>NC_089875.1:91289898-91627086 GCF_040182565.1 Anser cygnoides
TTAAATATGGTGATTTTGTTGATCTAGAACAGTTTTACAAACACATTTCAGTCTCTCAGGTTCTTAGTTTAGGATCTTTGCTATTCGCTTTTCATCCAGAGCCCACCATAATTTCGATTCCCTGACCAAAGTAGAAATTCAGCCCGTCAGCCAACTTCCTATAAAATAAACATGTGCTACTTATTTTTCATCTTCTTCTGCTTCCCTTTCATATTTTCTTATCTCATTTCATTTTCAGTGGCTTTTCCTCCCACCTCTCTTTTTAAGTGCCACATTTTTCCTATCTTCTCTTTCCCCTTGCCCCCTTTTCATTCCATCCTCCCTCAGTCTGCCATCCAGCATTTCCCCGAGTCACACAAATTCAGGAAACATTTTTCCCCACAGAGAAGCATCTCACTATTACTCTGCCTGCGGTCTGGGAAGTTGATCTGCACTGGGGCCAGCACCTCCAGCTGTCCTACCGTTGCTGGCTAGGGCTTGCATCCAGGCCCACCACCAACCCACCTAGCACTTGGTGGTACCAAGCCACCTCCCCGGCTGGATGTCTGTGTAAGCCAGACCCCCCCCAAAAGTTTTGTCAGTGCTGTCATTCCTGAGCCTGGTGCCCAGAACTGCACCCGTGCCTCCTGCCCAAATGGCATCCCTGCGTGTACCAAATTTTCATGGAGGAGAGGACTTCCCGAGGCAAGGACCCTTTATCCAGAGACTGCTACAAGAGCAGGGTTAATAAGAAAATCCAGAAAATGCCCTTTCAGAGGTCAAGCCCAGCAGCACAGCATACAAATATGCCTTATTTTAAGGAATATGTTAAACTTTTATCAGCAACTGAAATCTGAGGATATATATTTATTTGTTGCCTGTGGCCAACAAAATGTGTTTAGTACATGAAAATTCTTCTAGTAGGAAGAGCTCACTTGAACATGTTACTAAGAAGGCTGCTTTGGCAGTTTTCTGAAAACCACCAGCTCCTTGATAGGATTTTGTCAGAGAGCAGAGGTCCCTCAAAAAAAAAAAAAAAAAAAGTGTGATATTAATGGTGCTGGTGGACAGTCCTTTCCATCCAAGCAGCTAATGTATCTGAAGTCAATAATGAGTAACACTGGATGAGTTGCAAGCAATGATTTATTAAAACATATATGTCATGGGAAAAGAAAGCAGTGATCAGCTTTGCTTTCTGATCAATTAACAGCACTCAGACAAGCAGAATTCAAATTATTTTGAAGCCCCAAATGAACTGATCTAGTCATTAGGAAGTCTGCGGTGCTGCCTCATGCAAGCAGCTGTTCATTTTATCATATTTACTTTTACAAATGACTGTTATCATCCTGCAACCTTAGCTTTATGACGTTTTGGAAACTACCCAATGTTTGATTTTTAAGGACTGAATATGCAGTTTAATCTACTTCAAGAGAGGGTATTGAAGATTTTGAATGAATTGGAATTGCAATAGGAAATGTTTTAACAGCAATCTGCAAGTAATAAAAATACAATGTACAATCCCACGGATGGGCCTTTTCCAGCCATGCACCTTCTAATTGTGGAGTTCTTCCTGACATGGCAGGCAGGTCTCTGTGATTAGGAAATGTCTGGCAGCTGCTCCCTTTTAAACAGTCTGAGATCTATACCTCAGCTTGCCTTGCATTAGCCAGTCCCCACTGCCAAGCAACCTTTCACACCAGTGTTTTCCCCTGCCTTCATTCTATCCTTGGGTTTTTTTCACCTGCAGTGTCTCTTCTCCCCTCCTTTCTTTCCCAGGAGCCTGAGTAACCTCGCAATTTCCACTTGTCACAAGCACGTATTTCAAGAGGAGGACATACAGGATTCAACTTAAGGGGAGAAGAGCCCTTGGGATGGGAAGGAATAGAAATGAGAAGGAGATCATGCATGAAAAAATCCTTCCATGCTTATTAGGGCCAGGAAAATGGGAACGTGGAGTGAGGCTGGCCAGTGGCACCAGTGCCCTGCCCTAGGCAGCATCCAGGCGGAGAAGCCTGGCCCCAGGGGGCTGCAGGACGAGGCAGGCGCTGCATGCATTGTAGGGCTGCCTCCCTCCCTCTGGTTCCTGGGCAAGCTGCTCTGCCTGGCCCTGCTGGAGCTGGGCTTGGAGCAGGTGGTCTCCAGAGGGCCCTGCCAACCTCAGCCACTCTGGGATTATTACTATTGTTACTGTGGTTGTTACTTTAAGACCACTGATTGGCAAGGGTGAATGAAAATGCAAGGAAAGGGCACATGGAGGGGGATATAAAAGGCAAATCAAGAAAAGGGGAAAAGAAGAGAACCAGAACTGAAACTACCTGTTGGCTTCCCCTTTTGTGAGACTTAACTTCCAAGCACCCCGAGATGCTTTATTTTCTTTCCTATGTGCAGGTGGTTTTTCAAGATGGATCAGTTATTTATTTTTTTTTTCCCCCACAAACTCTTTATTTGGCAGCACATGCTGCAGCTATTGGTGTGTGTAGCCCAGGAATAACAATTCAGCTGCAGATAAGTAGCCTGTAACTCTTTTGTTTTGTGGAGAGACCCAAACTTTGGGAAAGAAATCTCCCTGACCAGTGTATGCCTAGCCATCTCTCAGCAACAGCACGCAGTAGGGCTTGGACATAAGGCTGAGCGAGGGGCCATGGGGACGAAATGTTGTCCCCCTGAGAGAGACAACCTCTCCTCTCCTTCCCTACCACAGCCATTGTGCATTGGCATTGCCAGGAGAAAACAGAAAATATGAGGCCAGCCATAAAAGCCCCTGGGCCTCTCCTCATCTCCACCCACTGATGCTAGAGGGGTGGCAGGAGGGACTCCACCTGGGATGTGAGACAGCTAACAGCAAGGCACAAGCCCGTGCACTTGTTTGACTAGATACACTTCCACCCTGGACAAAAAAGCCATCATGTTTCTCCTGTGAGGCAGCTAAAGTGTGCCTGCTCACACGTGCTCTGGTGCAGATGAGGTTAATTCAATATTGCCTTTATTTTGTATGTGTGAAGCATTGGCTGCTGAAAAGACAAAAAGCTCTGCGGGGCTTGTGCTACCTTCTGCTGAATTGCTGGTTGGAGCTGAGCTTTGTTAAAAGAGACAGAAATCATCTATCCAAGGGAAGAAGTCCATCTGTCCAGACCTGTGAGAGAAATTCAGCCTTTAATGTGGGTCTTTCCTAAATTATTTATTCCCCCGTGGCTAGTGCAAGGTTTCCATAGTCACTGATGGGCTGTGATTTCTAAAGCGCTGTTCGCCATAGGGATCCTCGTTCACCACCTCATTTCCAGTTTTCTTGGTTTCCCCTGTGTGTGTGGATTTAATTGCACACCGCTGTTGAACAAAACTGTGTTCCCGTTTTCTCCTGAGCGCCGTGCCCGTTACAAGGTGCTGCAGCTCCTCTGGGTGATCACGCTCTCGTACCTCACATCCCTGGCCTTTGCTCACACAACCACATGAAGTAACATTCCCTTGCGCTCCTGTTTTTTGATCTTCTTGTTTCATTTCCCTTAACAAAGCGTTTTTTATACAACACGGAGTTACGCCAGGATCAAAATGCGCATAGCAGATCATTCCTGTTGTTTATCTGCCTCCAAACGATACGCATCTCCTCAGAGACCCCCACCGCAGGCTGTTTACACAGAGCTGGGCAGCGCATGTCTGAGACACGAGTGCGAAATTTTCTTTTAATCTCTCTCTTTTTTTCCAGTTATGCAATTGAGAGCAGAAAGCGTGTATGCAAGGTGGCCACTCTTGCTGCCAGGATAAAAGGTTTTAAAGTCTGGCTGGTGCTTGCGTTGCTCCAGCCACAGCCTCTGTACGCTGCAGCACAACTGCCCCCAGGTCTTTATTTGCTTCCTTTTGGAGTAGGTGGTGGCTTTGCAAATAAGTAGTAATTAATGTTTTGGAAGTTAAATACCAGGAGTGTGCATAACAGCTTCTCAGAGCTAGCTCAGGCTGAAGTTTAAGCCAGTTATGAAGTTCACTATGAACTTCTACCTAAATAAAAACAGGGCAGGTAGCTTGGTGGCCAGGCTGGCGAGGACCTCGCACCACTCTCACCTGTGCCCAGGCGATGTCCCCTGTGGATGCTCCAGCTCCTGCTGCTCATGGCCTGCTCCGAACCTTGGCAGCTGCCACTGCCAGCTCCAGGCTTCATACTGAGATAACTAAAAGGAGAAGAGAGCGCGAGGGACAACCAGGTGGCTCCAGAACTGTTTTGTTTTGTTCATGTACCACCCTGAGGCAGCTTTGGCAGCCCTGTGCACCGCTACGCCAGCAAAGTGCCTGGTAGGAAAAAAAAAAAAACTGGCTTCCAGCTCAATGGCTAGCAGAGAGCATCTTGTCCTAGGTGGCACAATGCCAGCACGGCCACAACCATATTGACCATGGATGACCATTGACAGAGCCTCAGATTGGCCACGGTGTTGGGGCCCCGTGTTCTTAACAAGCCAGAGACACAGAAAAGCCATCATTTATCAAAATAAAAATAAATAAATAAAGTACTTTGCATTTTCAACAGAGAAAAGTCAAAGTGTGTTATATTATCTTAAAAGGAAAAAGCCTCTCAGATGCGTGTTATGTGTTGGCCACACAAGAAGAGCCAGTCCCACATGGCCATCGCCTGATTACCCACTTCACCTCCAGACAGACTAGATCCTATTTTGAAGGCTGCATCACCCAGCATCTTTAAAAAAAGGGAACTGTCCTCTCCAGCTGCAGGTTCTCCAGGAAGGCAGTAATATCTCTTCCTTGGAAACAACGGCCGTCACACCACAGTGTTGCTGAAACGGCACTTTCTAGCCCCACAGAAAGACCCTTGTGGGACAGATGAGGTCCCAGAAGCTGTAACCTGGAAAATGCATTGTCCCTCTAGAGTTTGTTAAAAGAAATGCAAGGACAGATTTGCCTGGACAAATGCTAAGCAATGAGCTGAGGGGAGAAAGTTCAAATATGTATTGGCCTACAAGTTTTGAGAACTGCCCCCCTTCCCCATTTCCACTTTCCTTGGCTCATGCATCACCCCCTGAGCACTCACTGTGTTACATTCACATGAAGCCTTGCTGCAATGTCACACAATTGGAAAAGTTTTGAGCCTCAAGAAAGTAATAAATAAAAATAGTAATAATGATAAAGTATTATTTATCAGCTGCTTATCCTGGCTAGCTGATCATTTTTGCTCACAGATCCCGCTGGGTCTGGACCCGCAGTGCCAATGTGGAGCTGATAGTGTACAACCATGGCTGGAGAAGGAAAAGGTCCTAGGAATCAGCTGCTTCCCTGATCAGTCTCTGATTTTTCTCAGAGGAGATATTTGCTATTTCCAGTAATTCATTAACTCTCTATTGTTTTACAGTGCATACAGCAGAATCTTCTTTTTGTCATTAAATCCTTTGCTGCTATTTGTGGCTCTGCTGCTATTCAAAGGGATTTTCAGGGCTCTGGCTCCCATTTCTATGTACCGCTTCTTATAACGGCTGGCACTATGGGAATCAAAGACTCCATTATATCAATAGATGGTACCTGTCACTTTGTAGCATGCGTTTTATGGGAGGATATTTATTTTTCAAAGATGCATTCCTCCTGCTGTAATCCTACATGTTCCTCCTTTACACTTGCAACGTGCCAGGCTTTAAAGCAAAGGACAAAGCAGCTGAAAATAGGAGTCTTTCCACCCACCCAGTCCATTTCTTTTCAGATACCGAGAAATTAAAACACAGGGCTTTGTGGATGAATTGCTGTCAGAGTCACTTGATAACTAGGATCCCAGTAGAAGCTTTTATAACAACATTAATAAAGATGCGCAAGCACTAAGATCCCTGCGTGCCGCATACCAATAACACCAGTTAGAATTATTGCCTTCAGATAATAAATCACACTTTTTTTTAAGAGAGAGAAATTTATTAAATTCATCTCCCATCCCCTTCCCACCTCACCAGGATTCAATAACAGGAGGGTTTTGGTGTTTTTTTTTTTTTTTTTTAAATGCTCAGAAGCACAATTTTGCTGCATCTGTGCCAGCCTGATGGCTACACCTCCTGTTTCATGCAGTGTGGTCGTTCACTTAGAAGAGGCAAAAAATCACCCCACCATAATTGTTCAGGGGCTTTCTCCTTCATGGAGCCGTGGGCCAGGTTTTGTTAGCCATTAGCAAGGCCAGATGTGTGCAGAGCGTGGGGTCTGTTACCACCACTGTCGCTCCTCCACAGCTCCAAGCCCAGGAGCTGTGGGCTAACAGAGCCCTGGGGTTGCAAAGGAGCAGTTTCTGGGCCCGAATCATCTCACACCCAGTGTGTCACCAAGACAGATAACTTTACTGGGCTTGTTCTGGGAGGCCTGATATGCCCGGGGCCCTTAGCACAGCACGTGCTGCACAGAAGGCACACTTACTTCCAGCAGCATGGGCACATAGCTGAGGACGGAGGTGCCAGACTAATATGGTCCACGTAGCAGGGATGCTGAGCGCTTGTCTCAGAGGGATAGGGAGCAGCTAGGCTGTAAATAAACAAGATGAAACCAATTTTACTTCTCCTCCAATTCCCACTGCAAGCACAGCGCTAATGAAAGAAGACCAGGATAGCTGAGCTTTAAGCAATTATAACAGCCTGTACCTGCTGTTACAGACCAGCAGCACCAGCTCTTCTGGGATATGAGGCTCTCTCTCTACCTGTTCCTAGCATTAAGCAGTACCAGTCTGAGGGATATAAGACTGGAAAGGAGCTCCTGAGCCTTTAAGACCAGTCACTTGCTGAATGCACTGGCCATAAAATTTCATAAGCTGACCAAACTCTTCTAATGATGACCAAGTTTTGTACCGCTATTATTCTATTACAGACCCTCAGTACACTGATAATGAAAAACAGTATATAAAATCCTGCCTGAATGTATTCCCAGTTGTTTCTACGTGAATGCTATCTTTTGGTTTAAATAGCTTTTCTCCTGTTTCTCTAGAATTTAGCGTCGTGATGTGTTTGCAGAGAACAACTGCACCTCTGCATCTTCTGCTTTGCGAGACCAAGCGAGCCAAGCCCTTGACGTACCATCCTGCAGCCATCCCACAGGCTGTCCTCTACAGCTCCTCCATTTTTGACAAGCAAGGGCTACCACCACAGTGCGCAGAACTCCAGATGAGGTCTCAACATGATCTGCAAAACCGCCCGAGTGCTGCTTTCGCTCCGCTGGAAACGTGTCATCAGGGACACCCTCCGACCGGATTTGCCTTTCATGGTTGGATCACACTGATGACAATATTCATCCTGACTGGCTCAGTGACCCAGTGCGTTCTCCTCATTTTCATTTCCAGCTGAGAAATTCCCAAGTTTTAGCGCAAATTTTCCACATTACTCTTCAAATTATGCTGCTCTTTATTCCTCTGAAGTTTATTGCACTGCCACCCTCCTTTAGACAGTACGTTTTTCTGCCTGATATCTTCATCCCGTCTTTGTGTCAGCAGCAAATTTCGAAAGAACTATTAGTTTCAATGGTCATTACTGAAAATCTATCCCCAACTTGATATTTCTATGGTACACGGTGTTTTTCTGTGTTAGTTGATACTTTCCTTAGATAGTTCCTATCTACTTCAAGAAGAGTATAGATTTTTTGATTCTGTTCTTTGAAGAGTGAGGATTCCTTTATATCTGAGGCTAATTTACATTTAGGTCAATATGGCAGTTGTTTTGCCTCACTGTTCTGATCAGTAATAGCACTTTATTTCTCTATACTGTCCACCCTCTCATCTTCTATAGTTCCAATACAGATTGTCATATTGCTATTTGTTTTTTCCTTTTTTTTAAAAATATTAGATTTCCAGTCATGGATATTAAAGAAGTCACCTCCATCCCTCCCCTTCATTTCCAAGTTAAAATTCTTATCATCACTTAAGCCAGCTTTAAGCCAGGAGGCGTAGTGCCCAGCAGATAGACAGCTTTCTATTTTCGTAGAGATACACAGAGTCAGCCACTCAGCATATTTGTGAGTGAAAGAGATGAAAATGCACCTAATGGTTCGTTTATTTTTTAAATTCAGGGCACATACCATAGGAAGACTCTGAAATCTGTACCATTTCTGTGTACCGCTGTAAACACGAACACAATATAGTATTTAATTTACCTATGGATTCAAGTCAGTCTCACTCCTGCAGAGGCTTTTATGCAGCAGGGTAGGAGGGGGGGTTGAGGGAGTGCGACTAGAGAGGAGCAGTATTGACAATGCTTGTACAGCCCAAAAAAAGCCTTTGGGTTTTTAATGTGGAGGAGCAAAACCTCTGTGAAACTCCAGGGCTGCTCATCCATCAGCTGTGGGGCTGGAGCAGGCTGCCAGTGTGGACTGAAATTGGGGTGAACATGGGTGGCAAAAGCGGGGGGATGCTGGGCGATGGCATCGAGTCCTGCAAAACCACACCTGTTGGGGACCAAGAGCTTCCCACCAAACCGGGTGGGTGGAAGCAGGGCAACACCTTCGGCTCTGATTTTCCAGGAGCAGCCCTCATGTTTTCAAACTGAAGTGGCTGGTAGGAGAAGAGACAAAATACATGGGAAGACCCATGAGCCCTCATGCTGCGTTACAGACTGAGCTGGTATTTGTCTGTAGATGCAGCGAGCATTACTCTTCAGCTGACACACTTGATTTGTGGCCCTTAATATCTTCAAAGTAATGCTCTCGCTAATTGTAGTCATGCTATTGATTTTCATAGAGGCATTTTACTCCATATGAATCCATTGCTTTCAAACCAATTAATCATGCATCGCTGACTTAACTGCAATGGCGGTTTTAATGTGAATATTCAAGTAGTGCTTCACTTCAGGGTTTGTCAACAGCTTCCATCTGAAGACAATTTCAAAGCCTTAAGAAACCGCTTAATATAGTTATTGGATGCTCACCAGTTCATAAGACCCTGCCCCAGCTGCCTCATATATTTTATGCAGAACAAAATCTTCTAATTAAGTAGATGAAAGAAAAGAATTAACATACCACCTAGGGGACTGAACATACATGATTATTAAACATTATTAAAAAAATGAAAAAGGCATACCCCGCTTGGAAAAAAAAAAAAAAAAAAAAGGATTAAAATCAAGCTAACTGAGGAAGAAAACCTCCATAATGTTGCAACAGGGAAATGAAAGACTGAGTTCAGGCAGACTGTTTTCCACGACTGACACTGGAGTGATTTGCTGGAAGTAAGGCATGAGATTTTTGAAGCAGCTGTGTGTGCTCTTCAAGTTCCTCATGCCGTTTTTGTTTCCCTTTGGGGGACACCGCTGGGGAGGTTTTCTTAAAGGAGGTCGTGCATGGCTTGCCTGCAATGCAGTGGTCCTTCCTGCCTGGTGGCCTCCGAGACCCTTCCCCCCTTCCCACGGCTTGTTGCTGCCAGCCCCATCTCTCTCACATGCAGTGAGAAACGAAGGCCTTAATTTCCAGTTCAGGTCAAACAGGGACACAGGGCAAAGATGCACCCCCTGACCTCCCAAAAAGCATCTCAGCAGCCCTCCTGTACTCCCTGACCCTGCCTGGGCCCCATGGGAGTTCAGGACAACCCACCCACCCCAGTTTTACCCTTCCTTACTGGCAATTCTGGTGTGAACGGAGCCTTAGAGAAATCCCAGAGCTGCTCCATATCTAAGGACTTGTGCTGCTCCAGCAACAATGCTTGCTGATGCATCAGCAGTGGTCATCAGCTGCACCATCACACCCACCCATGTCCTTCTCCAAGGCCGTACACGTAGGCTATATGTCCAGGAAGAAGGAGGGTGATGGAAGATGGATGGAAGGATGGTGGAGATGGATGGATGAATGCCAGAGCACTCATTGCATCTAGCCACCCCACACACAGGCACAGTTATAAGTATGGGATGGGCACCATGGGAAAGAAATATTTTCATTCCAGGTGTAAATGACAAACGTAATGACAGAAATAGCAAAGCTGCTGGGGTTGGTCCATCCCACCTTCCCTGCCCTCTACCTTTCCTTGCCTGCCTGCAGAAACAGCTGTCTCCACCAGGACATTTTCCAGCTTCTTTGACTGCATCAGGAGAGGTGTTTGGTCTTCAGTGGGCAGCAGTCACATTAGGGATTTGCTCCTGCATACAGTAACTCAAATACAAGGGAAGAAACTGTCACCATCAGCAGCATAACCAAAAAGGGACAGTTAGTCCCTGCTACAGACTTTGCACATACAGCCACAGGTCTGAGAGTGGAGACCTTATGCACGCTTAAGCAAAGAGGAGAGTTTTTCAGAGCAGTTCAGAGCATATGAGACTGACAGCATTCCTATACTAAGCTTTGGAATCATTTTTGAAGAAGAAATAATTAAACATGTGGAAACGGATGGAAAATTAATGCAGCATACCTGTCAGATGAGCCTCGTATCTTTCTTGGAAATCATAATTGATATTTTTAACTATTCTTATTATGCATTACTAAGATCAAACTCCCATTCATCTAGACGTCTGTGAAACATCTGCTGTACAGCCACACAGGAAATTATTTTGAGCAGAATAAGTATGAGCCGTGGAGTGTGAGTAAGGATGCTTGAAGGGGGAATGTCAGCAGGATGTGCTGGAAGGGGCAGTGTAGGGCTGGAAGAGGACGATGGATTTCTCAGAGACTGGATCTGGCTTAGTGTTATCACTATTAACAGCGCAAAAAGTGGGTGATTGCTAATGAGATTTGTTAGCCAAGCACATCGTCCTTGATATGGGGGAGACTGGCTGTCACACAGAGACAGATGTCCCTGGGGACAAGGGGTATCAGAAAGGAGTGCGGTAATACACAAGGCCGTGCACTTCAGTAATAATAATAAAAAAAATGAGTGCTATAATCTGGGAGTTACTCAGCTGGCAAAAAAAAAGCCACTAAAAAAATGTGTGTGTGTGTGTGTGCGTGTGTGCACTTGTGTACTTCACAGAAGCACAGACTGGTTAAGGTTGGAAGGGACCTCTGGAGGCCATCTGGTCCAACCCCCTGCTCCAGCAGGGCCACCTACAGCAGGCTGCCCGGGGTCAAATGTAAATATTCTATAAATGTGCGTGCTTGTGCATATACACGTGCACACATGTATCCACAAATGTCTCTTAGCCCTGCCGCCATGACGAAGGCAAGTGATATGTTGTGATGACTCTGACAAAACATTAGGGTCTCCAGTCACTTATGTGAAAGCTGAATTTTAGCTGGACTACACAGAGGGGAGAACGTTTAGGATGAGCAGAGTTATTTGCTGTACTTAGCAGAGAGGACTGGGACAGCTTGGTTTGTCTATCTGAGCCAAACCCTCAGGAAGGATCAGGCTCCTCTACATTAAGGGAGTAAACTCTAGGAAGAGAAAAGCTATTTCAGATAAAACTCAGAAATGACACAACAGAAAAATAGAATAAACTCGCCAGGAAAAAGAATGAGATTGGAAATCAAGAGGTAGTTTCGGACCACTTGAGTCAGCAAAAAGCACAAAATGAGACCGAGGCAGCCTCAGATGGGATTTGTGACCCAGAAGATGTAAAAATCCTGTCCGGGTTTATATGCGCAGGAAAGTCACAGGCTTGGCAGCTCAGCACAAGTGGTGTAAAGGTTAGACAGCTCTAGATTTTGATGTTTGGGTGAAGGGTTCTTGATTCTCTGATGGCACCAAGACCAACTTCAAGTGGGCCCAGTTCCATTGCAAACATATGTACACCTCTATGATCCATAAAGCAGTTATCATATTAAAGTACATTACAGGGAGAAATCCGTTGTCTAAGGTTTCTAACAGAGCCTTTAAATGTGTTCTCTTTAGTTTTGTTGCTTCTCGTTCGAAACAAATAAAAAATCAGTACATCAACTATTTATTTCATAGTGTACCAGTCAAACTGTAAAGTGTCTTTGGCAAGCACACTTGTTTATTTGTTTCTGTGATGTCTAAAAGAGAACTAGATAATAAATAACAATTATTATTTAACAATTACATTGAAGGAAAATCTTGAGGCCTCAACAAGAAACATAACACACACAAAAAAAAAAAAAAAGGCAGAAATAAAGGTAACATAAATATCGCTCAGCTGAAAGGGACGCTAGGGTCTTCCTCAATATAAATTTTAAAAAATAATTATGGTAACTTACCCAATTCTCTATCTATCTGGATAATAATACACCATCCCATTCAGACCACCTTTCTTGGACAGAAAGAGGTAAGAGACACATTTATATAGGAACAATGAACAACTCTTCACCATCATTGTTTCTGTCTAAAACATTTTTCTCCTGTAGTGAATGTTTGACCTAATCATGCTACAAATTATACTTTATTATATTTTTTTTATAAACATAGAGCATTTTCAGCAGAATTTATGAAGATACTCCAAGCTTACATCCAAGTTAAGGACAGAACCAGAACTATTTATAATAGAAAAGAATTAAATGAAGTTTATTTCCTTCATGTCAGTTATCCACGAATGGATTGAAACGTCACTTTTCTATCATTATTCAGCATTTCCCAGTGATTTCAGTAGATCAGTTTCAGCCCAGGGAATTGTGACAGACAACTGGTGACAACTTACCTCTTCCAGGGGATGACTAGACACAAAATAAAGATAATACTCTTCTTCAGATACAGTAGAAAACCACGCTTTTTAAACACAGAGGAAGGACTTACAGAGCTTTTATGACAACAGTAGCCTAAGAACATCCTCATGTGACTACTTAACTGTTTCTTCCTAAAAGAAAATAATATTTTTATGTAAATATTCAAAGAAAGTTAAAAGTTTTTTAAAAGAGAAAATTCTTTTCACTTGAATGAGTAACCACACTTCCATATATATGCACACATAATATATTATGTGTATATATATGATATATATATGTAAATAATATATATGTATCTTGGAAGATATTGGTATATATATATTCTGCATTTTCTCAGTATGAGTCGAGATGTTGAATCACTGGAGCATCTCTCTTGAGAGGTAGCTTCTGGCTCCTTTACAGCTAGTAGCAATGTTATGCTCTGAAGTGTTATGACAATTACAGCACAGAAGACGTGTCATGATAACAAGAGTTAGGTTTTTGTATGTATTTATGAAATTCTACTTATCTCTGTGGGTAGTAACATATCCTCAGGTACAGAAGAAAGCGTCTTCCATGCATTAATATTGATAATATTATTTGTGTCTTAGAGTTATGAATACAGGATGTTAAAAAAAAAATCTTAGTACTTAAGAAGTTATATGTTGCTTCAAAGATAATCCTCCAGGGATAAATCCAAACTGTCAGCCTTAAAAAGCTTCACGGATTGCATAAACAGAAGAGCAGGAGGGCTGCACGGAGAGCATTAAGGATGTTGCACTGTATCTTTGCTAATAAGATTCTTGTCTGAACTTCTGTTGGTTTATTTGGACTTCACATTTTGAATGTTTCAAGGGCTGGAAGAAATCAACACAAAGCTTCTGCCTGGTTTGGTCCAAGAAACTGAAGATGTGAGTGCATGTGACATATAAGAAGGGACTCAAAAGAGACTGTTTGTAATTCTCATTTCCTCTTTTTTCCCCTACAGAACAACTCAATACTATTTGAGCTGGAGAACACTAAATGCCTATAGCCAAAAGGGCAACACTCATCTGAAAATACCACTACTGCTATTAATTTTTCTCTACACTTCCCTGCTGTACTGTTGTTCAAGATTTGCCACAGAATCAAAAGAGAGAAGCAGCATGACTGTCTAAATGTGGCACATTTTTAGTTTCTTAGGGTAAAAAGAAAGAAAGAAAGAAAGAAAGAAAGAAAGAAAGAAAGAAAGAAAGAAAGAAAGAAAGAAAGAAAGAAAGAAAAGAAAGAAAGAAAGAAAGAAAGAAAGAAAAAGAAGGAAGGAAGGAAGGAAGGAAGGAAGGAAGGAAGGAAGGAAGGAAGGAAGGAAGGAAGGAAGGAAGGAAGGAAGGAAGGAAGGAAGGAAGGAAGGAAGGAAGGAAGGAAGGAAGGAAGGAAGGAAGGAAGGAAGGAAGGAAGGAAGGAAGGAGAAAACTGTACCCACAAACTACTGTTTCTTTTTCCATGTTCTGCTCAAATGCAAACAGCTGCAAGCTGAGATTCACAACGCAGTGAGAATCTGTTACGCACTAGTATATAATAACATGTCACACAGAGGTCAGCTCTGGTGTAGCCCCAAGGATGTTCACTCAGGGGCATCTGGAGGGTGACCATGCAAGGAGCTCTGTCACTCCAGCACTCCTGGGATGCTCTCAGCTGCTTCTGGACAGTGACTGGGACCAAAGGGCTTAAACTGATTTAAGAAAACCTGAGAAGTTAAAAAAAAAAAAAAAAAAAACAAACATTAAGTCCTCTCAAGCTGGAGAGGGACTGACACAGACAGTAATAGAGGAAGAAAGAATTTCATGGAAAACTGCACAGAAAGGGAAGCTGTTAAATAAAAAGGGAATGCTGCCTTGAAAACAAGGTTAAGAGAAAAAGTAAACCAGGTTTATAGAATGAAGAGATTCAGAAATATCAGGTTTAAATTAAATAAGCATATCTAGATATATAAACACTATCTAAACAGGAAGAAAATCACTACAAGGGAGGGAGAGAAGCCATTGAAACAAACAAATCAGTTTTATAAGAAGCTACACTCACAGAGGATCTTAGAATTTGGGGCTTGTCTTTTCACGCAGTGTGATTGCAAAGTATAAGCCCTCTTTTCCCTGCCTTTATGTGTACGCAGCGTCTCTAGCTGAAGACAAGTCACGCCTTGATCGCGATCTAGGTGGCCAGTCCAGGAGGGTAGCGGCAAAAGGCTCTCAGCTTGAAGGTCTTGCCCTGGGAAAGCCACGTACTGCAGTTGGTCCCATTACCTCTCCTACCCACCTCAACAAGGAGTAGACATGCAGAGCTCCTGCTGCCACCAGGGACCCACAGCATGGGAAAGGCATTGGGGAGCTCTCCTTGGGGTGCACATGGGGCCACGAGAGGGTTTGCACATGGGGCACCCGCACCCACGTACAGGACATGGGGGGTAGAGCCCACCTGGGAGGGGGATTATTCGATTTTGGAATTATAGAACCATCCTTAGAAAATTGCAGGCAGTTATTAACATTTTGCAAGTGCTAGTACTTTGATTTATCTGATACATTGCTGATTTCAGTCCTGAACATGTACAGTTCACTGATTGCAGGTTAAATTCATGCTGCTAATAAATAAATAAATTGCTTTAATCCCAATTTGATTTAAACCATATGGGCTGACCATTTTCCCTTGCAGTAGGCTGCACGTACAAGTGGTGCTATATGAAGCTAGGACTGTATTACCAATAGTAGTAGCAGTAATTGTGACACCAGGGATGCTGTCTTCCAAAAGCAATTTTAGGATCTAACCTAGCCTTCAATGTTCTCCTGATGGTGACCACCAGAGTAGAACTATGCACCACGCTCTTTTTATTGAGGTCCAGGGTAATGTTTTTGTAGTTCTAGTTTCAAGGAGATTTTTTTTCCCCAATTGCCTGTAATGGTTGCTTGGTGTTGGATTATTTCAAATAAAAGTTTCAGTAGTGAGTAAATGAACTTGTGGTTCTTAATGACAGCTGTGAGAGCTATTGTCTTTGATACTGTCACTGTGTTGCTGGACCATGACTGAAGAAACAACCACAATTTGATCAGAGAAATGCAGCGAAATGCAGAGTAACACTGACTATGTGCATGTTGAAAAGGCACCTAAAATAGATGCAAGCCAGCCTTCACTCTCTGCTGACTGCTGGACAGCTAAAATTCAGATCTAAATCAGGGCACCTCCTAGATAATGAAATTATAATTTTCATACTATAAAATATGAAAGAGCAGTGGCCTGTTTGTATTATGCAGCATTATACACTGCTGATGCTGGAATGCTCCTGGCTAAATGTCCACGTAACATCGGTGTTGTGGATCTATTTCAGTGACATGCTGACTCAGGGGGGTTAGGATAAAGGCTGTGAAAGAATTTCAGGTCCCCAGATGTTCCTTTTTCTGGGCAGGTTCCATAAAAAGAACCTAGATTCCAGTGGCTGGTGATAAAAACTTCATTACAGACCTATATAAAATAAATAAGCAAACGCATATGTTCCAGATCAGCACTCGTCTGCCTGGGTGTGCTGCAAATGGTCTGGATTTAGAAGAAAAGGGATCAGAAGTCTCCAGTGCTCTGAATACCTTATGAATATCTCCACTGCATTAAAAAAAAAAAAAAAAAAAAGAGAGAGAGAGAAAAGGAGGGTGCTTTGCTGACTGAAGGCAGAAAGAGGAAAATGACAAATTTCTCAGGTCCACTATGAATTTACTGCAACAAAACCTACATTTCTGAAAATATTTCTTATTACTAAGACAGATTTGGCTGGTTTGTTATTCGGAGATGAAGGCCCCCACATGTTTGGCAGGCTGCTGTCTGCAAACAGCACCCCTGGCCTCCCTGCATCCCCCCGCTGGCACTTCACAGCTGCCCACCGCAGCAGCAGGTTTCCTATGCCGTGGAAACGGCTGCTGGAAAATCAATAGCCCTTGGCTGATTAATAACTGATTTTTCCACTGATCAAAATGCCTGCCCTGCATTTGCCTTGTTGCAGCAAGCACAGCTCACATGCAAACTTGCAGCTTAATGCGCCCGCCCCAAATGCTCCCGGTCTCTGTTTCCCTTGTGTGGCGGCCTTGTGTTCGCCGCCATCTTAGGAGCTGAGGCTGCTCCTCTGCCAGACGGCCTAAGAGCTCCTCACACAAGCAGTTACAAGGAGCTCCAGCATTATGCCCGTCTCTCTCTCTCAATACTTTCTCACAAAAGCCTTCTCCTGCTGACAGAGCCACGTGTGGGCACACTGCGGGCTGCACACATGACCGCTCCTCTCACGGCCAGCTGGTGCCCACGCCGTGCCCGGCCCTGGGGCAGCCGGCCAAGAGCACTGTCACGACGGGCAGCAAGGACGAGTGGTTCATGGGGGCGACCCAGGAGGCAACCCTTAGACTATCAAATCTCATCTTTATTTAGTACCAGCCCTTAAATTTACTCAGGGCCTCCTCCTGAGCCCTCTAGATGTGTGTCGCTAAGGTACGTCCTCCTGCCAGGTGTCCAGCATCAATATGAAAAACAGAAAAGCAGAGTTCACCATCATCTTCTGCTGTATCACTGCAAGGACCAGTCAGCTTCACAGTTTCAGGCACACTTCATTTCCTACTTGATTTTGTTTGGTTTTATCCAGCTGCCTGCAGTTCTTATTTCCCCAGTAACTTAAAGAGCTCTTTATCACCCAGATTCCCCTTCTCATGGAGGTGTTCGTAAGGGTAGCCAAGGCAGCTCAGTTTCTCTCTTGTAACCTCCTCAGAAGGAAGGCTCGCCGTGTGCTGCGAGGCGATCCCTCCAGCCTTGCTCCGTCTTCACAAGCCTTTCTGCACTGCTTACAATTTTTCAGCAAATGAATGTGACCGCCCTTAGTTCTCACAGATGAATAGCATCTGTGTGTAACATGTCAAATGGAAATGTGCCCAGCGATGTAAAATCAAAGGTCCTGATGCTCATTCACATTAGAGGCCTTTACCTAATACTGGCAAATTGCATTACATTTATATCCAATTTAATGCTCCCCTAAAAGGCCAGCATTGCAAAGGGGCCAGGCTGTAAATAAGGGGCTGACTCAATCATTTATATTGACTTAATGCTAAAACCCTGACTGTGCTGTTAGGGTTACTGCACTTTTGCACTATGAGTGGAACATACGGACTAGCACTCACTTGCCCTGACTCGGCGGTGCACCCATCCTAGTATTTTCCAGTGTAGCACAAAGATTTATTTCCACCCTCTTTCACCGAGTGAGGGCAGAGGTGCCATTACTGAAGGGGCTGCTGCCCTGCATTACAGTGGAGCTGTGAGACACAACCGACTTCTCTTCAGACCTCTGCAGTGGCATAACTTCGTTCACCCATTCAGTGAATGCACACCTGATTTGTGTCACCACTGATGAAATAAGAATCAGTCCTGCTGCTTGTGCCCTAAATTTACATTACCCCTAACCACCTTGTTAAGACATCCCTGATTTTGCATTCAGAAAATTTCCTTTGTTCCCTCTCAATACACCATTAGTAATAGCTAAACAGGGGGTCTGAAAGGCGATAAATACATCTGCATTTCTAAGCATGGCTGATGCTTTCTTTCTTTAAAATTACTTACATGTGGCACCTACTTGCCCGAGTCATTAATTCTTCTTTTGCCGAGACTGCCTCCATTATTTTTATGCTTTGTCCTTGATGTTTGCTTACATTGTCCCTGTTTTCCATGTCAGAGAGCACAAGGTGCTGTACCCCATTAAGGATGACTAATACATGGACAGAGAGAGAAAAAAGAGATTAAACCAGAAAGAAATTCATACTAAAAACATCACATAGTACTTAACAGAAAACCCTGCTGCTCATATGAAAGCAATCTTGTGAGAGGAGACTCTGGCTATTAGAAAATGAATGCACATGACTGGGGTGGAAATACAATTAAACCACCAGAGTAAAATAACAGAAAATGTGGTAGTGAGGTTAATAATAAACTCCAGTCATGAAAGCACAAGGTGTAGAAAGGAAATTACACTGCCAGTCATCGTCTCTTTATTAGGGATCTCATTAAAACCGGAGCAGTACAACTTCTTCCAATGGAAAACGTGGACGGGCACGAGTGGGTCCCTCCTGCAAAGATGTGACCACTTTGGGCACCCAGGAGAGCGCCGTGGGGGCATGGCAGAGGGAAGATCGCTCTGCAGATGTTAATGTAATATTTCCATTAATTGGTTTATGCGTTTACTGTGCATGTGCATCACTAACACAGCTTATTGCTCAGGACTACTCCCTTGGCTTTCTTTTATCTCACTCTGCCTCACATACCTTGCAATTTAAAGGCCCATATTTCAATTTCATGACAGAACAATCTGTAGCAAAATCTTCTCTCCTCTCTGCTTCAGTCATCCCAGCTCATTTTATTCTTGCTTCACCAGTACTCAGCTCTCTCCATACTGACTGTCCTTCCAGCCTCATGTTTTGTACTCCCAAATTCCCTCTTCAAATTCTTTTTCCCCTGCCCCACTCCTGCCTCTGCCTTCACTTAGAAGTGAACTCATTGCCCTCTGTGTGCGGCTGGTTCCTGGGGTATCCACAGATGGGGATGAAAAAAGGACAGAGAAATCAGGAATAGTTGGTGGGGGAAGAAAGAGAGCGGGGATGAGGGTGTGCCCAAATGTGCCCATGTGTATAATTTTTGCCCAGCAAAAAGATAAATAACAGTGGAAAAAATCCTGATGAAAACAACACATTTACACAAACATTTCAGTTCTGTGTCTTATTGAAAGTGAAAGCTCTGCCAATACAATTTGCTGAGACTCAGAGACCTTTAAATAATTAGAATAACTTTTCTGCATCTAATTTGAAAAGTGCAGGGGTTGCCAAAATAAATGTTTCATCATATTCCTCTGTGGGTTTAAGCACACACTCCAATGTGCATTTGTATTTGGAGCTTGCAATTCTTAGCTGTAGTTCTCCGACTAGAGAAACTCAAGGTGAGGACATCACTGGAAAATTTCACAACAGATTTTTTTTTCTGTTATGAAAGTATTTTATACGATATAGGAGAGCTACAGTGAAAAATTTAAAGTAACCTTTAATTGTTTCAAACACTGGTGTTCAGCACTAGGGGAGGCTGGCAGAGACACTGTTGGAGCAGGGCATGCAGTTCTTGGTAGCCCTCAAAGCCCATTTAAAGCCTTGTTCAAAGCTGCTAACAGTGCTCATGGTTTCATAAAAGAGTAGGGGGGTCCTAACTTTCTATGAGCTTTTACCTTCAAATATTCATTAGCGCAGAACTGGCTAATGTCTCATGGTATCTTACTTTCCATGCTGGGGATGCTGCTGAAGGAGGGGTGAGATGAGCGGCAGTTTCGTTTCCAAGAGCCTCCTTGTGCTCCAGCTGATGGCTGACTTGCCACTGGCAGGACTGAGGCATGCCTACTGTTTCCTCTTTTGAGTTTGCTGGCTCGCTGTGCCCTGGGGGAGCCTTGGAGAGCTGCTTCATTTTCCGCTGCCTTTCTTCCCGCCTCGGTCTATTTTCCTGAAAATTGTTTTCCCCGCCGCTGCTATGGGTTTTCGCACTCTGAGCTTTCTTTCTAAGTCTTTCAAGGCTGCAATGGTTGAGTTTGTGTCAACCAAACCTAGACAAGAGAAAGAGTGACCAACACTTAGAGTCATCAATCTCCAGTTCATAACATCGTTGGTGGTAAAAAGAGACTTTAAATCCACACGTCACCAGAGCACTTGGCAGTGAGCTTTGGCTGGGTCCCCAGAGTGTGCTTGGGTGCCATCGAGCTGCACAGGCCAACGTGGGCCATGGGAGCCCTGGTGCCCTGTGGTCATCTGCTGCACACCCGGCTAGGCCATCCCCTCAAAAGGCTGAGAGAGGGGTGGGCAACGATGCGGTGGGGCACAGTGCAAGAGGATGCTGCCTTCCAGACAGGCTGGGGACATGTAGGCTATCTCCCAAGGGAAACACTGGAACTGCTCCTTGGTAAACTGAGGGAAAATGCAAAAGTGGCTGGAGAAAGCTGAGCCCATCTTTTTTTTTAATATCCTTGAGATTGGTGAACACATAAGAAGTGAGAAATGCAGGGTTAGAGCAGTACCTGCTGCCTTCTGAGATGGGAATATCAGGCTACACAAAATCCCTTTTTTTCCCTTCTCTAGCCCTGTGATTCCTGCTTTCTCTGCCATCCAGTGGCAGTGCTTCAGCCAGCATCTAGAAACCACACCTTCCTTCTCCTTTTCATCTCCGGCGTGACTTGCATGTGTCCTCGTCGAGAGGACACACTTCTTGACGGTGACAAATGTGGGTTTCAGCCCTTCCAGCTGGGCTTGGGCTGGAGGTAATTGCCGAGCTACTCGGTCAAGGAGAGGCCAGGGCAAACAGAGCCTGGCAAACCTCACAGTCAGCAGACGGGGAAGTTTCCCAAATTCAGATGTTTGCAGAGTTGTGCTGCAGCTGAGGGAGAAGGTGTGGGGATGGCGTCAAGTCGTAAAAGTTGAGCTTGGGAAAATCAAACCTCTCATAAGCTCTGATATGCACAGTGGATGGTAAGAGGGGAAGAACCACTGGTGTGCTTTTCATCTGAATGTATGGCTGTCAAGCCACAGTATATAATTCTCCTCCAGTTAAGCCTAAGCTTGAGGAAAAACATTTGAAAAATGTAAACAAGAAGTGGCAGAATTGAGACCTTAAACACCTACTCTGATAGCCTCAAAAAAAGCTTTTAATAGCAGGAAAAATAATCCTCTGACAGAAAATGAACTGTAGGGAAAAAGAAAAAAGAAAAAGACAGAAGCTGAATATTTGCTGTGATTTGGGGGAAGCAGAATAGGGTTTAGGGTTTACCCTTAGGACCAGAATGGGATCCAGAAATCATAACTGACAGCAATAAAGCAATAACCCTCAAACCTCCTCCCAAAATTGCACGGGTATTTTGCAGTCGCTGAAGGCCTCCGGCATCCCCCTCTGGCCATGGGTGGCTGGGTGGCCTTCTTAGCTATGAAATTTAAACTACTTAACTATAAATTGCTTTACAAACAGCGTCTGGCACCTTGTGTTTCAGTCGAAGTCACCAGTAATGTGTCCAGGTTTCCTGGAAATGCATTCAGAAAGACTTGTATTGATTTAGACCTTCACACAGATCCATTATTCCCTGCAAAAATCTCCAGGGGGCGAAGTTTGTTTTTTTTTCAGATGACAATCGTGCCAAACAACCCCCCGGTACCAATCAGACAGGGCACTTGACAAAACCAGTTTGGGGAAGGCAGAGACTTTTCATTTGACGGGGGAAATAATGCAGGAGAATCTCATTACCCTGGGTGTTTAATTCAGTTTTCTTCCTCCCAGTTTCACCTCCTCTCTCAGCGTCGCTGTGGTAGAGGCTGATACAAGTAACCGAGCCTGATACCACAGACGGTAGAGCTGTGAATTATGTTGATCCCAGACTTGCCATAAGCCCTGCACAGGTGTAGGAGCCTGTCTGCACTGCTGGATCAGGGCGTTGTTAATGAATCCCTCATCGCGAGTCCCTGCACAAGCTCGTGCAGGGTTACCTGCGAGGGAGCCCGGGTGCTGAGCGGGGCTGGGAGCAGCCTCGGGGCAGGAGCCCTGCAGAGGAGGGGGCTCTTTGCCAGCCTCTGCTGGAGTCTGGCGATTGAAAAAACGGGGCTTGCCCAGGAGGGGGTTGCTTTTTATTTGTAAGACTGGTAGGAGCGATTCTGGTAAGGCGCAGCTACGTTGTAAATTTGGGGATAACAAAATTCTACTGTCCCTTTATGCTATGCATTAAGCAGGAGCCCGAACAGTTGAATAATGAAACCTCGGGCAAACAGCGCTGGGGTATCGCAAAGGAAAAAGGTTCTCTTTGGGCAGGTGTCCCTTGGGCAGGCATCACCTGCAGGCAGAGGCGAGAGGCGGGCACGCCGTCGCTCAGGCTGCAGACGCTGTGGATCCAGGAGAACAGAGTGAGCATGTGATGAGCCAGGAGGCTGGAGCTAGCTGCCACGTTAAACTCTCCCAGCTGAGAGAAGCTGAGGTGTGAGACGGTCACTGGCGGGCAAGGGAAAACGCCAAGGGGGCAGAGAAGAGCCATCCCTAATGACCATCTCTTTTTCTTGTTGACTGTTTCTACTTTTCTTCTTCTGCCTCCAACAAGCCCCTCCCCAGCCCCCTGCAAATCTCTCTTTGAATTGTTTTTCTTTGAATATTTTTCTGTGTCTGAGGAAGAGTTGCTCATCGAGGGGATGCAGATAAGGCAGATGAGGTCCCCAGGTTTCCAGACTGGACCTCACTGCTTAGATTGTAAGGGGGCAAAGACTTAGGTAATTTTAATTCAGCGCAAACTTCAGAAACTTCAAAGTAACATCACCCCCCCTACATTCACTCATCCTGATGTGTTGTTTTTGTTTTTTTCTAATCTAGGAAACTGGACAACCTTGGTCTTGTTGTTTGATCTTATTTAATATTTAACATGTTCTTTATATCCCTTCAGTGTCTGCTTCATTTTGTTGCTGTTGTTGTTTTCTCCCTGTTGCAATGTTAAGAAATCAGGAAAGCAAGCTTTATTTCCAGAAAGCTATAAGCAGTTGAAGAAAAGGTTTTAATAATGAAAATGCCTGTTTTATTGCATTGCTGTCTATAGCAGCAATATCGAGAAGGTATAAAAAGCACACAGCTCCCTATAGAGGAGAAAAGGTCTGTTTATCACAAAAAAAAGCCTGTTTAGCATTGAAGGAAGTATTTTAGTTTTCTGTAAGAGCTTAAAAACCCCTTGTGCTTCCTTTATTTTTCTACCTCAGTGCTATAGCCACTTATTGTCTCTGTTTGAAATTAGATTATGAATTCTTTGTGACTGCAGCTTCTCTGTAGTGCAACCAGTGCTACGAGCCCTTCATCCCTCTGCCTTCTGTGTGATTACCCATTCCCTGCAAAGAGGCAGTGCTCAAATAAGGACAAATGCATTTTATTTATGCTGTAGTCATATGAATTACACAAAATGAGTGTCTTACTGAAAGCTCTGGACAAACAGTGGCTGATGCTCTAACCCTGTTAAAGTCTGGCTGCCAAACAGCAAAAATTTCATTTTGAAATTCTAACATCTCTCAATATCTAACCTGACACTGTAAACATGTGAATCTGCATGCACGAGGAGAGCCTGTCTGTGAGTAAAAGGAGCCCATCCAGGATTTCAGGTGATGTTTTGCACCTATCACAGAAAAACACTCTAACATAAGAAAGAGGAACTGTATTAAAAATAATAATAATAAAAAATCTTGCATTAAAAAAAAAAAAGTCTAAGCATAAATTTTACGTCAGTCACAGAATGCAAGAAAAACAAGAGGAATGTGAAAAAAATAAGGGTGAGCCTTGCAAAGTGCCGCATCCAAATAAAGATATTAACTAGCTTTCAGATGTATTTTTATCTTACGTTCTGCCTGCACAAGCTTCATTCATGCATGCTATAAATACTGTAGAGGTGAAGATGATGAGTTATGAGAGACAGTAAGGACTAGAAAACCCAGCTCTTAAAACGATACATAATTTGACACTTACACCTTCAAAAGATTCTGAGAAAGAGAAATGATTCAGACTTTACAATAAACAGTAAGCTGTGAAGAACTGATCTTTTCATAGAGTGACTTTGGTGGCTGTGACTCCATCTCTACATTTTAATCTAGCTAGCAACTGCTAAAATAGTCAATTTAATATTTATATGGATCTCAGGGTAGAATTTGAAAACCCTGTGCTGCGCTTGATCTGTGAGGGTTTGTATATAGCACTATAGGTGAGATTTTCTGAAAAGTCTACCCAAATATGCACAACATTTTAAAAGCAATATATATGACTGAGCTTCCATCAAGTTCCTCTTGTCTTTTATTCATCAAAAAATAAGTTAGTTTTGACCAGATAGTTCATGCAATTAATTTCAACAAGAGGACAAAAGCAGAGGAGCAGAGGACAGATTATTTAAACAGGCCAGCTGTAATAATGTCAGCTGGCTTTGACGATATTTATTTAAGAGCATTTTAGGACTTAGCTTGAGCAATTTCTGAACGGTTAATGATCATTTCTGAAAATTGTAAGTGGATGGGGAGTCCCAAAGGACTGGAAAAATGCAAACAAAATCTATCTTAAGAGCAAGACTAGGAAGAAATCTATGGGACATACAAGATGGATGAATTCAGCTTCAGTATTTGGAAATACTCTCACTGAACAGCCACTTCATAAACAACAGACAGTATTCTGTTTTGTTAAGAGCAACTCACTTGATACCATTCTAACAAAATTCTTTAACATGGTTAGAAACCTTGCAAAAACGAGAGGAATGATAGAATTTATATTGACCAAGCCACTACTTTTGACAAGCTCCCATGACATTCTCATAAGCTGAAGGAAAATGACACAGAAAAAATCCTAAGGTGGATGTCCAACCAATCGGTATCTACTGGTTGAGTTTATCCTTCAGGGGGTCGCTCCACTGAGATAATACAAGAAGTGGGGCCCTGTAGAAGCTTGTCCTATTGTGCTTGCTTTTATTCTGCTGTGGAAAAGGAACCGGAAGATCACAATGGAGCACAACTTAAAGTGGAAACAGCACTTTGCAAAACATTCAGATGCCCTTCTGGGACGTACTAACAGCTATAAAATACAGGAGGTATTTCTTTTACTTAGTTTGGCACTACTGACCTCAGCTAGAATATTGTGCCCAATTTTGGACTGGGTATTTTTAGAAGAATGTAACTCTCTGAATCACGCGGCTCAGAGGTGAGCAACACACCTGGTAAGAAATGTGGCTCCTTGGGAACGGCAGAAAGAATCAAGCCTCTTTTTTTCTAGGAAGAAAACAGGGATGATAGTGTGAGTCTTCACATGCACAAAATATGTACTATTCCTCCACAATCAGCAGGAAAATAAGTAAAATTGCTGAGAAGAAAGGTAATTTAGATTAGATATAAGGGAAGAATTGAAAGGACAGCTGAGCATTGGTTACCATAGGGGCTGCTGGCATTCTCTACACCGACCATTTCTAAGAGCAGCTGAGAATGGTGAAAATCTACCTGATTTTGTCTCAAGGAAAAGAATAGGCTAAATCAGTGCTGCTTGTTCTGCCAACCGTCGGTAGATTGCTTGGACAATATACCCAGCCAGACGCCAGCTGTGACCTGGGTGAGCCATTCGGGGGTGGCAGCCGCTGCCCAGCTCACAGCTTCACAGAAGGACCTCTCATATGGTGCATGCATCCTGGCTTCCCGGACTGGAGAAGGACCAGAGCCATTTGGGGAGGACGGTGGTTGGGAACAGGCTGCTGCCAGTGCAGTTTGTCTGCACAGAGCTCATTCCCTGCTCAGGTCTGAGGATTACCTGGAAAATGGGAGAGCCAAGGACACTTGCTGTGAAATACAAGGGTATCATCAGCATACACCTGAGTCTGCAACAGGAGATGACTGAGACGCTATTCCTGGACTCAAGATTTCCATGCTGGGACACCTGGCCACCCATGAACCTTGGGTTTGGTGGTCCATAACTGGCCTACAGGATCATCATACAGCTATTTCCCTTTAAAGATTTGCCAATAAAGCTAGAAGGTAGTTTGGGAAATATGCTGAACCTTGGCACTGATCCACCGTTTCAAAATGTGTGGAAATCATTAGATGAAATGACCTCTGGAGGTCATTTTTAGCCTTACACTGCAGAGGTTTCTGTGAAATAGTGGAATAATTTCAGTCACCTTTGGAATAACAGCAGGACTAAAAATGGAAGAGCAAATAATAGTTAAAAAATGGTGTCGTTTCGGTATCTGTTACTGACATAGCAAGTCCATGAGGCTTTTCTATTTGTGCTACACCTAATAGGATGTTAAAGCAGGTTTGAAAGAGATGGCATTAAATTATGCCATTTGAGAATTATACAACATCTCATCTGTAGTGAAAACTTCTGGCAAATAGCTAAACTATGTAAAATTGTATTATTTGAGAATTACACACAGTGTAATTTGGGAGGAAGGTTGTGACAGGTTCAACTACTTGCCTTGTCTCCTCTCAAAGGATGAGACACCTTATTCTTCTCAAATGCCATAACTGGTCAAGGATTTCTGAAAGAATAATATTCCCTAAAACATTATTATAAATCTGAATCCCTAAAGTTCCACCTGCCAGGGAAGAAAAGAAATGAAAGTTTCTGCACATGATATCTCACTGACATGTACTGAATTTCAAGCTGCAGGGCAAGCAATCTTCTGTGGAAAGGCCCAATTTTAATGCTTCAGGACTTCACAGCTGTGAAAGGCACATCCTTACACTAACACATAGGGTTGGTTTAAGGCACATTTTTGCTTGGGACCTGTTACTTGTGCTTATCAGAGAAATGCTCTGGAACAGCAATGCCTGGCATAGCCTCATCCGCTGAAGGAGGGGACTGAGCTGGTTAAGTCCCCACCACAAGCACTATCTGAAGTTGAATTCCTACCTTCAAGCCTCAGCAGAGCACGGCAGGGGTGGCCCACCCCTGGTGCAGGGTGGTGCTTTCATCCAGCCCTAATTATTAAATTGCAGAATATGCTGCCACGTTTCTTTATCCAGCCCTCATCCTTACTACGATAAGAAATCAAAGTGTTTGAACATGGTGAGTAGGAATGTAAGCTGTTTACATAATCACTGTTTACATTCTGTTAGAGGTGACAAAATCGTCAAGAAAAAAAAAATTGTCAGTGTTGATAAAGAGCATATCAGTAAACAGCAGATTAAGGAGGACACAGAGAGCCTTACAGCCCAATTATACATAATTTGCCATGGACATGGTTTGAGAAAGAAATGCACACAACGACTTAGAGAAAATTGCTTAGCTTGGCCACATCCTTATTAACAAAACAACAGTGCCTGAGGGCAAATTGCCCTTGAAAAATAACTCCTGGGAATAATAGCGTGTCCTCACCCGTTGCCTTGCAATGAAGAAGAGACCTTTCTTCCCGCTACCCACCCCCTCTAAGGCATGACACAGCCTGAGCCTCCTCAAAATTTACCTTACCCCCATGCTTGCCCACAGCTGCTTAGACATGCCCCCAGTCCATTGGAGAGAGAGGGTCTGCTCTGCTAAACTGTTATGGGCTTCCAACAGTTCATTTTTGGGTATCTATGCAGTGATTCACTTCTGCCTTACAACCAGGGTGCTGTGGATTAGGGTGGCTGCAATATCTCTCCCAACCCTGCTCTGCTCTTTAACCCAGTAAGCGTTCTTGCATCCCCCCCTAAGTCTCATTCCCACCCTGTCCTGCACTCATGCATTGGCTGCAAGCACAGAGGCAAATCAAATTGTCAGAAAAGTGGATGTATGAGCCTACCAGCAGCCTAAGCAAAATGTTTCTATGGCTGTATTTTATCCCATCATTCATGGAAAATGTTCATTTTGTTCCACCACACCTTCAGCAATGGCCCCATAGGGCATTTTGTTGATCATATTTCAGAGTGACAGTCAGCTTACAGCAAGTTTTCAAAATCAGAGCATATCGAGGAGGATAAGGATGGTGACTTGTTGTGCATTGTTCTCAGGTAATGAGAAAGGGATTTTAGAAAACTTTTAAAATTTCATTAAACTAGCATGAATATTAAGGACAGACCGCCATAAAATATATCCTAAGACTGAAAGGTGCCATGTCTCTTCTTGTGGATTATCCTTTCCTAGAAAGGTGAACTATAATCCATTGCCTAAAAAATCTTAAATTTAATAACAAGTAACAGTAACACAGAAAAGGACCTGTGATGAATAATGGACCAAACTGTTCAAAGTGTCATATGGAAGACATGGGTGGTAAATACAGTCCTTCAGGTGGCATTGTTAGAATCTTTGGCAGAGTAATAATTCTGGTATTGGAGTCCACATTTTATTAAATATATGAATGTAATGAGAAGACTTTTACTTATCTTTACAACATCGGGTGGCTGGAATATCATCACTGGGCATTAAGACAAATGTCTCCTGGCTTGAGATAAGTGTCTGGACTATATGGCCTTTTGTGCCTGGCATTTCCACAGTTTGCTTCTTCCCAGCACACACCTTGATTTTTAAGGCAATTCTCTTTGTACCACATTCAAATTCCGGCTGCAAGCTCTTTGTTTTGTTGGCCATATGCTTTCAAGCACAGAGCAGTCTACTGTTCTTGACAAGCTGGAAGGCTCCAGGGACACCCTGTTGGAGCAACGCAAAGAAGAAATACTGGGAAGGTGAGCGAAGAGGGAGGGAGGGATGTGTCAGCTCTCTGGTTTGGTGGAAGTGTTACAAATACCACCGAAGAAGAGCCAGATCCTCAGTGTCTTTGAGCTCTGCTAATGATGGGTGAAGTTTGAAAACTCAGCACAAAGGTACTATGTAATGTATATTTACGATATCATGGCCATAGCTAGGGTTTAATGAGGATTTCAGTGTGGAAGGAGACACCACGAACAGATGGAAAGGCAGCAGCAAGCCACAAGACATATTGATGAGGCGTGCGGGCCAACTGGGTGCTGATCAAGCCCAGCTGTCCCTCTCTCTGGTCTAGTCTGTTCGGGAGAAAAAGAGGCAGAGTTTCAAGTAACACTCCCAGTGCATGAATTTCTGGTTTGTGCTGATCTAGTGCGACCCTTTTTCCAGTGCCTGTCTTACCCATAACAAAGATGCCATCTTCACCACCTCGCCAGTTCCAGCCTGCACCAGGAGGCAGCAAACTCCTTTTTCCTTTTCTTGTTGGATCAGCAGGGGCAAGCCTGCCTCAAGGAGAAAAAAGTTGAAGCTAGGGAGGAGATGGTGAAAGGTGCCTGCTGTCCCCTAGCCATGATGACTTCTCAGCTGTTATGGGACCGTAAGGTTATTGGACAGAGGTCACACCTTTGTACGTGCTTTTTCCTGTTGCCAGCCTGATGTCTCATACAATTGTTACACAACTATTGTATACAACACATAGAGGAGCATACAGTAAGGAGTTGTCTCCAGCTTGGCCAGTCAGCTCTACAAAGTCCCTGGAGGTCTGGGGAGGCAGGTATATGCTCTAGGACTTTGAAGGGATCTTCCAGTCCCCAAACTGACAGACACTACAGCACCGTAAAACACTCATCATCTCAGAGATGCACCAGTTTGGTGGGGTTTTTTTTGTTGTTTATTTTTGTTTTTTATTATCTCTACATAAAACTGAGCCAGGTTCAGCCACTTACCTCCATATGGCAACTAGTAAATATTATATCATGGAACTGAGTCCTTAGCCAAGACCAAGAAACTTTGCTTTCTTCTGGTTCACAACACAAGGTGTCCCCCAGGTGCATTGCAAGACAGCTTGCAAGCCTTGTCAGACAATACCTGTTTTCCGTGGTGATTGCCAGCTGTCTCCGTGTGTGTTGTCAGATCAGATGTGGGTTTTTGGCCAGGGAGATAGAGGACAATAGATTCACACAGGGCTGAATTAGTCTTCAGGTAGGGCTAAGCAACTTTCCTTTATTAATTAGTCAAATGGTACAGCTTCACAAGTACCACTTCTGTCACTGGTATTAATTTCAGAGTGGCTTGGTTTGGCTTAGCCTAAGCCTTTTCCTGATCAAATCATGCTGGACAGAAAACCACCACTTTAACAGTGGCACACTTGGAGAAAAGTTTGCTTGTATTTATCTGTGCTGGTTTAAGTTAACATCTGATTAACTAAAATGATCTGCTGTCAAAATCATAAACTTAAGACTCTTACCAAAAACTCACAAGTTGTTGATTTTTTTTTTCTTTATGAGCAATGACTGGTAGCCTGGAGGTATCCTCTTTTGTGAGCATTTTGGAAAGCTGCTGTTTCAGACTCGAAGAAAAGCTAGTATGCCAAAACTTTTGTTTGCTTGGTTTTTGTTTTGTTTTGTGTTTTACCATATCGTGGAGTCTACGAGAAGGTACGGCTTCTCCTTACAAGAGTGCCTCTCCTATGCTAGGACACTGGAGCTACAACAACATTACCTCATTAATATAACATTACACTACAATCACAGAACAAAACATTCAGCCCTGCTAGTATCAGGACTAAGGGTCGAGTGGCCTTTTCAACCATGCAGCTTTTAACTTGCCTTTTTTTTTTTTTCATACCTGGGGCCTGCTCAAAATAAAAGCAAACTGACCACGTACCAGGACTCAGGGGTGAGCTCAGTAACTTATGAATTAAGTTATATGGATACAGGGGAGGGGTACCCAAACAATGTAAGGTTGATCCTTTTCCTACTATCTGAAAATGTAGATTTAAGAGAAGCTGGAAAGTGCAAAGGCTGAATCATAAGGCGAGAGCTCAAAGACACCAACATAAGTTTCAAGAGGCAGCTTTAATTCTGGCTTTTCCACTCTTTGAATTCTTAAATTTGCATTTCTGAAAATAGTTTTGTAGCATGGTATTCTTTGCATGCAGTTTCCTAGGCTGAGAAGCAAATAAGAGCTTTGCCTTCTGTGCAACCATGTTACCCCTGCAGGTTATTTCCAGGGATCGTGTTTTTGGCTTGACATCACTGACCTCTGCCACTTGAGCAGATGCTGTAGTTGTGAGATGTCATCTAGATGTGGCTGAGCACCAGCGGGACACGCGCTGGCACAGGTGTCTGCTGGCAGGTGTTTCAGAGGTGTTTTCAGAGGTGTCTGCTGGCAGATGTTTGGTGAGAGCATTGATTTCCATCCATACCTGCATCTGGAGGACCTCCCCTGAGCAAGCTCTTTGCACGTCCATTTCCCACCTCTTCCAGCATTCATCCCCAAAGCCTCAGCACAAATAATTGACCCTTCTCAGAGCTGAGGATTCAGCTCTTTGTTTCAACCTTATCCTTCCTAAAGCACTTATTTCCAAGTAAAACACTGCTCGTTTTTGGGATGGCCTCCGTCATGCCGTGCAAAGCCACGTTCCCTCCGATGTCCCCTCACACCACGTCGTACCTGCCTCACCCTGCTCTGTCCTCCTGTGTCCCCAAGGAGGCAGGCATGGCACCTTGCCTGTACGAACTGCCTGTGACCACAGAGGTCCAAATGGGCATTTGCAGCTCTTCTTTCCAGGAATTTGGAGCCGGTTGCTATAGTGATAAACAAGTTGGCTTATTAGGGAGAGGAACAAAGCACTAGAGAAAATGATTTCAAAATGGCCTACGTGCATACATAAACATGCAATCTCATCCTTCATTATCAGCTCAGGCAGCTGGTTTCTCGTTTTGGGAACAGCACAGACCCCTTATCTACTATTTTAACAAGTCCAGCCTGGTCTCCACTGCCTGTCTCTTCTGACACGCTCAAATCTTGTGTGTGAGTGTGGGGTCCTTTACTTCTAAGCTGGAGAATGAAATTTCTTGGTGGTTTCCACAACTGGACAACGCAGGGAAATGCGGTCCCTTAAAGAAAGTGTGAGGTGTTCTAATAAGGCTGGAATAACTCTAAAGGAACAGATGAGGACAGAAGAAATGTTTTTGCTGTATCCTCTGCTGCTTCCTTCTTTTTTTTTTTCGCCTTTTGCTGATGTCAAGAAACCTCTAAGCAGACAGGGAGAGGTGATCTGCGCCTGTCAGACAGCAAAACTTTACATTATCTGTAGGAAGTCTGGCTTAAGCTCTGGTCTTCCGGGCCTTTGCTGAAGAATAATAAACCTGTCCTCATTTACATGCCTAGATAGTGCCGAGATGAGGCTCGCGCCCTTGAATGTACCGTAGACAGTGCACGTTCATCTCCTGTGAGGTGCGGCCCCGGTGCTCTTTTTTTGGCTAATCACGCATTTTGATTGACTGAGTGGTGCCAAAAGGTGCAAGAAACCACACTGCGCATATTTAATTTAGATAGGCAGGCCGGCCTTGCTGCCTGCTGTGATTTGAGTCAGCTCGTATCTGGCTTTGCCTGTCACAGAAACCAAGCTGAGGAGCCACCTTTGCATGCCGGAGCTGATTACCCATTTTCAGTTATCACCAGTTGGTGCTGTTGAAAGGAAAACCTCAAAACATTCCAAAGAAACGAACCATCCTTGGGCTTAATCTATTCAATTACAAACATATGAAATAGGAACTCTTTCTCTACAGCGTTTTATCCACGAGTTAAAAATAATTGTACATTTTGATATGTTTATCCAACTGGTTTTGCTTCTGTTCCTGCAGGACCGTAATAGTTTCATTAGCCGCAGAACCTACAAAACAATCAATTTTAATAGCTTTTTTTTCAAATGCTATCTATAACCCTGACTGTCTTTCCAATATCTGAAGAACAGTCTGTAATGTTGTACTTAGCTTGAGCAAATCCTGATGTTCAGAAACTGCAGGGAAATTCAAATGTTTTGAGCAAGGAGAAGGTTTGGGCTTGTCCAGCTGGGAGGCTGGGGGGGGTCCTAGCAGAAGCCATGGCCGAGCTGCCGAGTGGGAGGGTGACTCAGGGTGGTAAGAGAGAGAAAAACAAAAAGAAATGAATTATTTTAGAGTCAGTAGAACCGTACATGGAGATAAAAACTCTCAAGTCATGCCTGTCTTTTTCTACGGATGTTGGAAAGACTGAAACCAATGAAAAAGAAAATAAACAGGGGCAAGCAATCACTGGCTAGCATCGCAAACTCTTATGACTGTCCAGCCAGCACAAGACAGAAGAGTCTGAAACGTGCTCTAATTTGAAAGAAAGAAAGAAAAAAAAGCTTCTCTGTGTTCCTGTAGAATAAAAATTCTTGTGTATGACCAGGTATCTGGACACTTACACATACACACTGCTTTCTAGCACTGTCAAACATTCCTCTGCCAGAGCCAGGCACCCTCCGCTGGTAAGAACTGTGCACAAAACTGAAGTAGAGTTTTTGTTTTGTTTTGGTTTGTTTGTTCGTTTTTAAGACAAATGAAAAATTGGGTGACAAATCCTGACACATCTCTGACAAAAATCTTTGGAGAACGGGGGCAGCAATCAGCAATCCCATAATAGATGAGCCAAGCAATAAAGTACTGCAAATAAATGGCGCTGGACTAGATCCTAAAGAGAAACGCCTGCCCACACACCACCATGCAACCTGGAATATGCACTGTACTGCGTACCGTGTGTGAAGCCATAGGAACAACCCGAGTCACACGGTGATTGGTACCATCCATCACAAGTTAGAAACTTGTCCTTTGTTTCAGAGTTGCACCTGAGGCCTCAAATCAAATGTGACAATTTTTATAATAGCCAGAGCTAAGGTGTTTTGCAGAAAAAACTATGTTTGTGGATGGTTTGTCCACACAAATGGAGTGGTTATTTGATTGGGTTCCTCCAGTGTCCAAAGGAAGAACGTTTTTCTTTGCTCATCAAAAAGCAGCAGTTTAATAAATACCGGTTGGCTTGTACACAGTGTCTAATTATCATTTACCTTCCCATCTAATGCAATCTACACCTAAAGCTAGCAGAGAATGATGCTGCTTTATTTGATATCACACCTGACGCGCTCGAATCGTGACCTCCGAGTCTGTTCTGTGGCACATGGAAACACCTTGCAGCAGCTCTGGAGTGAAAATATAGCTGTAGTGATTTGTTATCCAACAGCCAAGTACCTCGAATCATTATGTTACAGATCCTGTGTGCAGTTAGGAGCAGTAAGTGCTATGTTAGCAAGCACACAAAAACATGTAGTTACCAGCTTCCAAGGACGCAATGAAAGAGGCGGGATAACGCCACGCAGTTCACCAGGATATCTCCCTGGTGCTGAGTTAGTGTTTGTGCTCCTTCCTAAAGTGTTGCAATTACACCCAGCTATTCTTATTGCTACCTTTATCGAGGTTTTATAGCCACAGACTATTAGGCACTTTCTCCAGGCTAAGCTCTGAATATGGACTCGAAGTTCACCAAAGACTATTTTTGGCCAAAAAAAGGCTGCAGGCTCTGTGAAGAGCGCTAATTAAACACCTTCATTTGTAACCCTTAGTTTCCATGTTCTGCCCCAGCAGGTTTTTAGGGTGCTGACGCAGTAACACAATACCTGGAAGTTACAAGTCTTGAATTCACTTTTCCAACAGACTCCCCGCTTCCAAAGGAGCACAACCAGCAGCTCGCTGGCATGTTGCTTTCATACATACATTGTATTACATGAATGAATCTCTCTGTAAACAGGACCGTACTATAAATGAGAAAACAAGGGTATGTTCATTCACTGGGGAGAGATGTTATTTAGATTATTGTCCTCTAGATAAAGTGCATCAGCACAAAACGGGCAACTGTAATTTCATGTCTGAGATGCGTTTGGTTCGGATATATTGAACTATTTGTGGCTGCTGCATTGTTCCATATTACTTCATTAATCACATAACAACCCTTCCACTTCCTGACTAAACATGCTAACTCTAATTACCTCTCAGCTACACAGATGTTTCCTCATTTAGATATTCAGTGCGTGGTCATGTGTCACTCCCACTTTCACAAGCATTTCAGCTTATATTACATCACTTTAACATCCTTCCTGTGGGTGAGCCCTCTGGGTTAATATGTCCTTTTGGGTAACAAATTGATCGCTACAGAGATATGAGTGATAGATGGACGCAGCGTCTACATTATCTGCGCTGGTTATACACATGCAAATGTGAAGGATGCATATAAAGCAGAAACGAAAGGAGCAGTTTGAGACAAGGAGGCTGATGTGAAGACACTATCAATTTCTCTAGCCCACACCGTTCCCACTGATAAGTCAATGCTTCGGCGATGAATCACCCTGCTTCTGACCTCAAATCGCCCAGAAGTTGGTGAGCCCCCAGTTTGGTCTATAAAGGGGTAAATGTATTAATCAGGGAACCGAGGAGGGTTCCCCAATTTGTAAACACTCATTCTGTGCCCCCGTGTTTTTGTGCAACACGAAGACTGAAGCGTTCAGCTCAAGTTGTAAGCAGCTCTTCAGCTGCGACAGCAGCGAGCGCTGCAAAAATGCACGGGGAACTTCCTCGGTGAGGAATTAATCCCGGGGGCTTTAGATCATGCATTTCAGGCGTGGTACGGCACTTGGCGAACGCCTTTTATTCAAGCAAAGTGCAGAAAGGTGGGATATTAGCAAATTCCCGTGTACGACTGATTTACAAAGGAGCTCTCGCGGCATGCCGAGCCCTTCGGAGACGAGGCAAAGTAAAAGACGGGGGGAAAGCGGCGAAACGAGATTCAGGAAAATGCCGACAGCAGGTGCTTCCCCCTGCTCTCGGTGCCTCCCCTGAGAGGCAAAGGCCCGGGGGTGGTGCCGAGAGGGCTCCGGGCCACGGCCGTCGGGGGGACCCGAGGGGGATGGCGAGCAGGAACCGGCGCGTTATGTACAACTTGGGGCATCTGCCGAGCTCCAAACCGCTCTTCCTCTGCAAGGAGAAGGAGAAGGAGAGGGAGAAATAACATGAATTAGGCGGACCCAGCCCGCTGGAGGGGGAAGCGCCGCCGGCGGGGGGCTCGGGGCCGCCCCCGGGCTCGGGGCCGTCGGGGGGCGGCGGCAGAAGTTGGCGGGGGGCTGCGGAGGGTCCGGGGGCAGCCGCAGCCCCCCGGGGGCGCCCGGTGCCCCGCCTCGGAGCCCGGGGGGAGGCCGGCGGAGCGGAGCGGGGCGGAGCGGGGCGGGAGCCCCCCCGGAGCCGCCCGCGGGGACCCTCCCTCCGCTGCCTCCCCGCCGCCTCCCCGCCCCGCCAGAGCCGCCCGGGGAAGCGGCGGAGGAGCAGCCTCGCTCCCCGGAGCCCCCCGGCGCCGCGGCGATGCTGAGGGAGGAGGAGGAGGAGGAGGAAGGGCGCTGGTAGAGGGGCGGCGGCGGCGGGGCCGCGCTGCTGCCCCCGTCGGGGGGCACCGGGGGGGCTCCGGGGGGCTTCGAGGGGCATCGGGGGGCATCGGGGGGATACCGGGGGGCACAGGGGGGTACCGGGGGGCACCAGGGGGAGCACCGACGACCCCCCGAGCCCCTCGGGGCGCTGAGCGGTGGGTCGGGGGGCGGCCATGCGCTGAGCGCCCCCGCTGCCGTCCATGGGGCGGCGCTGAGGGGGGGGGGGGGGGGCCTGCAGCATGAAGTCCCTGCTCTTCGGCCGCTTCCTCCTGCTGCTGCCCTGGGTGCTCGTGGTCATCATCGTGCTGGACATCGACAGCAGCCGCCCGCCGCTGCCCCCGCGGGCCGGAGCGGGGGGTGATGGCGGGGGGGGGTCCCGTGTGCGCGGCCCCGAGGCGGCGCTGCCCACCATCTACGCCATCACGCCCACCTACAGCCGCCCGGTGCAGAAGGCCGAGCTGACCCGGCTGGCCAACACCCTCCGGCAGGTGTCGCGGCTCCACTGGATCCTGGTGGAGGACGCGGCGGCCCGCAGCGAGCTGGTGAGCCGCTTCGTGGCGGCGGCCGGGCTGCCCTGCACCCACCTGCACGTCCCCACGCCCCGGCGCTACAAGAGGCCGGGGCTGCCCCGGGCCACCGAGCAGCGCAACGCCGGCCTGGCCTGGCTGCGGCAGCGGCACCAGCACCTGCCCCCCCCGCAGCCCGGAGTGCTCTTCTTCGCCGACGACGACAACACCTACAGCCTGGAGCTCTTCCACGAGGTGCGTGGGGCGGCGGGGAGGGCTCCCCTCGGGCAGCATCCCTCCCAAAATCTCCCCGTCCCCCCCCCCGTCCCACCCCAACCCCATCCCGCACGGCAGCGCCCCGACGCCCCGCGCCGCCACGGTGTTTTGGGGCACCCCGAGAACTTGCGGAGGTGTTTTCTCCTCCTCCAGACAAGTTTCGGTTCCTTCAGGCTGTGCTCTCGCTGCCTGGAGTGAAGGAGCAGCTCCAGGGCCAGGCACCGAGCTGCCCCGTCCGTCCTCCGGGGCCGTCCCCTGCCGCCCCGACTTCCCCGAGCCTCCCGCCCCTAAAAGCAGCCCCTAAAAGCAGCAGCAGGCCGTCACCAGGAGGACCAGCCAGCCCTTCGGCAGGCTCTTTCATAAAGGGACATGTTTTCAGCCCCCCGGTGAAGGGCTTTGCTGCTTCTCGGTGGGAACTGGCAAGGATTTGGGGGAGGTTATCCGGCTTTCTGTCTCATTTCCCCTGGCAGGAAGGAGGGATGCTTAATAATAATTAATGGCTGTAAAGCAGCAGAAGAATCATTACTTGCATCTCCTGTGACAGTTCGGAGAGTAACCTTGGCAGGATGACATGGGAAGGGGACAGGACAGGCGGCTGGCAGGCAGGTGGGGAACGTCAAGGGCTCGGGACGGATCCTGACCCCTGCCTTTCACTGGCAGGCGGTGCGGCGCAGAGCAGCGTGCACCCCCGTTCTGCGCTTCACAGGCATCGTGCTCCCTCAGATGTTTTCCTCTTGGTAGGCTAAGAGGATTGTGATACACAGAAATGTGAAGCACGTGAAATTCCCCAGAGCGGGTTATTTTAGAAATGCTTATGTTGGCTTGTGTTTAGATTTGTAGCGCATCCGCTTCCACTTTCTGCGTGTTGACAGGTACGAGGTCCCGTTGAGCAGAGATGCCCTAGTTCCTTTTCCAGTTTGGCGTTCAGCATCGAAGCTGCTAATCGGGGGACCTGTGCCTGGGGGGCTAAGCCCTTGCTGTGATTGATTTCCTTAAAATCTCACGGCTGTGCTTGGGGTGTTATGATGCAGAGCAATTCCACATACAGATCTTTGGTGGGATGGGAGTGCCCGTCGCTACTCGGAGATGTGAAACTAACCTCATTCTTTCTAAGGGACTCTGTAAATCGATACAGAAAATGCTCTTTCACACCACAAGTAGTGTGAGAGAAAATACCTGGAGGTGAATCTCTACTTTTTTTGGAGTGCAAATGTTTAGGGCAAACTAAAGGAACAGTATTGCAGGCATGTCACTTGAGTGGCCCACGGCCACTGGTGTGCGTGTCAGATTTATTCTTTTATTATTCCCTGTACTGTTGTTCTAATTGGTGTGGATGATGAAGTGGAAAGGTGCAAGTGATCTCTCGGCCACAGAGTACGTGAAGGCAAAGGAATGAATGTCTGAAGGGCTAACCTTAGACATTACCAGCAGAGCAGGCAACCTGTGCTCCCTCCTGCTGGCAGGAGTGGTAACCTCACACCTGCAGCTATGCAGCCTCCCGGCTTCTCTTTGACCAGGGTTCAGCCGCTGTGCAGGAGGTGTTAGTTTTGAATCCTACTAATGAATGAGTTCTCCTTGTGAGAGGTAGCAGCTGGAAGGCTCCAGTGCAGGAGCAGAGGAAGAGCTCCTGCTCCAGCTATCCCTGAACGCTCCCGTGGCTGTCTCCTGGCACCGCCGACGGGTGGTGTGTAGGGCAGGTCTCTGGGATGCCGCTGACAGTAACTCCAGGAATGCCGTGTCGGCCTGACCAAGTCAACTGAAGTCCCTTGGCAGGATTTGCAATTTGCAGGCTGGATGTGCCTTTATGATAAGTGGGAGGTTACATTTGGAGGGAGCTAGTAGCCTTGTTTTCAGTCAAGGCACTGCTTGAAATTCTATTTCTTGTTTAAAAAAAAAAAAACAAAACTTATCTGTGGTTACGGATTCTGGCTTGACAGCTCTGTAGTAAATCCTGCTCTCTCCTTCAGGGATTGATTGATTTACGGGGGTGAACTGTGCTTCTCTTCTCCAAGCACAAAAAGAGCAACTTCAGAACATGCTGCATGCAGAAGGAATCCAGCAGTAACTCCGTTGTGGAAGTGGTGTAAAGATGCCTGGGAGGGAGGTGTTTTCTGCCTGCTCTTGGTTACCTTACCAGGCGCGATTCTCCAGATGTGCAGTTGCCTAATCCCAAGGTCTGATTAACTGATCTGCTTACGTGGGGGAGCAGTGTAAATGTGGAGCAAGGAGAGAGGAGCTCCGACTGCTGGTCCTACCTGCCTTGGCCTCCAGCAAGTCACTGCCCCAGGCAATTCTAAACTACCCAGGAAATTCTAATCGCTGTCCAAAGTCCTCCCATCTGGTACTTACAGGAGTGAGTGTGTTACATCTGACAGGGAGTGAACAGGGCAAAATGTGCTCTGTGGAAATCAAGGGGGGGGTGGGAAATGAGAACAACAACAAACCTTACAGTGGTGCTTTGCTGGGAAATGTCACCATCTGCAGTAAATCTGGAACCCTCTGGTGCTTTTATGGTAGTTTATTTTGTGGGACATGCAGTGGCACATGTGTGTTTGACTGGTAAAGTACATCCTCGCAGTCAGGCTGGAGGGGGTCTGAGCAGGTTTAGTCATAGCTGGTGTCTTTCCACTGCTACTGTATTCCTTACTGGCTCAGCTGAGGCTAATCTTCCTGAAAAGGCTCCGCGGAAAGGACCAATTGGCTCAGGGGCTGTAAAATTATTTGGAGAGCTAAGTGGGGCTACGGTTATGATCAAGAAATATTTCCGGGTGTGGAAGTGTGGCTTCTTTAAGTTATCCCCAGCTCTTTTCGCCTGAGAGTATAATGGTGCCCAGGTGAAAAATCACGCTTTTACTTCAGTGCTGCTGGGTCTGGTGTACTGTTTTGTCATTTATTCTTTTGGGATCCAGACCTCAAAACTGATTTATTTTTTTCCCTGCTCAGATATGATGTGTTTGCCTGGAGGTGTCCAGCTGCATCTCTCCATCAGAAAAAGCAGTCCACTTTGTGAAAATGTCTTTTATCAGTTGAACCTCAGCCTGGGTTCTTAACAAAGCTTTTGAGAGGCCTGAAATCCCAAATTCAGTATCCAATAGGCTATACAGATGTTCCTACATGAGTCATCATAACTTCTATTTTTTACTGTAGGCTGTTCTTTTTGGAGTGACTCTGTTATGGTTTGTTGTCTTTGTGCTTCATCTTTTTCCTGAATGCAAGTTATTGTAATATTGTGACTGATGCCTAGCAACTGCCGGTTCTATATTTTTAGACTTCCAGAAAGAAAATCTTAGATAAGGCTGGCATTCCACCTTCATAGAGGATTTTTTTTTTTTTTTTAAACAAGATCAGCCTGAGCACTGGAAACTGAAGGCAGACATTGTTGAAATTCCACTTCCCTTACCTCTTCACATCCTTCGTGTGTTTGTGGGTCTCAGTTGTTTTCTCTGCCCTTTCCATATTTTGAGTAGTTGGCCAAAGGCCACCGTTTGCTTGGTCCACGGATGGTTGTACATGCAAGCGAGATGAACTAGTGCTGGAGATCCACTCTGCTGTTGATTGTGCAGACTCTCCCCTGAAACCTTTGGGGATGAGAGCCATGCTGCTTAAGGAGTACAAAGAGCAGGAGCAAAGGTCTTTAACGTCCTAGAAGGTGACGTTGCTGTATTTAGAAATGCATTGACTTTCAGAGGGTCCTAAGTTTTATCTGTCACCTTTGCTTGTATTGCGCTTGGACACGTAACTGTGAAATTCACTAGCTTATATCTAAAACTGTGATCTCCCTCACTGCCACCCCTAGCCCTTTGGTCACTGGTGTCTAAGCAAGGTTTGATGGGCGCCTAAAGTGTGCAAGCACATACCACTGTCTTGTCTGAGTGTGAGCTGAGGATTCACAGGCTGGGTCTTCTTAGAGGAACTTATGCTGTAAGGTGTGTTCTGAATGCAGACCTGCAGAACACAGTGCAAAGCATTAATCGTCATTTCTGAGGAAAAAAAAAGTCCTTGTATTCAGTAGCTCAGTTAGTCTGGTTGCTCACTGTGTTGGGGACCAGAATTCAAATTACCAAAGCTGCTGCCTGCACAAGAATGCCCTGTCATGCTAGAAGAGAAGGAGGTGGAGGAGAGAGATCTCCGTCTCCTTTGCTTGAATTTGAGGTAGTCTTTACAGGTAATTCAAGATTTGTGGAACCACAAAAAAAGATATGAATCAGATCAGTGAAGAGGACAGTCATCTGGGTCGCTCTTCACAAGAGAAATTTAAATCAAATCAAAACAAAAATTTTCTAGTATTTGGGAAGTATGTTAATGCTTAGATAGTGGCCTAAATTGCCAAGACAGGATCATCTTCAAGTCAGCCAGATGGGAATGAAGATTCATGAAGAACAGAGGAAAAATAGTAAAGATCGTGCCTTTGCTAATAGGCACTGATAATTTCCATAGTGGCACTGTGGAGCAGAGGATGAGTTGTGAGAGTGAATCACTCTGAAAACATTTTCTCATGCCCCCGCTCTTCCCTCTCCCAGAGGATTTGTACAAAGGTAGCAGATATCCTAACTGCTGGTAGCAGTTTGTGGCTTAAAATACCCACGTTAGTAAAATCAGAACAGAAATACTTGCAGGCATTGTGTGTCATGTAGGCATCGGATGGCCAATGGACGTGTCTGTCAGCCATGCGCAGTTCTCCTTCCTTTCTAGGGAGCTCTCCGTGATGGTGTGGGGCTTTCTGCGACGTGTGGCCAGGACGGGACAGCCTCCATTCTGTTACGCGTTGTCTTGTCAAATGCATGTGTGATGCAGGTGTTGGCCCTTATCAAAGTTAATTTGATACACGTTTCAGGGTATTGTGTTCCTTGTCAATGGCTTGAATTGGTTTGGGGCTTGTTTACACGTAGGAGATGGCAGTTTTAATTTGCTACTTTATCTGTGGGCTTAAATTAGCACCACAAGTAGACTAACCCATTCACATTCCAGGGACTTTTGATCTGATGTAGTGATCAGAGAAACCTAATGGGAGCTTTTCCCCCCCATTTGAATAGTTTCTGGATTAAACCTTAATTGAAAAGTGACATTGATGTCTGCTTTGTCAAAAGAAAAAATGTCAGGAAAATGTGAAAGTGAAGACAAAATTTCTGCATCTCTGACTGTTCATGACTGTTATTCCCTGTTAGCATAAGAAGGGTGAAGGGTTTTAAATATTTTTTTTAAATCTCTTTTCCAGTCATTCCTCCCACCACCCCAAGCAGACTTCACATTAGACAGGGTTTTTCTGGGAAAGAGCAGTGGGAAATTGAACTTAGGCTTCAGTTTTCCCATGATCTACTTTGTAGCATAGTTTGAAAGCAACTCAGAGAAGACACTAGAGAAGAATTGAATATTTACTATTTATTCCGAATTCAACAAGGGAAGGGTTAGTGTTCTTTTGATAGCTTAATAAAGTGTATTCAAGTTATGACAATTATGTAAAAGTAGACTTTGGTGTATCTTTTAATGGATATATTTATGCAAAGATTTAAAAGTAGTGGAAATGAATCTAGTTCTCTCTGAAAACGTGGAGATCTTTTGTCGCATCTCTTGGAACTGGTTGGAAAATCAGATTTTTGCTATAGCCTTAAAAATAACACTCAGTAGCCTAGACAGAATTAAATATTAGCTGGCTGTCATTAGTTATTTCCTTTGTAATAAAAAAGATCTAAATATGAGTTAGCAGCACATTAAATATCTTCATGGTATATAAATGACTTAAGAATACGTGACAGATTTTAAATGCACACTGACAATTCCCCTTGCACGTAGACGTGTAATACCTATGCTAAAAAGGCTGGATGAGAAAAGGCTGGTAGAGAAACAATGAAATAGCTTAAAATGAGAGGAAACGGTGACAAAAAAGCTATTTGAAGCAGATTTATGTAAGTGAGGGACTCTGGATTACATGGTGCAAAGCACTGTCTATTTCTGCATTTTGACAAGTCTTTTCCTTTTTACCTGTGAAACTAATGCCATTACTATCAAATTAATTATGAACGGTTGGAGGCTCTTTAGGGGGGTGCCTTGCATGATGCAGGAACACAGCTGAATGGAATGACAGAAAGTAGGATAAGAAAAATAATTAGTAAGTAGAAGAGCCAAAAGAAACACGAACAACAAATCTTTTGGAAGTCTTCCCAAGCTGGCTCCTAACTGCTGTAGTTTAGTACAGTTTTCTCCCCTAGGGAAGCAGTACTGACATTTGTACCCAAGGATTTAGAAGCATTAGTCATAGTATCCAATATATAAAATGTTGCTTGAGAGAAGGGAAAATTAATCTATCATCTTTCCTATGTGGTGTGGATTGCGTAAAAATCAGCAAAGAAAGCATAAGGCAGGTATTTGAAAAAAGTCTAATGGTAAGGATGATGAAGCACTGAATCAGATTACCTGTGAGAGTTGTAGAGCTTCTGTTGTTTCAGGTCTTTAAGAAAAGATAAGAAAAACATCAGAGAACCACAGAATGGCTTGGGTTGGAAGGGACCTTAAAGATCACCCAGTTCCAACCCCCCTGCCATAGGCAGGGATGCCACCCACTGGATCAGGTTTCCAGGGCCCCATCCAGCCTGGCCTTGAGCACCTCCAGGGACGGGGCATCCACAGCTTCTCTGAGCAACCTGTTCCTGTGCCTCACCACCCTCTGAGTGAAGAATTTCTTTCTAACATCAATCTAAATTCCCTTCTTTTAGTTTAAAACCATTCTGCCTTGGCCTGTCATTATCTGACTGAGCAAAAAGTCACTCTCCATCTTTTTTATAAGTCCCCTTTAAGTACTGAAAGGCTGCAGTGAGGTCACCCCACAGCCTTCTCTTCTCCAGTTCACCCCAGCTCCCTCAGCCTTTCTGCACAGGAGAGGTGCTCCAGCCCCTTGATCATCTTTGTGGCCCTCCTCTGGACCAGCTCTAACAGCCCCACATCCTTCTTGTGCTGGGGGCCCCAGACCTGCACGCAGCTCTCCAGGTGGGGCGTCACAAGGGCAGAGCAGAGGGGCACAATCCCCTCCCTCCCCTGCTGGCCACCCCTCTGTTAGTGCAGCCCAGGACGCAGTTGGCCTTCTGGGCTGCAAGCACACACGGCTGGCTCATGTCAGGCTTTTTGCCCACCAGAACCCCCAAGTCCTTCTCTGCAGGGCTGCTCTCAATGAGTTCTTCTCCCATCCTGTCCTCATGTCTGGGATTGCCCCGTCCCAGGTGCAGCACCTCGCACTTGGCCTTGTTGAACCTCATGTGGTTCACATGGGCCCACTTCTCCAGCCTGTCCATGTCCCTTTGGATGGCATCCTTTCCTTCTCTTGTATCAACTGCACCACTCAGCTTGGTGTCATCTTCAAACTTGCTGAGGGTGCACCCAATCCCACTGTCTTTGTCACTGGTAAAGATATTAAAGAATACCGATCCCAGGACAGACCCCTGAGGGATACCACTTGTCACTGACCTCCACCTGGACATAGATCCTTCAGGTCTTGTTCAAATACCATTTATCTAACTGTGGGGCAGGGCAGGCTAGGTCAGTGACTGACACATTTTTTGATTTGTAGACCCTTCCTACACATTTTCTGGTGGAGACATAGACCCCTGTTTACTGACAACAGACTTGCTTCTTCAAGTTACTGTCACCAAAGCCTCACTCACAGTCCCTGAACCAGAAAACCACTGGCACAGATTTTCTGACACAGGACCTCCTCTGAAGTAAGGAGCTCCTTTTCATGTCTAAGAAAATGAACATGGCAATGTTCTGCTGAGCTATCCTGGCTAGTAGTGCAGTCAGGTAAGTTTTGTTGAAGTAGAAATTGGCTTTATGTGACCTGAGAGTAATGCACAACACCTGGTTGAGAACTGATAAGGAACCTGGCTAAGCTCTTGCTTTACCCCATAATTTTTTTATTATTTTAGTTTTTTTTTTTCTGGAAGACTTGTAGTGAAGGACCTCTAGGCTCTAGATCACGTCTTTGGTAATAATAAATTGGAATTTTGCATATAGATCTGTTTGAAACTCACTGGGATGGAGTTTCATCCAGGTGAGCCTGGATGATAGTCTGTAGACTGACCAGTACAGATCACAAACTACACAGGGGGTGAAGTGACAGAGAACAGAACAAAGCTTACTGCGTGTGGCAGCCAGCTTTGTTTTTGCTGTCAACATTGAATCCAAAGAGAAACACATCAACATCACGCTGCAAAAACACAGGAATTGTAGTTCCTGCCTTGAAGCCTTTTCACTGTAGGAAGTATATTTCCTTCTCTTTGTCACTTACCTTCATTCCGCTAGGGCTTTTTTATTTTATTTCTGGCTTGGCATCTTACCTATCCATCAGCACATCCCATTAAGTAGCTTTTCTTGATTGACTGTGGTGCTATTTTTGGCAATGCTTTTAACGCTATCTCTTTTATTGCTCAGCTACGTTTTGTGCATTTTCACTTGTTATTCTTCAGTGGTTCCTATATTAGTACTATATCTACTGCTGTATTCCCATCACCTCACTGGGATTTCTTTTGTCAGTTGTTACTGCTCTCTCCTGTCATTTCCTTGCCCACTCCTTCCTAGTTCTCAACTGCTTCATTTTTGCTTGTTCTGCCATCTTGCAGTGTCCTTTTCCCCATCTTTCCCCATCCAGTACATCACTCTTCTCCTGTGTCCTGACTACCTTCAAATAATCAAAAAGTAAATTGAGGAAAAAAACCCACATTTTTAGGAGATAGGAGATTCATCCTATCTTAAGATTGTTGTCTAAGCTGAGCAGGATGAATCACATCAGCAGGTTCATCTCTCTGCTCATTAACTATCAAAGTTTAACTAGGATTGACTAGATGCCTACCCTTCAGAGAGTTATGTGTAAGAAAGATGAATCTTATTCGTGTAAACTAATAGGACTTAAAAGTGGTGAACATTAAGGTAGCATGTGCTGCCACGCATAAAAGTGACAGCTAGAAGAGTAATTTAGGAAGCTGTTTGTAATTTATAGGATTTTGGCGGTAGTTTAACTCACAGCAGCAAAGCTATTTAGAATTAACATGTTTTTCAATCACCTTTTTGTGTCCTAATGATTGGTAGCGTCAAATCTCAGTTGCAAGCTGACCTTTTAATCCAAATACAGCTTTCTTCCCATCGTACATAAATACAGCCCTGACACACGTGAGTACGTTAAATGCATTAATGCTATTCTCAGAAGATTAGAAGAAATATTCCTACTTCCATCTGCCTAGCAAATCCTGAGGCTGTAAGGTATTTCAGAATTAGCATAAATACCGGTCTAGATGTGCTCTTTCAGTTTGTACTTAAAGGGATTGCTGCATTCTTGACACCCGCTTACTTCGTTCTCCACAAGTGTAACCTGTGAGAACAAAGAAACTAACACGAGTACAAAATGAAGAGCTCTGTAAATGTGTGCCTGTTTTCTCCTGAGGTACGGTGGCATTACTGACTTAACTCATAGACATGGAGATGAACACAAGACTATAATAATTAAACCTTCCTGGGGCATTTCATGCTGCTTTCTGGAGGTCAGTGGGACGCTCTCGAGTAACAAGGTTTCCCTACAGACTGTAAGGTGAAGTACTGATGAAAATCTGTCTAGCTGTGTTAGCATAAATGCTGCAGCCAGTATTCACCCTGCCCAGTAGCTCTGTGTGGTCGGGCTCACTTTGCAACATAGCTGCCCGAAGGCTTCCAGTGCGAGCAGGCAGGGCTCTGGCGCAGCTGGGATCCTGCCCGTACCTTGTGGCAGTTCGTGCTCACCGTGCAGAGCGGCATGGGTGCAGGCAGGCGGCTAGCGCAGAGCTGTCAAAGTGCTGTAAATCAAGATGCCGAGAAGTTGTTGCTGCAGCCATGTGCTCAAGAAGGTATTGGTGCTAACAGAAAGGAGGTAGAGGACGTGTGCCGTAGGTGGGTGCATGGCTCAGTCGTGCCCTTGGAAACTTACTGCAGGCTTGCCCGTGTAGACAAGCCCGAGAGGATCATGCCCTGTGTCCGTATCCCATGTGCTTGGATATTAATGCCAATATGCTGTTAGAAAAACTTGCAAATGGGATGTATCATTAAAACCAGAGCTAAAAGAGCTTCATGAGAAGGTCTGACTGATTTCCATATCTGAATAGTTAATTGCTAATTCTGTTTTCTTCTGAATGGATGAGTGGGAGAGGCAGGAAAAAATATCTTAAGTAGGCAGAACAGTTAAAGGCAAACACCTTTAACAGTAACCTGTAGAGACATTCATTGCAGTCTCTTACTGGTGCTGAAATAGCCAATAGTTTGGACATTAAAGTTGCACAAAGAATCGGAAGGAGAGGAGGTGTACACCTCTCCTCTGTGTGCACACACATATCTGGATTTTTAACTATGTATTTTATGCATTCCCTATATTCTCTTTAAAAGATCTGCTAATGCTTCTAGCGTAAAAATGCCAACAAGAGCGAAGTGCTCTCTGTTTTTTCTAGTGGATCTCGTGGGAGTGTAGATGATATACATGATAAATCTTTCACCTTGACAGAAAGAGAGGGAAGTGTTTAATATTTAACCAAGGTTGTCTTTTACTTGAACATCTATCGATAGGGGAGTGCAGTTACAAATAAGTAAAATTTCATTTGCTTTTCTTGCTAAGATGAGTGCTTGGAAGGAGAAAGGGATAACCTTCCCCTAAGGAATAGGCCTCAACTACAGTAGAAGATGAGGTTGTTTTAAAAATTGATCGAATTAAACCCATGTCACACTGGAATAGTTTCCTGCTTGCTTAAATAAGACCATATTTAAGCACGATAGTTAAATCAGTGGCTTTTGAACTAGCGTGGTAAAACAATGCGAGTTGTGTCCGCGTTGTCAGTTCTGTGCTCGGCCTGTCGAGTCCTCAGGCCGCAGCGGTGGCCATTTTGCTGCGGGGAGCAGGGCCGCGGGGATCGTCTTCTGTTTTCTGCAGGTAGTGGTCTTCTAGCCTGTGAACAGAAGAATCCCAGTCCAACATGCCTGTTGCTAACGAAAGAGTGATCTTCCAGTACCTATAGTTTCTTCTAGGATAGATGAGGACTGCATTTCCAGAATTACATTTGGTTACACCAGGGAAAAACTCCCATTACTGACAACAAACTTGCACACTGCCCAGCCTGCTTTCTGTCCTTCTCAGAAACTTAACAGCTCTCTTTGAGAGGAAATGTAAATGTTAAAAGGAATAGCCCCAAAACTTGTTTATTTGTTTGTTTGTTTGTTTATTTGTGACCCTTTAATAGATCTAATCTGCATCTTTTGTCCAAATCTGGTATGTTGTGGGTAGGGGAAGGGTTGTGTGTCACAGTATCTTGTACTCTGTGTACTTGCTAATAGTCTCTAATTGTACATTGTACACGTCTTAATGAAATGCGTATTTGTTAATCATTCCTGTAATCTCACTGGGATCTCTCTCAGAATTGATAAGAGATCTATAGAAATACACCTACTGAGAGAATGCTGTAGTTTTGCCTGTAACAAAGTTCTAATGCACCTTGAAAAACCCAAACAAACAAGAAAGCGAGTAGTGTTTTTTCACGGCTTTTAAAATTTTTGTTTTAAAAATAACTTGAATGAGATATTTCCAGTAGAAAGGAGGTGCCTACTAGCTAGGGAGCTGGAGAATTCACAGAAAATGAGTGGGCCTATGCAGCTTCCAAATGCTTACTCTGTTGGGCTGACACCTGTAAGCTAGAATTCCTCGTAAGTACCAGGTATTGACGATTAATGTGTAGGCTTTCCACCAACACTTATAAAAAAGCTTACCAGGAAAGAAAACATGCACAAAGTCACGCTGCACCTGCCTCTTGCAGATGCGTACGACCCGCAAAGTGTCGGTGTGGCCCGTGGGACTTGTGGGAGGACGGCGGTATGAGCGCCCCGTCGTGGAAAACGGCAAGGTCGTCGGCTGGTATACTGGCTGGAGAGCTGACAGGCCGTTTGCTATTGACATGGCAGGTAAGCACCAAGCTTCATGGCGTATGAACGTGTTTCTCGTAACACCTAGACCTACATTTTCTGTGAGTGGGACAGAAACAGACGTCTCGAGGTAAGCAGCTGTTTAAACTTCTGAAGTGTAGCCGCTGTACGTAGCCCTTTAGCATTAAATATCCTGGAAGTCTTAGCTTGCACATCTCCTTTAATTAAGTTGCTTCTTAGTGATAGCTGAACTGACTTTCACTTGCTTTTAATTTTATGTGGCAACTTGGCAGTTACGTTGTAAAAATTGTCTGAAACAATTACAAGTACGATTTACAAGTTAATTGTAAGTTAAGCTGTTCATTTTTTTTTAAATTAATGAGTTAATTTTTGCAAGGAATGCCTCCCTTTCCTTGTGTCATCAATCTACAGCAGTCAGTATAAATGGAGACCCTTCTTAGACCCCATATTGTAAAATGCTACTTTATCATGAAATAATTCATTTTTTATTGGCTATTTGGAATGATGGTGATAACTGTAGATGGATATAGTATGAAATGGTGTGCTGAGGGGGGGAAAAAAATCACTGTCAGCTATAGCCTAATAGATGAAGGCAGAAAAGCTTCAGAATTGATCTACTCAGTCTTCTGGTATGAAGTTAGCACAGCACAGAGCTCTGTCTTGCTGCCAGTCCATGCTTAGACACTCTTTTTTATATACTCACAACTGCCACATGAATCATCACGGTCCCGAATTCTGATTGCTGATGTAGCAGCAGCTGGTTTCCCAGAATGATACGGTGTTTGCACTTAAGCATATTCTGTATTCAGGGTGCAGAGGGAGGGGAAAAGTAGGGATACAAGGGCAAGAATGGGATAGAAATAGCCAGCAATTTTCAATTTTCTTAAAACCTTTATGCTTCAGGAGTGGGAAAGGGACAGTGCTTTCTCATCTCAACAGACTGTTTTTATATGGATTGAAGTGTTTGATGACAAATATGTGCAGTATTTACAGTACATTTGGTTAAAAAATGCACTAGGAGAACTAAGTAGTAGCAGAAGTATCAACAGGTGAATTTTTCTGCACTGTAGAAACCTTCCAGGTTACTAATATCACCTAGCATGAAAAAATTTTAAAGCCTCAAGGTAGAGGCATTCCTCGGGGGGAGATCTAGGTATGTCAATCCCAAAATGCCTGCAGCCTGGCTGCAGCTCCAGGCTTTAAGAACAGTCTCTGCCTGTGGATATATAGATACGTACAGATACTTTGTTGTAGAATTGGTTGCTCTTGGGCATTGTAAGGATGATAGCATGGTTCATAATTCATTAGCAGCAGGCAAAAAGCCATTACACGACATTAGCCAAGGGACTCTAACCCTGATATGAAGAGATGCATGGAAAGTCCATGTCATCTTTGCTTACAGTTTGCAGTGGCTGGCTGAAACACTGGCATGAGGGAAAAGCAGCTCCATTAGGAGCATGACCTGCTCTGACATGACTACAGAAGTCATGGAAGAGAGAGTTACGGAAACAGGTACAAGGGCTGAGAGTACAGGAAATTATTGCAGAATCACCAAAAAGGAGGTATTACTTTGTGAAAGAACTTCCATTTTTCTTCAAAAAGAAATAACAGAAAAATCAGAAAAAAATACATTTTAAATACCATTATTTCAGTAAGGAGGGAAATGGATGTTATGTAGTCAGGTAAATATGTATGTTGAGTTTGCATCTTCATTCCCCTCAGGAACACGGTGGAAGGGCACAATCAGAACAGAAGCTGTGAATTCAGAACTTAAAAGGTGTCTCAACAGGTGTGGTGTACAGGATGTGCGCAAACACAGTTTTCCAGCCTTGTCACCCCTAGCACACCTCTATACCTTTGGGGACTTAGAGGACTTGCTAGTAAACTGAAGTGCATGCTGACTGCATCACTGGAATTCCTCCTTCTACTGGCACCAACTATGTAAGCAACTAAGGTTATTTCATATACTGCACGTAGGGAAGATCAGGAATAAAAAAATAAATGGTGTGTAAGTTAAGCTGTCCAGCTGTCTATAGCTGTTTCTAATTAATGTTCTGACTCACAAGGTAATGATAAGGGGCTCTCTTCTTTTACAGAACCATATTTTCTTAGTGATTTTCACAAGGATTTGATCAGGAGGCTTGGTATGAAAAGGATGGCAGTTCAAAAGGTCACCGATTTGTGGCTGTTCAGTTAAGTGCATCCTTGTGCTAAAGTACACAAACTTCTTATTCTCGACTTTAAGATATAGGGCCAAACTCAAATCTACCACAAGTGGAGACAGGAACTGCTGATTTCATTGGGATCAGCTAAAGACCCTAGCTGGCCAACTTCTAGTTTCTTCTTTGAAATGTCCTCACATGTGGCAGTCACATTTTATCTGTTAAGTGAACATTGATTTCTTTGGAGAAGTTTGTGGTTGACACTGTTATTCCCTGGTGCTAAATTGCATTCAGAAAGCAGAGTAGCTGTTTCCTGTGTTCCTTATTGTCTGGCAACCAACAGAGCATACAAATTAGTTCTGGTGTTTTTAAAGTACTGCCTCAGCTTTAACGGTAGGTGTTTTCTAGAGTTTGACAGACTTCCTTATCATAAGGGAAGAAAAGGGAAAGAGAATTGGGTGTTGTAAGCAAAATGGGACAGTGAGTCTGAGTTAGCAGGAAAATGGGGTAAGAAATGACTGCAAACACATGGGAGAGCATTTGGCTTTAGAGAAAAGGGAGTGTGAGAAAAGAGAGTGTGAGTTCAAGGAAAATAAGGAGAAGAAGCATAGGTTACTTGGAAGATAGATAAGTGTGCATTCAGAAAAAGGCTGGGGCAGGGGAAGAATATGTTTTTTTTTCCCCTCTTTGCTCTGTCCATTAGAAGCAGGGGAGAGCAGGGCTGAGGAGGGAAAAGAAAGGAGCTGCTGTTTGCTCTCTCGCCTCCTGAGAGCCCCTGGACTCAACCACAGGGTTCTGTGGTACAGTAAGCATCCCTCTTTTTCCACAGTTAGAAGTGGTCTTCTTGCTAAAGCCTGTGTGCCAGGGCTGTATTTCCATGTTTGCAGAACTGGCTATGGAAAAGATTTAAGTAGGGAGAGCAGTGTGGCAGCACAAGGCAAAATTAATTTTCAACTTCTAAAGTAAATTTTACCTGTTTGGTTTCACGAGAATGGTAAAAGGTATTTACCATTGGCTGAAATTCAACCTGTGCTTGTTACTTTAGAAACGCGCATTACCTAGAACCGTTGAAGAGTTGGCTTTGTAGTTCTCAGTGAAAACAGTACTTTACTGGATTCTGCAATAAATATTGTTTGTGCTTTTACCTAGACTATGATGATATTTTATTAAACAAAGCTGAGCAAAATTCTATATCCATGACATGAAAGTTACAGAAGTTGGGCTCTTGTACACAAAGAATGAAATTAAGAAAAATCTTGCTCCAGATACAGACAAACATTACCCAGAGGGTAGGAAAGGAAACATACTGTCTTTTCAAACACGCAGTCCTAAGGCTTTAAAAGTGCTATTAAAATATAGGTTAAACATGAACTGAGGAAAACTAAAAAAAAAAGATATACTATCATGTTAGGAACTAGGAAGTATGGAAATGCGTTGTCACTCCAGGCAGGTTTCATCTTAATCTAGGCAAAACTTACTGCAAGACAGACACCTTTTTTCATTAGTATTTCTGTCACAGACTGAACAGGATTTGACTGTGAAAGCTGTGAAGCATCTTTGCTCCTGGTGACTCTAGCTGAGGCACTCTTTTTGTAATAGGTTGGCAGTAAAATGACGTGACAGACCCATCTCACTCCCCTTTTCAGGGGAGTGAAGGAGGTGAAACTCCAGTAGTTGGTTGCCTTGATGTAAACTACTGAGGAAATCTCAAATGCTGTTCCTTATTTCACGGCCTTGCCTGCTGTCACGGCTTTTATCCGTGGAAGGACGCACACCTGTTGAGTGCTAGTAGAGGCCATCCCTACCCCACAGAAGAAAAGAATCATACATTGAAGTATGGGATCATTTTTCACATCTTTTTAGGCAGTTTGGTCTGAATGGATGGTAAAATAGTAACTTCAAGCAATAGCTGCTTTTGGTTTGGCTAGAACACTATTCCTGTGTATTGCCAGATAATTTCTGTTAAAGATTTGGTCTACCTGTGCTTGTCCTAACATCAGGCTCCACAAATACTTACGCCGTCTACAAGGACGAACTGGAATTTCTCTGGACCTAGAAAGCCTGATGCAAATATCAACTCTAGTACGTCATTACACTTTGATATCTAAAAGAACGCAGGCTGTAACAAGAACACTTCTTTGAGGCTTTGGGGGAATTTAAAAAATCCCTCCCTGTGCCTCCCTCCAAAAAAACAAACCACCACAAACTATTTTTAAGTTATCAGTAGCCACCTGGGCAGCTGAAGTGAGTGCACTGTGTTGTTTATTATAGACCTCATTCTAAATCTTCTGTAAGTGACACTGCTACCGATTTACTTACAGCTTGTTTCCAGTGCAAGAGTTTTTCACCACCCATGAGAACAAGTTAGATCATGAATCTCGCAATGTCAAGACTGTTCAAGGAAAACAGATGCATGCTTTGCATTAGCATTCCAGCAGCTGCTTCAGGCATACAGATTAATCTATACCTGTGATTCACTGGGCAGGCAGATTTTGAGTCATTCATTGTGCTCCAAGTCCCTCTGCTAGGGCCTGAGCAACCACCTGCTTCCTGGGTTCTGTGGTGATGTGAGAGCTTTAATACATCTCATCTTTCTCACGATTCTCCTGAGAAAAAAGCCAGTCTGTTAAAGACACTGCAAAACATGGTGCATTGCATCTGAATCTGGTAGAGCTGCTGCTGCAAGACAAAGTACAAACAACAAAAAAACTGAGTGGCTACAGCAGACAAACTCAGAGCCCCCAACCCCGCCATCAAGTATGTAACAACTGTTTTACAGGTTGCTCAGTTTAAAATGGAGAACCTCTTTCAGGTGAATGAATTGTTAGAATGTTAGAATTGTTCCTCTGTTCTGAACTACAAACAATATATATTTTTAAAATATTGAACCCAAATTTTACATCACAGGGAGAAGAAGGAAGCAGATCCCAAGTCAGGACATGTTTAACAAATCAAAGGTAGTACCTCAAACTGTGTGGAAACCAGTGTATCTGTGTCAACACCAGCACTGAGCTAAACATGCTAAAATGCTAAACATTTATCACATTATCACCCTGGAAGTGATAAAGATGCTCAGTCTCTAGCTTGCCTTCAGCTAGTATCCTATCTAGAGCCTTCAGGAGGCAGAGGCATTTATTGTGGCAACTAAATCCTCAAAGGCTGTCTAACTGGGTGAAGAAAAATGTTTATCACTGAACAGAAACTGTTGATCCAAGACAAGTCAAGGTGTGAATTAACGGATCGGTTCCACAGAAAGAAGCACAGATGCAGTTTTTGTCGTGTTTTCCAGAGGTCTCATCTTCCAACAAATTCATTCGTCTCCAGGAGGATATTCAGCCAATTAGAGTTCGGCTACAGCCTTGCACTAAACAAACAAAATGCCCCTTTACACTTTGTCTATGAAATTGTCCCATGGTATTTTAGGTGATTAAGCTCAGTGTGACCTTGTGAGTGTAGTGCTGCTCAGTTACGCTACACTGGAGACATTAATTCCATGGAATTCCCTGGTGCGGATAGAATTCAGACACAAGAGTGGCTCTTCATCAACTATCACGGGATCATTAGCTACCAAGGGGAGTAACTAGTGCCAGTGTGGCCAAAACCTCAGCCATCTATCTCTTCTTGATGCCAGAATGATCTGTGATAAAGCCAACCAAAAGTTGGCACTAGAAAATGTTTTCCAAGTCCGCTGGAAGTCTTATCTACAGAAATATGTCATGTGAAATTAAAGCAGTTATACAGCAGCGCTGAAGAACTGCAGAGCTGGGAGATAAGTCTCCCTGAATTATTTTCGAGTTGCTGCTTACTCAGTCTCTTAAGATACACAGAGAATGCATGACCACTGATCACGAAACCAAGCCTCAGGCCAGCCAGTGCACAGCAGTCTATGTCCTTATTGTGTACAACAGTTTAATAATCTGACTTAATTTCATGTCTGAAAACACGGGGGATTTTTGACAGCACTCTAGAAGGGTGGTTTGCAGTTACACGGTACCAAGCCTACGTGTGATGTGCAAGGGGGGGCACAGCACTGTTGAAGATATGTGCAAAGGAGAAATTCAGAAATTTAAACCTGACTCCGTTTCTCAACACAGGAGCAGGTTTGTACCAAGAGACCCTAGAAGAAATTCTTGTATTGATAAGCATGGACTATGGGGAACCAGGGACCAAGTTATGTGAGACATGCAAAGAAATGCTAGAAAACATGTTTCTTTTCTACCCAGGATGGATGCCTTCACCACTCTTAAAATCTAGGACACTGTACTAATTTTGGTGTTTACTTTATTTTCTTCTTCACGGATGACGGGCTTAAATCTTAGAGCGTTTTAAAAGGAAACAGCAGCTCCTACAGCTGATCAGGGCTCCAGCAAAGACTTACCTTGCAGAGCAAACAATAATGGTTTTGTGCCCAAACCGTCAACCACAGTGAAGTCCAGTTACACCAAAAATTTTAATTGCTTGTTCTAATTTAGAAGAAAACCTAACCAAAAATACTGAACTGAACCAGGGCAATTCTTTACTTTTAAAGAAAAAAATCACTTTCTGGAGTCTTACTGTACTGTAAGGTAAAAGTGGTTTCAACACACTTTCTTTGCATATGATGTATTAACTACTTCCTTTTATTTTCTTCTCTAAAAAACTCCTATAAAAGACCCAGGTAGTTTCAAGGAAAATACAGCGGCAAGACAGTTCTAGTAACAGAGACAGACTTATATTCCATTAGAGAAAATTATACTCTTTTTTAATGAGAAAAATCTTAACATTGTCTTTAACACGCTCACAGTTTTCCAAAGCAGACGTGAAAACTGTTGTAAAGGGACAGCAGCTTCTCTTACAAAGGGGCAGCTGGCACCACTCAGAACTGACTAAAAAGCATTTATTTATTTGGTAGTCTTGGCTATTATTAGACATAAGGCATTGCAAATGTATTTTTTCTTCACAAGTGTATCAGAACAGTTTTGAGTCATACTTGAAGTACACATACGACTGAACCTTACTGAATGAAAACACTACATTTCTGTAAATAACAGCACATGGGAAGACTAACCTTTCTGCTTCAGAAAGGGTGAGTTTGTTCAAACTTCTGATTTCCTGGTTTGTTATCTCCCTTTGGGGGGCCTAATGTATGTTATTAGGGGGAATGCATTGCCAACAGAGGTATGCCCACTGATGAAATCCTTTGCATAGTGCAATGCACAGATCAGCTACAGACTGTCTTGCAGGTGACTGCTTATAAATGACGTGTCTCATCAACAAGGTAAAAAATCTCTAAAGACAACAGTCATCAGTTACATAACTTTTTTTTTGACTCTCACCTTTAAACCTAGAAGTGTTTGTTCAGTGTGAATGTCATACATTTTATTTTAGTTAAAATTCAGTTTTATTTTCTTGACTAGGAGTAGAAAGGGAAGATAGTCCAACATCTTAGCAACAGCTGACTTTTCAGGCAAAAAACATTCTCTTCATTACGGGAAACTGATTAAACGTGTTGAAAATACAGTGCAATTAAAAAAAAAATCTGAGTGCATCTCCAGGGCAAAACAAAACAACGTGGGATGTACAAAACTACTAAATATTGTCTACCCATATAATCAAATTTACATGTTTTTAAAAGGAACATGGAGATTTCTAGGCTTAAGTGTAATCTGCACAAAATGTAAAACCTTAAGGGGTTTCTTAACCCTTTTTTTTTCTTTCTTGAAGGGTTTGCTGTGAGTCTTCAAGTGATTCTGTCACATCCAAAAGCTGTATTCAAGCGTCGTGGTTCTCAGCCGGGAATGCAAGAATCGGATTTTCTGAAACAGATAACTACAGTGGAGGAACTGGAACCAAAAGCAAACAACTGCACAAAGGTACTAATTTCCTTACTAAGAAGCTCTTGTATTTTCTTTGGAGAAGGCTGTACTAACGCAAATCTTGTTTTATAGGTCCTTGTATGGCACACACGAACAGAAAAAGTGAATCTAGCTAATGAGCCAAAATACCATCTGGACACAGTCAATATCGAGGTATGAACTGGAGACAAAGTTATACAGGAGGTACAGTACAACGGATGTGTCAGAAGGTGTTCGCAATCAGCCAGTTACAACAGTCTACATGTGTGAGATCTCTTAACAGTCACCTGATGGACTTCTGTGGAAACAAAAAGAAAGTTGTCAGATACTCTAATAAGCAAATCAAATGGGTGTGCTTTGTTCTAACTTGTTTGCATGCATTTCTGAAGTCGTCGTAATAAACTGACACTTACCTTTATTTTAAGGCTGTTTCCACATAGTAAAAACAAGCAAGAGAAACATGACTGCAATGGAATATTTTCAAAATCATCATGTATGTACATAGTTTTTGTATTTATCCAGCTTAATGGTGTAATTATAAACTGATTTTAAATCATGAACAGTTGATCTAAATATTTGCATAAATAGATGCTCCAAATTGAACATGTTTTTCTTCATTAAAAGCAGACTTCTGGAAGAAATAGCTGTCAAGTAGGTCATACAACGATGAAATAAAAACCCACAATCATTTATGGATTTATCCTTTTAATATAGGGAAATAACATTTTATCATTACGAGGCACCATAAAATGTAAACACAATCACTGTCATAAACCTGGATCACTGCGAGGAAAAATATATCTGTTCACATTGAGTTACCTTGTATACATGTTGTGCCACTAGTTCTCAGCATTAATACTGTGTACATGCCTCGTGAGCCAGATTGGGTACTTTATCACAGGAAACTCAAATGGATCAAATGCTCATTTTTTAAAAGAATAAACTATTAATTTGTAGAACTACAGTAACATCCAGGTTTATCTTTCTTTCAATAACCATATTCCCTGTTATGCACACCATAATAACATCACAGTGAAATGTATGATGAAACAAAATTTCTTTGATACACTAGAAAACATTGCTCAGTGATACATTTACATTCTATTTATATATGATTAAACAGTTGTTCATACAGTACCTTCTACAGGATTACTGGGTAATTTTTTTGGGGGGTGGGGTCAGGGTTTATATTTTTGGATATTACTAACATGATAGCTACATCCCTTATATGCAAACATTTGATCTAGAATTTTGAGGGAAAAAAATCAGTATGTGGTTAAGCAGCTTCTTAAATACATGGTCTATGAAATCAGATGCATTGTATGAAAACGCTGCCAATGATATATAAATGTATTCTTGATCTGCTTTTCACTACATCAAATTTAAATCAATATAGACCACAACACGGTCAGTCAGTTATATTCTTAATCTGAACAGCTTGGGAAAAAGAAATAGAATATGTACATGGAGAGAACAGCAAAAGTAAATGCATTTGAACAAGGAATGTTAGGTGGCTGTTCTGGAGGAAACTTCTATTGCAACTTTCATTTCCACAGTTGTGTGCTCAGAGTCTGACCAGATGAGCTTCCAGTCCATCCTGCCACTGTGCTGGGGGGCTGGCCAAAGCCCATCACGTTGCTGGAACTACTGAGATTCATTCCGGCCATTTGCTGATTCATCTGTGAAGCATACACAAGTCTTGTTAGCACTGGTGCTCAGAAACAACACACTATTAGCCAAAAAGCAGTAATGCCTCCTAAATTAGCAACCCAGTTAAAGTATGTTTTCCTAACGTTAATATTTCTTATTAAATATTGATTCAAGATAAGCTTCTAAACAGTTTTCAAGGGACCAGATTTTCGGGAACCACTTTCTGTTCAAGTGATCACCATTACACATAGGTTGACTGGCTGTAGCACTTGGTGTCTGTGACAAGCCTATAAACATTCTGCTAGTGAATTCACAGAGCATGTGACAATGGGGTCTGATGTGTTTCAGTTGGTAACAGTTTGAAGTTTCAAAGCTAACCAACAAAATGTTGGCAACCACAGTAAAGAAACACCAAAGCAGGTAGCATAGCCTTGTCTACCTTTGCAACTCCGCATGTTTTTTGTTTCAGCAGTATATCTTTGGAGACCTCAAAATCTTGACTACACTGTTTTCTATAAAAATTGTCCATTTAGTTGGCCAAAAAAGATACAGATTTATTAACTTGAGCGTTGTCTAAATCTAAGCATTTTTGCTAAAGAAGCAACTCAAGATACCGTAACTACTTTAAAACAAGTGAAATAGTTCACCTGAAATTAAGGAAGGTAACAAAGGTGGGAAACAGTTCAAAATCGAGCACATTCATTTTAAAGATGGTGCAAAAAATACTTCTACTTTCTAAAAATATCATCTATTTGGTGTAATTTTCAGTGTCCAATATAAAAACCGTTAAGTAACTACCCCTTATCTTCTCAAAGACACTTACTGACAAGCTAAAACCTTAACTGTATAGACGGAGTAAAGATGTCCCCTCTTAAGTGTTTGAGAGCAAGACAGCAATTAATAATCAGAATCAATGAACAGGGATGTTGGCTAAGCAGCATCAGATTTGAGTAAGAGACTGCATTAGGTAGAATTTCAGAATTCATCTAAAGAAGACCACACAACACCAGGGTACAAAAGGAAATTGTGAAAAACTGGTGAAAAAAGTTGTTAAATGAACTGCAAGCTAATATTTCAGCGTAAAATTCAGTACTGTGTGCTTTCATACTTTTATCCGCAAAAATGACTGACCAATCACTGAACATGGAAATTAAAAAATGCTGATGAAAACGTCTCACCTAACTGTTAATCTCTTCTTGAGCAGAATTCTTTAGAAGTAGACTATACAAAGCAGGCTATTCTGGTAAGTAAAGCAATCTCTCCCCCTTTCAACTGAAGCACAGATCCCCTACAAATTGCTGAATATGAGCATACTGGTAGAATTACCTGGTGTGCAAGTAATGGGTAGGAGCTTGTCCTATGAGCCAACTTTTAATATATATTTGATAAGAAGCATGATTTTTATGTCAAAGCTGATATAGGGCTTCTTTAAAGTTAGGTATCGTAACAAAGATTGTTAACAGTAAGACCACAGAGTTTTTTCATTTTTCATTTGACATTCTGGAATACTTACGTTTTAAAAAGTTAAATTTCAAAGCAGAATGACAGCCTGTATTTTCAAATAAGGCCTATTTCATTTCTTTAAGAAATACTGCTTACCTTCATAACTGTTCACACTGCAGGACTTAATATAATTAAATCTCACAAGTCATTAAAGTTCACTTCATGAATCACTAGAGTAAGCAGCATGTAAATATTGCATTGTTCTTCTCATTAAAAACATATTATGAAAAAAAATAGTTGCTATCATCCATATTGATCTCTTAGGGAATCATTTATTTTTTAAAAAAATAAGCTGTTAGTTACATGATTTTAAGATGTTTCATTGGATCATGTATAAATATAGTACTAAGCATATACTGACACTTACAGAACCCTTTAAACATGTTTAAGAAATAAAAAATAGCATGGAAATGCTACAGATAAGTAACAAGAACCTAAGCAAATTATGTACAGTAGAATATCACAGTGCAAAGCACTGCACATTCCACTGCAATTTATCTTGAAGTCTGTAAATGAAAGTATTGTTAATAGCTATCCTCGAGCAATTAAATTCTGCTTTTAGTTATACTGCTGTGTTTACACTTCAGTATGGCGTGATTACAGTGAAGCTAGTAGGTTATTATTTTTTTTATTTAACCTAATTCAGACAATGGGCTGAGACTAGCTACAGCAGCAGAAAACTGAGTTTGGTCTCCCTTGGCAAAATTTATTCTGTGCTTATGTATTAGTTATCTTTAATTTATTTCCTCACTGATTCTTTTTCCTCGTGTGTCTGAGCAACTCATAGTCCAGCAGTTTGTAACTTGGCTCCACTGCAGCTGCCTTCCTACAGCTCAACAGTTTGTGTCAGAAAAGCAGCATCTTTTTTAAAAACGTCCTTATCTGGGAACAGGAAGTATTTACCTGAGTGAGGTTCCATTGAGCTTGTTGGTTTTGTTGCAATCCATACTTATTTTGTGGAGTAACCATTTGTCCCACCATTCCACCTTGAGGTCCAACGACATTCTGAGGAAGTCCCATCACACCAGTTTGTGCAGTACCAGTAAATCCATTGGGCATTCCCATTCCTACCATCACACCCGTGCTCTGTCCCATGACTGGCACCGATTGTCCCATCATGCTTCCCATCATTCCGGTTGCTGCAGGCACAGGAACTCCCATGGCTGGAAAACCTTGAAAATGAGTTGATGGTTGTGTGGTAAATGGCATAGAGGACGAGCCCATGAACATACCTGTAACAGAGAAGGGAATATTTCAGAGAAAGCGTTTTGTGATTTTCAACCCACATGCCCCCAGGTTTGAAATGCATCAAAATAATTTTAAAGGATAACTTTGTCCAGTTGTATGTCAGTGCTGTTAATTTACTTTCTGTAAAAGTAGGAAGTTGCTTAAAATCTGTCAAAGGAAAGGGCCTCACCACCATAGGTTAACCACCCAAAAGAGTTTGGCAAATCGCTGTGATCAGTGAGAATCTTTCAATTGCTGTACTACAAGTCTTTGGTTTCACACAAATATAGCTAAAATCAAAACATGACAGCTCTGTACTCATCCTGGCAGAATTAGATGGCAGAAGCTGAATTCACGAATCTTTCAGTCAAATGCATACTTGGTAATTTCAACAGCTATAAATACATTAAAATCACACAGTATTTTGTTCTGTAGCTTCAATATTCATGTTTCAATAATTTTCCCATTACTTATAAATTGTAAAAAGAAAATTCCTCATTTGAAGAGAAGTAGCAGAGTACCCCACCTTAGTCATACACTTGTAGGAGATTATTGCATTCCAGGTAAAGCTTAAAATAGGATTGCATTAGAAACAGTCACAAAATTATTTACCTGGAGCATTCTGCTGCTGCATGGTTCCTGTGCCATACAGTGATAAGATGGAGTCTTTGGAGAGTTGCTTCTTTGCCGACTCCTCTGATTTTGTTGTTTGCTCAGTGAACAGATCGAGATCCCCGGATGCTGCAGACAAGGTGGCAGCTGTTGGTTTAGTGGAAGCGCTCTGGGAAATAAAGGTCAAGACAGACTACTGAAGGAAACCAGCAGAAGTTGTTACATTAAATATTTACTGCACACCCTCATCCCTTAACAACATGAAAACCAGTTCATTTATAGAGATTAAATTAAATGAAGCTTTGAAAAGCAAGACAGCAGTACATGTGATATGGCAAGAACACCAACCAGACAGGTTATGAAACAAGACTAAAACCCAGACCAACACCAGGGATTACAAGTACAGGTTATTCATTCTTGGTGCTCCTACATTATTATTATTTTTTATCAGCGAGCAGCATAAATCATGAGCTCTAGCTAGATTATGAAAAATAATTAGGAAATCAATAAGGAGATTACAATTCACATCTCATTAATCCTCTCATAGAATAAATTAGAGAGGAGCTAACAAAAGGTTCAGTGTTTTAGAATATACCTCAGCTAAGAGGATAATATTTTTTGGAGAAAAGGCAGAAATAAAATTTCAGTTGATAAAGTAATACGACTTCTAAAATACAACGTAATTAGCTTTTAGTTCTTTAAGCACATTTGAGTTATTGAGAAAGCATAATTATCTGAAGCTTACTGTAGCCCAGGACTGAAAACCTAAAACACACACAGGCTGTCAGGCTTTTCATTGCTCTTGCACCAAGTGTTTTATAAACAAATTACCTCCAAGTGTCTGTCAGTTATGTTATTTTGCTGTTAACATGCACACACTTCCATACCGGAGTTTGCTTAGATAACTAGGCAATACGCTGCATTCCCATTAAATTTCTTAAAACAACTCATTCTGTTACCAGTGGGAACTTTCAGTACAAATCAACTGTAAGCACACTGCAAGAAAGCCAGGATTACAGCACATATTTAAGTTATGGTCCAGCCAAACAATGCCACCCGGTTAGCATACATCTGCCTGATACCAGAGCCTATGCAATTTTCAACCCTTTTGTACAAAACACAAAAAACCTACTTGCACTACCACATTGAATGGACTGGATCTGCAGTCAGGTCCATCTCTTTCTTCACTGTCATCCCACAGCAACGCCTGTGGTACAAGAAGCCACCCCAAAAGAAGCAGTTGCTGTAAGACACCTGTATTCCCCCTTGGAGCCACAACCTTGATGCTTTCCAGGTTTTGCTGGCAGGCCCTGAAAACTCCCCTACACATATTGACACTGGATTTCTACAAACACTGCAATACAAGTATTGAGTACACAGCTTCAAAAAGCGTATCTGACTGCTGCAGTGCTAAAAAGCTATAGGATAAGGCAGTGTTATAAATTAGGGGGAAAATAAAAATAAAAAAAAAAAGTGATACCAACTAAATTGGTCAGAAACTGTCAGGATAAAGAATGTGGATTCAGATGGTTGATGGGCAGAATCTCCAAGATTACTGTAGAAAGGGCAGAGAGTAAGAAATGGGAACTCTTTGGCAACTGAAAACCCTGCATTTACACAATAGTCAGTTTGGGCCGAAGTCAAACTGAGACCCTACGGAGCCACCCTACAAAGAGCAGGGGAAAGCAGACCAAAAAAAAGACCAGGAATAGTTTAACTCCTGTGAAATCATCTCTCTGGCCAACATATACTTAAATTATCAACTTCCTTCAGCACATATTAATAAAGCTAGTGCCTCCTGCTTATTACTGACAACAAATTCTGACTGCAAAGCAAAATTCAGAGTTTTGTAATGGGCAGTAGGAAGTCCGCTCAATCTGAGAGGATTATTCATCAGGCTGGCATGACCTTCTTTGAAAATACCAGAGGTTAATTTAAAAAATGTATTCATGTAGAAGTCCACCCTAATGGTTGTATCTGTTTCCCATGCATCCACGCAGGAAGTCTCATTACCGAATTATTACACGTTCTCCTCTTATTGCATGAGATAGCCTCTGTACAGCAGCCGTGCTCAGCGTATTGGAGAAAGACATTTAAATAGCAGAGGTGAGTTAACAGAGGCATCTTCTTCTCTGCCACTCATACTGCAGTAAGGAAAAGGTTTGCTTTTTTCTAGGAGGGAGAACAGTAGTATCTGTGTTTTTTCTGGTTTTTGTTTGTTTTCATGTGCATTAGTTTGGCTTTAAATAAACAACAGCATCAGAGACAAACTGTTCTCATCTGGCATGACCTCAGGTTAAAATCGTCTCCAGATACATGAAATATTGCTACCTGTAGATGCTTTAGTGAAATAAAGCAAATCATACATGTGTGCACAAAAGAGAAGAGACAGCTAAAGACCATGGGGACTGATCAGCTACTACGTTTGAAATGAATGTTCATTGAACCTCTGTTCCTTCAGTTTGTTTGGGGAAGATTGTAAGAGGAGCCAAAGGCACTGAACAAGCACTGCCCTAAGTGTTCAACAGCTAAATAGATGGAAGATAATACAAAATACATGGCAAGAAAACAGCAGGTGGCATTCAAGTTAAAAAAACATTGAGATCATTTTCACATACCTAACATTCTCATGCTCTCCAAGACCTCTAGAAAAGCATGTCTTGAATACATATAGTATCAGGCCTTCAAGACAGGCTACGTGCAGTACTCTCAGTCACTGTATCAAAACTAAACACTCGTCAGGTGGTTAAGAAATACACTGCTGAGCTGTTTGATACAGCAGAATTTATCTAAACTACTAGCAGTTATCTCAAATATGCGTCACGTTCATATGTAAGTTGGTTTAGTTATGGACAGCTTATTTATTACCTGTAAAGGTAATACTTAAGCAAAGGAAATTTTCACCATAAAGTATCAGCCAAATGTGTCAGGACCACAAATCTGGTAGCTGAATCCATCACTTTACATTTCCATCTGGCTACACAAATTGCACATGGCTATTTTCATAGGATCATAGAATTTTGCACATCTACATTATTTCTCCATTAGACTGTAAGCTTCTTAGCACTGTTACCTCCACTCTGAACTGTACAGCATGCATACTAATAGGACAGCTTCTCAACAGCACACCAAGATACAGACTTATATAAGGAGTTTCTTCTCTTCCCCCAGGCACAGAGTGATGCAGATCCTGTTACTGTAATAACATCAATCATATCTAAATTCCAGCTCTTCTTCAACAATTCATTAGTCTGGTACTGCTTCTGCATTGAGTGATGTACATTTTTACTCATCATGGCTCAGAATGTAAAGTTATGGAAGAGAAACTGAAAAAGTAGTAGTAGTATACTGCAAAGTATAGGCTGGAGACACTTCATAATGCCTACAAATTTTTAGCATGCAGAGAGAGGTCCAAGAACAAGCACCTTCTACTCTTCATTCCCTGTCAAGCCTCTTCAGCTGGACCATGTCTTCAGGAAACAGAGGGGAACTTGGGTCAATAATTCTGGTTTGTGTATCACAGCTGAGGAAGAAAGTGTAATTCAACTAAAAACACAAAGATTGCAACATTACAAGCATCCATTGTTCTGCCAGTTCCCCAGGAAGAAGAGATGTCACCCTACTGCAGACTTCACGGTCTTCTCTGAAGCACTGCATTCTTTAAACATAAAACTAAAGAAGCACAAGAGTAGTTAAAACAGGAGAAAGGTAAACTAAGGAATTTCTGTATATAGCTTGAAGCAATCTTTTTCATCAAGAATATAATAAAAGAGGGCACATTCTTGCCACTCAACGCAAGAACAATTGAGACTTGTATCAGAAGTTTCAAGAGTTTAAAACTGAAAAAGGCCAACACCGAAGAACAGAAATAAAACACTTAGGAGAACATGAACCAGCAGTGTGCCCAGGTGGCCAAGAAGGCCAACGGCATCCTGGCTTGTATCAGGAATAGTGTAGCCAGCAGGAGCAGGGAGGAGATCGTCCCCCTGTACTCTGCTCTGGTGAGGCTGCACCTCAAGTACTGTGTTCAGCTTTGGGCCCCTCACTACAAGAAGGACATCGAGACCCTGGAGCGTGTCCAGAGAAAGGCAACAAAACTGGTGAAGGGCCTGGAGCACAAGTCCTGTGAGGAGCGGTTGAGGGAACTGGGATTGTTTAGTCTGGAGAAGAGAAGGCTCAGGGGAGACCTCATTGCTCTCTACAAACACCTGAAAGGAAGGTGTGGGGAGCTGGGGGTCAGCCTCTTCTCGCAGATAACTAGTGATAGGACTAGAGGGAATGGCCTCAAGTTGTGCCAGGGGAGGTTCAGGTTGGAAATGAGGAGACATTTCTTCTCAGAAAGAGCAGTCAGGCATTGGAACGAGTTGCCCAGGGAGGTGGTGGAGTCACCGTCCCTGGGGTGTTCAAGGAAAGGTTGGACATGGTGCTTAGGCACACTGGTAGTAGGGTGATGGTTGGGCCAGATGATCTTGGAGGTCTTTTCCAACCTTAATGCTTCTATGATTCCATGACCTCAAAATGATTCAAATCTTGTGCATCAATGCTTCCAGCAATATTTGAATTGCCACAACATGAACATGCATATAAAAAAAGGAACTTAGGACCAGTGCTAACCAATGTTAATTTATACTAAACTACAGAAATCCTCTTAAGCTTCAAGAGATAAACAAACAGCTATTGGCACCAAAACAAATAATGAAATAATTTAAAGATCACTTGACCACATCTATGTTCCGTAATCTGATCACTGACACCACATCTAAACAATTTGCTGAAGAAGGGCCAGGAGCAGCACAGTGCTGAAGAATTCCCAATGACCGACTTCCCAAACACAGGCTTTACCCAAGTAGCTTCCATTTGTGGATACAGACATAAATACAGAGGCCTTCAGCTCTGCCTACCGGGTGCAAACATACAGGGACTGCCTGAGTAAGAAGCTTCAGTGTGACTCCTAAGTGCAGCCTGCCACTGAACACTGCCAGTCATCACCAGACTCATCAGACGCTCAGACTGTATCAACGATGATAAACCAGGCAAGTACAGGCAGCCTAGTGATTAGGAAATAAGACAACTTCCTACAATTAGAGACACAATTTGATAAGCTTAATTAATCATAGTCACAATAAAGAGTCACTCCATGTCCCCCACATTCAGACGAAGGAATAAACTTATCTTTCAGATTACCTCAAAATCTAGAGGTATAAAATAAACACAAGCAGAAGCTACAAACAATCCAACTGCTCATAGTATAACTAAATAGCTCTCCAGTAAGGGCCCATACAAAGAACTTTCACTGTAAAGCAAGTTTCTGAGCAACTCATTTTTTCCAGAAAAAAATGAGGACTATGACACATTATCATTACCGTAACTTTTGTTAAAAAGTTAAAGCTTGTGGGCTGATCGATAGCAGCCACGGTAAGTGCATACATCTGGCCTCAGGGAAAAATGAGTATTTGAGAACACGTAGTTATCTAAACCACATTACTACTTTAAATTAAAGTTTGCCCTCAAACACTCATGAAGAACATATAGCATCTCTACAAAAACATATTTTTGCAGCCCTTGAAACTGTTCTCAGCTCCCAATATGATGCAAAACAGGCACACAAAAATCCAAAGTGTAATTTCAGTGGATTTTAGTATTTTGCTCCATTAAAGATGCATGTTAAGTGTTTCAGTGAATTAATACTTTTCAACTTACTACCTGCAGTTCTCCCTGTCTCCCCCATGCTACAAGTTTCAGCAAAGACTGAAGATCACATTTTTGCTGGAGGATATACCCAACAAAGTCTGAAATTACAATCTGGCTAAACCAATTTAGGAAATTGCTTAATTACAACTAAGAATAATAGACCACTGTTCAATTCCCATCCAATGTTTGGCAACAAAAAACTCTGTACTAATAATTATAATTCAGCTATGCTCACTTCACATTAGAAAGTGTCACTAACCATACAAAATGTCATTTTTTTCCTTTTTCTGTCCATGAACACTGCATAATTGGTAATTTTATAGCACATGCCTTTTATCTAGCTTTACAGTTGGAGCTGGTTAAACTAACTTAATCCCCCTTGAATTTGCTTGTCAGCAAATTTCTAGAAAAAAAAAAAAAGTTACTCATTCCCATACTGTGCATTACCAGTCCTCTACAAAATCAACTGTTTTTTTTAATATCCAGCTACACAGAAAAGTAGGAAGAAATATTTTAAGTGTTTTTGAAAACTATAATAAAGACACAACTGAAAGGAGAGTAAAAGTCAATAAAACACTGAATAGTGAAGTCATGGTTGAGAACAAAAAAATAAATGCTTTTGTTTTCATTTAAAATCATGTCTTGGCCATGTCAACTGTCATAACAAATCCTAAGTTCTTCAGACATCACATTGTTCCGTTCTCATAATAAAACATTCAAACAGTACATTTCTGGACTCTGCAGTGCCATAAAAATACTCATCGAATACTAAGTCCTATCTTAAAGGTTAAATTGGAACAGAAAAGCAATCCTATGAATAATGAACAAGTGTATGTTGTTCCTGCAAATTTGGTCTGAGGAACAGAGTTAAATTCCCTTCTCTTTTGATGCCCACAAACCCTGCTGTGGTATCTCAGAAAAACCTATGCAGAATACCATGGCAAATCTAGGTGAAAATGCAAGCCACAATATTTTGCTTTTGATCCCTTCTTCTACCTTCAGTTTTTGAATAAGGTTCGTTCTATTATTAGATATTCAAACAAGTGCTACGCTTCCCAACTTAAAAATTGGCCACGGATTTCTACTCTAAATTTTCCAATTCCAAATGTAGGAACTGCACAGTAGGGTTACTCAGCTACTGGACTGTCTCCGTGTTCACCTTCCCATTTGCAGTCTCATACAAAATAATTACAGAACATAATCACACCACCTCTTTGCTTCAGTACATTAAACAGAGCGAATCCTTAAAATCTCATTACAAAGCATAGTTTCCAGCCTCCAGTATTTTCCTGACACTTCCCTGAATCCCATCCAACTTTTATCCATATTGCAAAATACTCATACCGCTGCCAAATGAGAGGCACCCTCAAGTCCTTTCCAGAATCAGTGCCCAAACTAGATACCACCATCCTAACGTGCAAGACCTGCAAGGCCTTTTTAGACCTAAAGGAAAATGGAATATTCGCTTTACCAAGAAAGCCATTTAATCAGCACCAGAAACCTATCCTCTGCTACTACTATTTCTCTGTCCCTAATCTAGGGAAATTATCTGTTTATATTACATTTTCTTTCAGACTACTGATTAAAAATGGAAGACAACCAAGAATTAAATCTTGCAAGATGCCATAAGGGCCATTTATTTGATAAAAGTTCTATTTGCTGCTCCTGATTATGGCACTCAGAAAAAAGCAAATTATCACTAAAAATCTGGACTGGTTTATTAACTGCAAGTAAATATAGCCTTGCTTCCGAGGATACAAACAAGTTGATACTTACCAGATATTGAGAATATTTTCCTTTTTACTACTTTGTAATCTATTTAATAAGTGCTATACTTGGTATACAAACCAGCACAATCACAGATAAACTATAAATATCAAAACAATCTTTATCACAGAAATGCACTTTCTTTCCTTTAACTGCTAATACATATTATTCAATATGCTGTAGCAGCCACCCTATTATTTAACGCTTCAGGAATCATCACCATCCAGATAATCACCCTTCACTTAACTTTTTCTCACTCTTAAGTACTTGGCCTTCTTTTCGACTTCCTGAATTCCGCAGCTACATCACTTGTTTAACCAGCGGATCTCGTCACTTGCTCACGGAATGGGATCAAGGGAAGGCTGCAATTCTGAAAGCTCTCTGAAAAGACTCATTAGGCAACATTAATTGTACCCCCAAAATCTTTTCTCCTGCACAGACAATAACTACATATAGAGGAAATCATTTCCAGCATCAGAAAGGCAGGAAAAGAGGAAAAACACAAGTCAGCCCTTCCTATTACATGTGCTACTATTGCCGGTCTGTTTATTACGGGGTTGAGTGGAAACTGCATGATTCTAGATTTCAATTTACCCAATCTACACCAAAATTGGATACATTAAACAGCTCAGTGAAGCTGGAAATGGGCTCCTGCTTTTCCATCTAGCTCTACAGGTAGGTTTATCTAGATCAATTTTGACATAAGGCGGTAGAATAGCAGACAGCGTGCACTTAGATACCGTCCTTTCTGGTACTTTGAACACAGACATCCACAAGAGCCAAGAAAATCCATACCAACAATTTCCTTTGCAGCCTTAGCTAACACATCCAAACCACTCATCTCTCACCATTTACAGTTGGATGAAGGCATGCTGGGAAGCTTGCCTTATCTATAGTTTTTATGTTGAAAAAGAAGCGTGATTTCGGTCTCTAAAACCCTACCCAGCATTTTTCAGAAAGCCAGCCCTCAACAACAAGTAGATGAGGGGAGAGTAAAAGATAAAGAATAACAATTACAATCAAATCTTGTGACAACAGCAATTGCTCCTCAATGCTTTGAGGTGACCACAGTGATAAAGGGAACATTTGGGAACAAAATTACGATAGGCCAGTCCGATCACAACTACTTTCCATCACCATTCCTTACATTTTATATATGATGAGAAGTACTGGAGAAGGAAAAATAAGTACAGATCATAGGTCCCAAAGCGTAAATCCAAGAATACATACAGAACTTCCTGCTTCAGCTGAGTGAGGCAGAAAGCCTCCAAATAACCTTAAAAGGGCTCCACAGATGGGGCAAAGCCTCCCTGTCAGAAGCCACTTTGGGTAAGGAAGCCAGCACGTGTGCATTCTCATCTGCACCTGCCACATTCAGCACCAACGCTTTGTTCTCTGAGGCTGAAAGCTACGTTGATGGAGCTGTAGCATTAAGTGCTTTCATTGTGCATCCCAAAGCTGCCTTTCTCGGCTACAGCAGGCAAGGCAATGGGGTCTCTTCCGAGTTGTCACGGTGCTATGACAGGGAGGAGGCCAGGTGCAGGGGTTTCATGCCACCCCTTCCTTGAGGAAGAAGGGACACACAAGTTCCAAGACGAGAAAAAAAGACAGATCAGTCCAGGAAGCAATTATTAGTTTTTCTTGGTATCCATTCTTGCTTTTGAGAATGATGCTTGAGACCCCAATTTGTCAGCAGCTTTAAGGTAGAAGCATCTGCTGTAGCATTTCCTAAATATCAATATTAAAAAGCAATAAGAAGCCCTTAATAAGTATGACCTAAATTACAAGAACCTGCAGATGTGAAATAAAATTATGTGAATAAATATATTCAGCAATACTTATTTAAAAAAAAAAAAAAAAAACAAGATGACAGAATATGAACTAGAGGAAACCATGACTACCATCACACCGAGGGAAGGCAGAAACCAATTCAGTTGGACGACCAGGAGGAATCAGAAGGGAAGACCAGACCATCTCTTAATTCTGTATTTAAGCAGCAGAGAAGCCCAAAGAGGTGAGAAAAATGTAGTCATTATGGCTATAGAGTCTCCAGCTGCAAACACAGATGCATTCCTTCTCTCTGAATCTCCATGAGATGAGAACAACTCCTGGAAGGAAACTATGTGCACAAACACACAAATTTAGGCATACATATAGCCAAGTAAATTTTACCTGAGCAGGAGATACAGCAGCTGCTGGTAAAGGATTAGAGATCATTGGACCGAAGATATCCAGGTCATCATTCAATGCTGCGGCAGTAGCAGTGCCTCCATTTGTAACAGATGCTTCAGCTGGACCATCTTAAAAAGACAATGGAATTGCATTTAAAGTGAAAATTGTTAATATTTTAATGGATAATAAATAATTAAAAAATAATTAAAGCTGCCCATTCTCCCCATTGCCATCAAATATGTATTCAATTTCTAAGATAAGACTGTTCTCATTATTCAGAGTAAGTTTCTGTAAAGCAAATTTTAATTTATGGAGAATTCTAATTAAAGGATTTTTTTTTTTTGAAGTCATACAATTACACATAGGTAGCTAACTTCAAATATATCTATCAGAAACTTCTGAAACATTTACAGACTGTCAGTAATATACTCCAAATTTAAAACACAAATACAGATCACCGTTTTTAAACTTAAAAAACATGAAGAACCTTCAAAAACAGTTAATATTTATTTAAGAAAAAAAGTCACTTGCTCCTTTTATTGCACTGTAAGACATTGTTTTCCAATATCCTACAACCATGAAAATTATCGACCATAGTGAAAAGATCTATTTCCAGAGCAGAGGTCTGTCATTGGAATATCAGCATTAGCAATCTAGTGATAACACACAAAACATATGCCTTGCTACCACAGAGAAATACATAAGGCAGAAGGGAGATGTGAGGTTTTGGTATATTAAAATTTCTAGAACTCTAATAAAGGCACAGAAGTGGTTTGATTAGTGAAGAGCATTGTTGAAATGCAGTGGTTAATTAAAAGCAAATCATAAGAGGCTTCCAACACTTATTTAAAATACTACAAGTCCATCTCTTAAATAACTGCAGCATTCTTTCTGGAAATCAATCTGGAAAACAATCATAGAGGAATTGGTATGTTATTTTATTAAAGACATAATAGAATAAAAGAGTAAGTTTATTAGTTAGAAATAAGATCTCCTTTTGCTCCTCTACTTTTTTTTTCCTTTTTTTTTTTGCAGAAACACGGATAACTGGCTGAATATAGTAAGATCTGTCATCTTGCATGTAGAATATTCTCATTTTTCATTATTTTGTTCAGTCACATGCAAACTTGCTACAGTGCCAGCAGCTGGAGACTACTGCTCCCAGTAGCCCAGGATGCTGACAAGTTGGAAGGAGCCTGAAGGCATCACCAGACACTTCATCAGTTTCCTCACTCAAGTGGTTTCTAGGCTATCACAGAGGAGCTGACAAGATTTTTAGCTGTTAACTTGTATTAGAAGTCAATGCATCGGAAACAGTCAGTCCAAAATATCCACAAAAGATGTCTTCACGTTTCAATGATGCCTGCCTTCAAACTCCGATGGACCACCGTCCAGCCATGACACCCCCACCCCTTTGGCCACGCTGCTTGTAAATATTTATTTTAAAAGCACAGACTGTTACTGCTAAGTATTTGAAAAGCTGGCATCGAAGTCACAAATGTCAAAATCCGTCAATGTGAGATGTGTCCAAAGTTACCACCATCCTTCCACATCTGTATTTTGTCTTTCTTTAGAGATGCTAACCTTTGTACCTTTGTAAGTACGGGAAATGTGGCATGGCTATAGCTGCTACACAAACTGCAACAGAACAGCTTTGGTATATGTAAAACTCCCAGCATACTTTAAAGCGCTTACTGCACCTTTTTTTGCACAGGGAATTAGGAAACAACCACGTGGAAGGGTGCTGGGTTGCAATTCTTTGAAAGCTGTATGCTTGCTTTTGTGACTACTTCAGATACACAACATGATTTTATACTTTGATTCAATATCAAGCAGGAACATTAATAGCTTGGTATTTGCTAATTCTCAAATCCACTTCCTATCAATAGGAAATTCAGACCAAATTGTGCATGCTAGCAAAAGCACGCAGACCCAGTAGCAAGACCAAAATACCTACAAGGCAGGGATACAGGAAGGATGCAAGTGAGCAACACTCTCAAGAAACTGAACCTCGGCATGTGTGTTTATTGTCCTAAGTTCCCCAAAGTCTGTAAGGGTAATTATGCTGTCTGCAAGGACTAAGGAAGACCCGAGAACTCCACACAGACAAAATGGCCATGGGAATGGCTTGGCCATATTAGATCTTCAATACTAAATAAGTTCGTGACTTGAACGATGACAACAGGACTGCAGTTGCCACACCAGCCAATTTAGTTCCTGTGTCATGATTTGACTTTGCTGGGAGGATCACCATTTCAACAATTCTGAAAAACAGTTACACAAAGTCATCTGTGATTATGGCAAACCTGCTTACATCTTAGCTATGAAGGTCTCCTTTCCTTATTTCTTTTCTGATGACTGGAAGCCAGCGGACACCATATGCGTAATCTGATCCACCGTTCATCCACAACCGTGCTTTAAGATACGTGCAAATAAATGTATTTGCACACAAGTACCAAGCTTCTGGCAGTGTAAAGTATTCTGTTCATTTGAGGTCATTCTGGACAGGCAGTTCCAAAAACATCTCCCAAAAAGCTGTTTCAGATAAATTTAGGAATGAACAGTGCATAATTTTCACGCAAAAGGATTTTTCTAGAATTAATAATTTAACGTTCTCATTTTCTCAGTGAGGCACATGTATTAAAGACAAAATCTTATATTCCAAAGTGGTTCCGTTTCCCTGAATGTAAAAATGTTTAACATAAGATTTTAAATTTTAAATTTAAACATAATCATTTAGTAAAACAAACATTTCATATGTTAGAGCATTCACTGGGAGAACACATTTGCAAGAGCACGTTTTCTTTCCAGTATTTAATAACCTGCTTATAAATTAGTACTATGAAAACCCAGGTTTTCATCAGATCAGTTGAAAGCTGTTTTAACACCTATACATATTCTCAAATAATGTTATTTGATAATGTACCTACTTTCAACCTCTTACTGAATTTTAGACTAAAAATGAGTATTTCCTTGTCTCTATCAGTGCAGAAGCCAGCCATTTTGAATTACTGTTTACAACATAGTTCAACTCTGGAATAATATGAGATCCTGTATTACTAATTTCTCAAAAACATAATGGTTGGAATATTTATATCTATTAAAAAGTGATTCCTAAAACATTTTTCCACAATGAAACTAGGAGATTCCAGAATGTGATAAATTTCAGGATATAAAAAAAAAAAAACAACTGTTTTCAATCCTGTATATCATTTGTAGCAATATTACTGTCTTCATTTAAATATATGCATGCAGGCATACACAAACTTGTGTTTCAGTGTAGTAGTTCACATGTTGGATATTCTCAACCTCAGTGCAGCAGGCCATTGATTAGAAAGCACTTTCTCCTTTCTCTCCTCACTTTAAAATACTTCTATAGTATACAAAAGATCGTGCGGTGGAGTTCTGAGTTCTAAATTATTCTAAGAATATTACTTCTTACTCAGCTTTTGCTGCCTACCATTAAAAACTGATGAGTAGAAGAGATGGAAGGAAACGCGCCTGGAGTCTTTTCTGGGAAGCAGTCAAAAAAACAGATTAAGTTATATAGGCCTGCCCGAATATTCTTAGAAATTTATAGCTTTAACCACCAGAAGTCTTATGGAGACATCACAGAGTTACTTGGAAAGCACTTTTAATCAACAGTACACCCATCACTTCGTCCTCATCAGTAGCTGCGGATGAAGCACAAGACGTGGCTCAACCCTACGACAGTAGATGCTGGTTTTCATTGCTGTTCCTATCTGTGGTCCCAAACTTGCTCTTTCTACATTTATGACAATATGACAGATAGTATCTGACTGCTGTCTGCCATGCTGTACAACAGCAGATGCTGCTTCTGCTTTCAGATTAGGAAGTCTTGTTTAAATTTGCTAGTAGAAACAAAAGCCATTTACCAGGATATATTCAGTAAGTGAAGGGTTTACCATTATAGTGCTTTTCTGTATACATTTTACTTGTTTCTGACACTACAATTTCCAAGTCATGCTGCCTTTTGTTATGAAAGCTTTAATACACAGCATTAATATGTGGTATAATTTTCTTTGCCAACAGTGGAAGTGACCAACAGAAGAGATTCAAAGGCACCGTAAGAAGATTTATTCTTAAACTTTGCATTATGTTTCTGAAACTGATTCCCCCGTACAAGCAGACAGATATGCAGCTTTTGGCATATCCTACTCTACCTCCAGCCACGTCAGATGAATGCCCCACACATCTCATTCAATTAATGATAGCTTCCTTCCATAATGATGCCTTCCTTCCATTCTATTAATGATACTGTATTCTGGTTTATTGTATTAGATCTTCTTTCCAGCAGTACATTAACTATGGTATATCTAGGAGTATCTTAAATAAGCATGAAGATTAAAAAAAAAAAAAAGCCAACATAATAAAACTCAATTTCTCCTGATTATTTGTAACAGCTTACTACACTGATTAATCAAGGATGTGCAATTAACTGGTTTATAAAAGGCATGTCTAAACACAGTAAATGGTGCAGAATACATAAAATGCACTTTCCTTTTTTCTCATTATTCTGTAAGGTAAAATAGTTTAAAAATATTAACTTCTCACTTTTTTCTGTATTCGTGTAATGCTGAAATAATTCAAGTGGCATACACTGACAAACAGAATGGCCCCAGATTACCTGCGTAATAATATTCAGGAAAAAAAAAAATTCTCAAACATTCTCACTATCCTACATAGCTATATTTTTTTACAAATATTTCTTTAAATTGTCTTTATTTCTATTGATCTGACATAAGCGGAGAGAATTCTTGTAAGAGAAAACCCCAAGGCACCAAGCAGCACAGAATGCAAGATTAGCACCACTGAGATGGAGAGAGCAGTGACAGTGACTTAACTGCTGAACAACTCTGGTTTACATGCTGTGACTTTCAAACTGAAAAAATGTTTCCTATAATTCCCCTATTAAAAATTAATGTTATAAAATCCCATGCTACCGATTTTGGCATTAACTTCCAAGTGCTCACATTCTCAATAGGGCACTCGTGTTCAGTGTGGGCAAGATCCAACTAATTGTAGAGATCAATAACAAAAAGGAGCAGCAGTTTTAGCCTGCAGAAATAGGCTGTGATTTCTCATAGCCTGGGAAGTAAGGGAAAGAATTTGAGGTAGCACGGCAAGAACATTAACTATCACTATTGCTTGTGAAGAATGTACGAACATTTAGCTTGTACACGTCTGTTTCCCACCTTTCTGTGTCTGCGGATTACTGAATTAAAATCTACATTGAAACAAAAGGCCAAAAGGCACAAATGTTTATGTAGCTGGATCATCAAAAATTGAATTTCCAAACACTATCTCAGTAATAGCCTCCTGAACAGGATGAACTCAAGGAAACCATACGAATCTATTTTAAAAGCTCAGAAGAAATCCTTGGTGACTGTACTATTTTTCTGCATTACACTTCTGCTGCTATTACAAGTTTTAAAGATGCAATTTGCCCAGGCATATTACCTTGACAATTTTGCATTTTGTAAAGAAAAATAATAATAAAAAAATATTTCCAGAAAATTATATTGTCTAGCTATAACTGCCTCTCATTTTCTCAGGGTAAGTCCTATTACACAGGATTAGGTTTACCTTCTGATGAGGTCACTATTAAAAAAAAGTACTGGAGACAAAAAAAAAAAAAAAAAGCAATCACCCAGAGGTTAACTTAATACCCAAAGCTACTCTTTACTCAAGAAAATACTCCACAAGAGGCCAGGTTGTTTTGAAAGACAGAATTCTTCTAGCATGAATCGTGATCCATTAAAATTACTTAATCTGCTATTACAAGTGATTCTGATCCATCTAGTGAAAACTACTATCGTTCTCCATTTGCAGAAATAAAATCCTGAGGGAATGAATCACTGTTATTAGAAATGTGTCCACTCAGTAAGAAAAACGAGCTATACAGTCGTGTCCACTCTATTATTGTTTGATATGGCATATATATTGTTTTGAAGTGATCTCTCTTTTAATACTATCTGAACCAACAAATTAATAACAAGTAGTCCACTGGAGGAATTAATTAGAAGACAAATCTCCAAATGAAATATGCAGGTCTGCTCTCATTAATCCATCTCATTTGTAGCTCAGCAGACTCTAAGTGATACTAGCTTATTACTCTGCCTTTCAATTTGTTACTGAAGAAGTCTTTAACACCCCCTTCTCTAAAATCATTTTATGCTACAATACAAATTATAAACTTTGCCCTTTGTGTATGTCGCTATGCTTCCTTACAATGAAGAACCACAGCTGCTGAACACAATTATAATTCTCTTTCTCGATGTGATCCGAGTTCATTACTGCATCATAAAGCGGCATTACCAAGATTCTTTTCAAACAATAACTAAAAGGACACAGAAGTCTGACAGCCTCAGAACCACATATTGATTAAATTTTAATTCTTAATTAGGTAGTCGGTCTGGTAAAGGAAAAGAAAGGGGGACCAGTTTTCCATGACGTCTGAATTACTTTTGTTTTTAACAAGTTCATTCTATATCCATAATCTAACTTCTACTGTGTTAATTAAGATTTGCTTGCCTACAGTAGCAGATTACTTGGGATGAGATACGGACCACAACACACATGCATAACCAGTACAAAAACAGTATTTCAGAGCTACTCTGCACACAGAGGGAAAATAAATTGCGTTCTGAATGCCAGTGTAAATTCTAAAATAGGGAAGACACTTTTTGCTTTGTTGTAACATTATTACCTTAAACCCAAAAGTGTTTTGTTTTTTTTTTAAGAAAGGCAACAAAACATTTTCCAACAAATTCCAGGTTGTACTACAGACTAGAAAAAATAATTACATTTTAAAAGCTTATCTGCCTCATGCAATACCCTGTAAAAACTATGTAGAAATCTAGAATAGTTTAAATTGAATATACTAATATCCACTCCCAATTCATAAACAATATTCAAATTCATAAACAAATAATTCAAACAATAAAAGGGATTTAAAGTAATTATTGTAATATTTTGTTTTTCTAGGTTTTGTTTCTATCCAATGGGTAAACACATATATTATAGAAATATGGTCTTCAACAAGCAGAGGAAACACATAAAAATTACAGTAGCATATGAAGATGTTGCAAATTAAATTATTAATGTCCGAAACAGTTTATTTACAAGACAAATTGATGGCTACCTGCCAGTCAAGAAAACAAAAGATATATCACATAAAACTGAATGACTGTCACAGTCAGTATATGACAAAGCAGTGCCCAGTGTATTAAATTTTACAAGATACTGGTCAGTTGCAGTGAGACACTTTATTGTGCTTTTAATTAAGATAGGGATTTTATGATATAAGGCATTTTAGAGAAATACAATTCAGATTACCTCAGCATTTCAATTAAAAAGTATGCTTGTACCATAAACTCTGAAATTCCACCATCCGCAAGCCCTTTGAAGATCACTTTGATAACTTCCCCTTCCCACAGGAGCTCATTACTCTCCTTAGCAAAACACAAGTATTGATACACACACGTCCCCATGGCATTTTCCTTTATAGTTTCAAATTCAGAGACTCAATCTTACGGTTTTCAAATTCAGCTAACAGTATCAGTAAGCAGACAGAATATTTATTAAAATATAAAATGATGTATCTGTGTTTGACAGAAAAACAGGTAATTATTTATTGCTTACCAAGTCCTAAAAGGTCAATAGTGGGTTCTGATGACTTTTTTGGACTTGCTTTAGCTTCTAATTGCTGATCCTCCTTCTTCTGTGGCTTTAGAAAGAAAAAAAAAATCACAAGTAAATTTTCTGAAAAGTATAAAGTGCTTAAAAATTCCCGTGAAAGATGCTGTTCCAGCATCAGAAATAAAAACTCTTTTCTGTATTTGTTTATTGTAATGAATTTGATTTATAAGGATATAAATTACAGTTTTGGTCATAAAGGGCAAGGCGTATTACTCTAAAACATTATCCTTATTCCTTCACTGATATGTAATCAATTTTTAAATAAAACTTCCAGGATAAATTAAAAATAAATTGAAATCTTAAACTGAGCCACCGCTTATCATGCACCAGCCAGAAAGCTGTCTATACTCATGTATTGACTAACTTCAGCATCCAAACTATGCCGTTCTGCATCATTAAAGAGAAAAAAAGTTCAATTTTTTCAAAAGCTTGTGGTAAAAATTCAGAAGCAGTCTAATGACAGACACTATTTACCCTTCTTGAAAACAGTATCTGCAGAATGTGCTGACTTTGTAGATGCTTTATAGATGCTAAGCACAGATGTGCTTCCACACAGATGTGTTTTCACAGTCCTTCTTTGTAAACCTGAAGGCAAGTGACACTATTTGTCTTCTTTGGAGAAGGAAACTTCTCATCTTTTCTTGCCAAGAGACTTCAGAACGTAAGATGGTATTGACATGAACTTTGACTACGAAAATGACTTCATAGATCTATTTATAGTTCTTCACATACCAGTACCAGATTGATCATCCTAATCCATCTAAACATCACTTTTTAAAATGAATACAAACTGGTTCACAGTAGTGACATAGCAAATGTATCCTCTTCTATGTATCTAATATGCCTTTACTCCATACTTAATCACAAAAAAAGCACAGCTGAAGCAAACTGGTCAATCTTTTGCACGGCTTTTAACTAGAGCCGATTCTTGAAGGATAGCAGAAGAGCACTGTCAGGCTGGGCACTGGGCTGAGATCAAGAAAATGTGCTTCGCTCACACCTTTATCATCCCGATAGCTGCCTTTGACAGAGCCACTGAGTCTGCTGAGGTGCTGAAGTCCTTAAATCTTAGTATTTAGTATTAGGAGAATTTTACAGTTCTGTAACATATTTCACTGCATGGGTATGGAGTTATCTTTGTATACATAATCCTTTCCTCTCCTGCAAATTAGGAATAAAGAGTAAATGAGGCTGGTGTCTGTGAAGAGCAGTGAGGGAACTCAAGACTACCCAAAACCCAACATACTACTGACACCCCTCTGAAACAAGCAAGTATCCATTGAAAACCTCTAGGAAATATCTGCAGTGACAGGAAACAGGAACCTGCACACCCAAACCCATCCCTGCTCATCTTTCAGAGAAATATTGATTTGCTCTAGCAAAAAAATCCCTGCATGCAGTGTGCACAGAAGCATGCAATGGGCTAAAGAACTGCATAACAAGGCAGTGAAATTGCTTTAACTTAGTGTTTCATTTAGTGACCTGCTTTAATTTTGTAGCAGTGTCATATACCTTGACAAAAGGCTGCTTGGGACTTCTGCTGCACTAAGATTCATCTCAGTCTATTACTATTACCAGTCTGCTAGAATATCACAGCAATTATTGTTAATTATTGACACCACTAATAGATTAATTACTCTTTGTAGTATCTTTTGGAAAAAGGCTGCATAAAAATAGGAGACAAAGCAGCATCAAATAAATAAAAAATAGCATAAAAATCTGCTATAATGGAGTCATGTATAAAGGGACAGGTAGGCAGTATTTGTGTATTTATTTTCAAGCGGAGTCTTCACAATTACTGGGGCTACCATTTTAAACATATTTCAGGCTGGCATAGCAGTATGTGTGGCTTTATAAGTGAAGTACACAGTTTCAGCAATTTCTGGATATGTTTACTTCATATCATATATAAGCAACTTCTAATTGAAAAACTAAATCTTTATGGTACTAGTCTATACTCCTGAAACACTGTCCTTGCAAACAGCAGAGCATCAAAGGTCTTCCATACACAGGCCTTAAATTTCCATTTTTCACAGTTGTCACAAATGGGCACTACACTTTACTTTAAGGTTGTTCTCATTTTCAAGCATCTATTGAAACCAAGTAATGTTGTAAGCTTTAAATTATTCTGAGATAACTGAAAGCAGATTATTTGCAAGTGTCATTGAGAAAAACCCAACGCCAGAACAAGCTTCTTGGAAGTCAATTATTTTGCACCCCCCGTGCTATCAGCTTGGTATCCAACATGACTTGGAATTTTCTGCCCTAAGAAAAACCTAGCCCCTGTTTTGAAGAGAGCAACAACAATCCATTGAAGTTATCGCTTGTTCAGCAGGTATTGCATACTTCAGCTCTTTATACAGCTCCTCAGATTGGCAAGTCTTGCAATTTTCATCCATAAAGCAAATCTCTTCAGTAGAGAAGCAGGGAAACAAATCATTATTGAGACCCAGTATGGCTATCATGATTTTCTGCAATTGCGCAGATAATATCTAGCTGAGATACAGTAATCCTCCTCCCATCCCCCCCCCCCCCCCCCCCCCCCCATTATCTTTTAAAATTTTACTTAAGTACGTTCTTCTATCACTGCTGTCTTTAAGAAAGGCAAGGAGGATGACCAGGGAACTACAGGCCAGTCAGCCTCACCTCGACCTGTGGGAAGGTGACAGACCTGCTGGTCCTGGAAACCATTCCTAGGCACATGAAGGACAAATGTGGTTAAAAAGGAGCAGCACGGATTCACCAAGGGGAAGTCATGCTAGACGCATCTGATAAGCTTCTGTGATGGAACAACTAGCATGGTAGAAAGGGGAGAGCGCAGCATGCTGTCTGCCCAGACTTCAGTAAGGCCTTTGATGCCATCTCCTGTAAGGTCCTTGTGGAGAAGCTAATGAAGTGCGGGCTGGATGAGCAGACAGTGATGTGGCCTGAAAACTGGCTGAGTGGCTAGGTCCAGCAGGTGGTGATCAGTGGCACGAAGTCTACTTGTAGGTCAGTAACTAGTGGTGTCCCCAGGGGCCAATACTACGTCCAGTCACGTTCCACATCTTCGTTAAGGATCTGGATGACAGGGCAGAGTGTGCTCCTCAGCACGTTTGGAGATGACACAAAACTGGGAGGAGGGTCTGGTACACCAGAGGGTCATGCTGCCATCCCGAGGGACCTGGGCAGGCTGGAGAAATGGGCTGACAGGAACCTCGTGAAGTTCAACAAGCAGAAGCGCAAAGTCTTGCACCTCGGAAGCAACAAACCCAGGCACCGACAAGCTGAGGGCCAACCAGCAGGAAAGCAGTTTGGCAGAAAGGGCCCTTGGCAGCAATGTGCCCTTGCTGCTAAGAAGGCTAACGGTATTCTGGACTTCACTAGGCAAAGTACTGCCAACAGGTCCGGGGAGGTGATCCTTCCGCTCTACTCAGCGCTGGTGAGGCCACACTTGCAGTGCTGGGCTCCTCAGTGCAAAAGAAACATGGACAGACTAGGGAGAGTCCAGTGACGGGCCAGTACGTTGATTTAAGGCACTTCTCCTACGGGGAAAGGCTGAGATAGATGGGATTGTTCAGCCAGGGGACTGAAGGGAGGCTGCACAGAGGATGAAGCCAGGCTTTTTTCAGTGGTGCCCAGCGCCTGGACAAGAGGCAATGGGCACAAGCTGGAACATAAGAGGGTCTGTGTGAATATCAGGAAGCACTTCTGTGCTGTGCTGGTGACAGAACACTGGCACAGGTTGCGGAGTCTCCCAGCCTGGAGCTGCTGGAAGCTGTCTGGTGAACTCTTTGTTCAACCTGCTGTTCAAAAGATGATCTTCAGAGATCCCTTCCAACCTTGACCACCCTATGATTGTCTCAAGAGAAAGATCACGTAGAAATCATCAGCTGTTTTATTTGCTCTTGCCAGACAGTTTTGCTAAGGCTGAAAGCCTTCCATGCTTTCAGGCACCCTAACATTGTTTTAAGTTCTCAATGGAAGCGGCTAAAGCAGTCTTCTGTGGAAGAGTATAGGCAAGTAATTCTTGGCATAAAACACTGATTTCTAAAGTGCTCATCCATCTTAGCTGGTGTGATGCTGAATGCACAGAAACCACTGCTTTAGGATTGGTTTTATACCAATGAGTTCTCTCATTTATAAGTAATCGTTCCTTTGTATTGGATTTTGTTTCATCTACTAATAATCCGGTTGGAGGCTGGTCACTAGTGGAGTCCCCCAGGGCTCGGTACTGGGGCCAGTCCTCTTTAATATCTTTATCGATGATCTGGATGAGGGCGTCCAGTGCACCCTCAGTAAGTTTGCAGATGACACCAAGCTAAGTGCGTGTGTCGATCTGCTCGAGGGCAGGAAGGCTCTGCAGGAGGATCTGGATAGGCTGGAGCGATGGGCTGAGGTCAACTGTATGAAGTTCAACAAGGCCAAGTGCCGGGTCCTGCACCTGGGGCGCAACAACCCCAAGCAGAGCTACAGGCTGGGAGATGAGTGGTTGGAAAGCTGCCTGGCCGAGAAGGACCTGGGAGTATTGGTTGATAGTCGGCTGAATATGAGCCAGCAGTGTGCCCAGGTGGCCAAGAAGGCCAACAGCATCCTGGCCTGTATAAGAAGCAGTGTGGCCAGCAGGTCTAGGGAAGTGATTGTGCCCCTGTACTCGGCTCTGGTGAGGCCGCACCTTGAGTACTGTGTTCAGTTTTGGGCCCCTCGCTACAGGAAGGACATGGACGTGCTCGAGCGAGTCCAGAGAAGGGCGACCAAGCTGGTGAGGGGTCTGGAGAACAAGTCTTACGAGGAGCGGCTGAGGGAGCTGGGCTTGTTCAGCCTGGAGAAGAGGAGGCTCAGGGGCGACCTTATCGCTCTCTACAGTTACCTTAAAGGAGGCTGTAGAGAGGTGGGGGTTGGTCTGTTCTCCTACGTGCCTGGTGACAGGACGAGGGGGAATGGGCGAAAGTTGCGACAGGGGAGTTTTAGGTTGGATGTTAGGAAGTACTTCTTTACCGAAAGGGTTATTAAGCATTGGAACGGGCTGCCCAGGGAGGTGGTGGAGTCACCATCCCTGGAGGTCTTTAAAAGACGTTTAGATGTAGAGCTTAGCGATATGGTTTAGTGGAGTACTTAGTGTTAGGTTGAAGGTTGGACTCGATGATCTTGAGGTCTCTTCCAACCTAGAAATCTGTGATACTGTGATACTGTGATACTATAGCCTATTCCTGAAGCTCTCTCTGAGAGATCATTTTTAGTAACTCCTCTGAAGATTGCTTCAGCAATGAAATGGAAGTATCTACTGCATAAATATTATGTGATATTCATTTTCCATACTTAATAAAACTGGGAAAAAAAATCAAGTTCAACAGCAGCAGAGGTTACAGTTGCTATGAGGATCCCAAGAGGCATGCCAGTATGTATGGGATGATATGGAAAGGTGAGTACTATAACAGGAGTTGAGTAAGAATGGACTGAGGTCAAGAATAGCTCTTTCTTCTATTGTCTGATCAGAATTTCCCTTTATTATTCTCTGAAAAGAACGCGTGATACATTGAGACTGATGCAAATGCTACTCCTTTATAGAATACCTGAATTTTGGTTTAATATTTAGGAGGTAAACTAATTGTCAGAACCTTAGATAATCACAGTACCTGTAGTGGCTGCCTTTTAGTAAGACAAACATAGCTGTGTGCTTAAAACTGATCAAGTTGCTATCATGGAAACAACTCCCTCTTCAAGTTTTTGCTCTCATTCTGTTCTCTATTTACTATCCAGTGATGAGTGACTCCCAATTTTATTCCCAAATTAATCTCCATCTACAATAGAATAAAAACATACCATGACAACGTAGCACTAAAACTTTATTCACAAGTAGCCCTTAGGTAACAAAATAAATAATATTTTAGTATTTAAAGAGCAAGTATTTAAAATTAGTTGGGAACTTTCCATAACTTTACTTCCAACAAACAAAATGAGCAGTTGAGAAAATATCTTCTACAGATAATAAGAAACATCTCTTTCCTGTTTATGTAAAATGGAAATACAGAAATGACTATATGGATCTTAACTTCCTCACACCTTCACTAGAAGTTAATTGGCTTGAAATTAGCAGACAGAACATTAGATGCTGGCAATCTGCATATGCCTCCACTTTGCGACTTGGTCAACTTTAATATTATGTGCTAAGATGCTATCACAAACAGAATTCTTGTCCTAATTGCTGTAAAAAGCAGTCAACTGTGGATAAAATCAGGCCATCTGTAATTTATTACAATTTTTAAGCAAGTGCTTAAGCCTGCCTGAATAATTTTATGTAATGTAATTTTTCCTAAGATTCACACTAGTCTGCTTCTAATCCATAGCAATACTAGGTATTATATAATCAAAATCACTTATCCATCTTTCTCATTTTCTAACATTTCATGGCTAAGATTTTTTTTGTTTTAAAATATTTGTACTGAAATCAAAGTTTTGAGTTTTATTTTGCTCAAATTCTGACAACATCCTTCCAAGATCAAAAGAACATCATTCTAGAAAACTGCACTATTTTCACAGGATGAGAAAGTTTTCCATTCCATTGTGAAAGAATAACTCATAATTCAGCAACCTACATTTAATGATGCACTGCTGTTTTCTCCTCTGCTATTCTTTCTTTTCTCATTCTGTGCAGTAATAAATGTTTAATTTGAAAAACAGGTTTTGTAAGAATACTAGTTTAGACCAGCAAAAAATAAATCATTTTATTTGTCCCTACTAGGTCTCGATCCAAAAGGAAAGCTTTTGTATAAACCAATATTACATTTTATTGAACTCTCACAATGCATTGCTCTCAATATAACACTAATAACACCATTCTAGTTCAATCTAATTTATGTGAAACACTTTTCTTGATTTAGTTTAAACCAAATAAATCAGCAAGTGACAATGTTAATTACTCTATAACACATCAAGGTCTAGGATTGATTGTATAGATTTGTTTCTCTCTTATATGTTCCTCTAAGGCAAATCTTCCAGTAAATAAGAACAGTTCTTTGACAAGGACAAGAGAACTGAAATCTGATTTATACCATATATTTTGCAAACGAATTGCCTGTATGGGTCTGCCTGGGATGGAGTTAACTTTCTTCAGAGGGGCTAGTGCGGTGCTGTGCTTTGAATTTCTGCCTAGAACAGTGTAGGTAACACAGCAGTGTTTTTGAATATTGCTGAGCACCACCTGCACAGCCTCAAGGAAGTGCAAATCACAAATCACAGTGAGCTCCCAATCTGTTTTCCCACTGAAGCCTAGCATACACAAGCCTCAAAGCCTTAAGTTTGAGTTTAACACAGTTTTGCACTAGCCTCATCCAAAGGTGAACTCCCACTCCATTGAACAACAACCGTGTTTTCTCCCAGAGACTGAGACAGCAGCTCTACAAGAGATGGGGTTGTGAAGAACCCCATGAGTAACACCTGAAGCCTAAGTTGTATACTGTAGAGTCTGCTGTCTCAGTCAGGCACTTCATCAGATTTTGTTCAGCCAGCTATTTTTGAAGATAACCATTAAATGAATAATTCATTCTGTCTCATCAGAGGAAAGAGAAAAAACGAAAGCATTGCCAAGTCAATCTTCCTCTTTCCTCTGCACAAAGATTACAGTTCAGCACGTACGATGTTGTCTACAAGGATATGGTTATCCTCATGGGCAAGACAAGAAGAAAGGTCAGTACTTGACCCTGACCAACAGTCACACATCTATTAAATTCACACAGGTAGGAGGACACTACAAGGTTTATTGCTGGAACCTATATTCCCTTTCTGAAAAAGAAAAAAAACCAGCTTGTCCTTCCCTGACTCGCAGGATAGCGCCCACGTGGATGTTTGACTACGAGGTGTACAAGATGGGTAGGGGAATGGGAAACGGAAAGCTTTATCCCAGCTTGCTTGGTGGACAGAACAGATGACGTCAGGTCTTCCTATGTGAGTTAAACCCTGAATAAGAAAACTAAGAATATTCAGATCTCATAACAACTCCACTGCTCTTCAGTTACCCCCATTCTCTCTTTTTAATCATTATCGTAACAAAATAGGAAATCAATCCAAGTTTGTGAAATGATTTAAGGACACACTACTCATACACTGCAGTCCTTTCAGAACATTTTCAGACATGACTACACACTGCAGAGCCTATAGGTCAGTCTGAACTCTGCATTTATGAGCTACTTATCTGCACATTCCTGTTCACCAGGTTACTCTCCTCTGACAGAGGAAGCTGAGGACGTTCTGCATAAAACTCACAATGGTGAAGCAAACTTGTCTGGGAAGGGTAGGTTCAAAAGCCAGCACACAGAGAACATATTGTGGTTATTTTTCATCGTAAATGACTGGCTTTGGGATAAAAGAATAATGCTGGGTAATTTGAGTGTCCATTTTCTGCTTCTGTAACTTCATGGCAATTACTTCATATGTACAATTTTTAAGGGTTCAACAGTTCTAGAAGGGAAGTGACACCCAACAGAAACGTAAAACTGAAAAAATACTTTAAAAAACAAATGGAACTTTTGCTGAATTCGCTACCACAAGATATTCATGCAAATCATTTAGTTTCGACAACATTTACTTTAGCTGGGAAGTATTAGAAGGGGTAGCATACATGGTGCAAGACGTAAGCCATATGACTAGTAGCTCTGAAGTAGAAAAAGTTTAAAGTAAGAGCAGTCATAAGTTACTACTGTAAATCCCTCTTCTCCTTCTTTGAAGCAAGGAATCAATCACTGTCAAAGACTGATCCATCAGCTGTCCAGTCCAGTTATCTGCTCCTATTTTCATACTTAAACATTATACACACAAAAGCCCTCTCTGAACATTTTCCTCAATTTCATGCTTCAATGAAAAATTCACATGAATCTAGAATTTGGTTTGTTTCATATACATCAGACCCACTCAGGCATTTATTCCTGTACTCTACCTTAGCTACATGAGGGTTTATGAAAGCTGAAGATCCATCAAATAATTTAGTGAAAATCACTCCTAACCTACTTAAAAGCAATTTCCAGTTTACTCACTAGAGCTTATAGATGCCTCTATGCTTACTGAACAAAAGTCCTCCTTTGCTCTTTATTAGGTAGGAACTTCATGCCTTGTGCATAAAGTAATTGGATTCCTTCCTTCTTCATTACCTGCTTGCAATAAAACTTTTGAAGACAGCATAAACATTTGAGAATTCTGATATGAGAAAATAATGTTAGTCATTTACTATAAGCTTGCAGTAGGTGGGATTTTTCTGACAGCTTATATACTCTCACTATACAAGTTAGTTTGGCCAGTATCTATTTAAAGCATCACTCACAGAAGTCCCAGAATTTGTGAAGAACACTTTACATCTTTTGTACCGTTTGTACAAGTAAATAAGTAAAAGATAAATTCTTCCATAATACTATATTTAAATCAAGTTAAAAATGAAATGTGTTGTTCTGTTTACCTTCCTATAAGTTATCAGGATTTTTCTCAGACTTGTAACTAAATAAGATGAAATTCAATAACAAGACTGACACATCAAAAACTTAGGATACCTTTAGCAAATGACCTTCCATTTTGCCTAAATTGAAAATACATAAATAAATAAAAGAGCCAGAAAACACGTATACTACATTGAAGCACAAGAGACACTACAGTGGTATCACTCTGAAGTTGTACAGATTACAACGTCTCAGCATGCAAACTCTTGACGCATTTCTAATCAAGAGAAAAAACACTGCATGTCAACTGAACAAAAGGCTGCAACTCTTCTTTAAAGAAGAATTGCCTCAAACTAACAGTTACTCCAAGAGGAAGTTCTGATTTTATTATTTAAGAGTCTATTGCGATTATTGTAATGAATCACTCTCAGACACTGAACTACTCATGCTGATGTAGGTAATATAATTTAGAGTGTTTATATCAAGCAAACCAACAAAACTGAAACACTTTTAAATTGGAATCTGTACACTTGAAGGCCATTCAGTCTGAAGGAAAACATTTTTAAGTTGCCCTTGATCTAAATTTCCATTTTAAAAACCTCAGTATTTGGATTTCATTAAATTTTCACAGTTTAGGGCAAGTACTTGCCCTGCTTTTGGCTGGGATAGAGTTATTTTTCTTCCTAGTAGCTGGTATGGTGCTGTGTTTTGGATTTTTGATTAAAATAATTTGGTAACACACCAATGTTTAGTTGTTGCAGAGCAGTGCTCGCACAGAGCCAAGGCCTTTCCTCTCCTCGTGCTGCCCTGCCAGCGAGGAGCTGGGGGTGCCCCAGGAGCTGGGAGGGGACACAGACAGGGCAGCTGGCCCAGGCTGGCCAAAGGGATGTCCCACACCAGGTGGGGTCGCGGTCAGCAATAACAGCTGGGGGAAAGAAGGAGGAAGGGGTGGACGTTCAGAGTGATGGTGTTTGTCTTCCCAAGGAACCACTACCCGTGATGAGCCCTGCTCTCCTGGCAGCAGCTGTACCCCTGCCTGCTGATGGGAGATAGTGAATGAATTCCTTGTTTTGCTCTGCTCGTACACACAGCTTTTGCTTTAAACTGTCTTTATCTCAATCCATGAGTTTTTTCACTTTTACCTTTCCAATTCTCTCCCCCATCCCACTGTGGGGGGTGTGAGTGAGCGACTGCATGGTGATGAGCTGCCCTCTGGAGTTAAACCAGGGCAGTCCTAGCAGAAGATAACGTACAATGTGCCGTATCTTCAGTCACCTGAATGAAAAACTTCCTGGCTGAACTATCAGACAGCTGCACCTTAATCTTGCTCCATTAATATAGTTTTATCTGGGTCAAGGCTAAGATGTTAATAATATCTATGAAAGTGGATTAAGACTATTCTTTTGTTATCATGTCTTGACCACCTGGTACTATCGTTTTAACAGAACATAAAATGTTAGCTCAGGTCTCATTTACTTTAGTCAATGTGTTCCAAGAAAACTTAAAACCTTTCATGTCTCATACTTAGCTCCTTTCTAGTATCTGCATCAGACACTCTCAGAGGCCCTTTTAGCCTTGTTCAAAGTAACGCAGGCAATGTAGAAGCATAATTTCTTAAAATGAAGGTGCCTATTTTTTATAGTTATTGCTGAGACATCAGGCAAAACGTCTAAGATTGAATATAAGAATTTCAAGGGCAAGTGCAAGATTTACTTATTAAAAAGATCTAAACCGCATTTAGTACACTAATTGTATACATTCATTTTCAAGCTGACAAGTTCACAATAGGGTCTGAAACAAGGGGACAAGTTCTTTCTCCCAAGAGTTTGGCACTTGAAGAAAAGCATCAAAAGACTGCGTGTTCGCTAGGTAACAGTCACGAGGAGTAGGAACCTGAAGAGGATGGCAACACTGCTGAGAAGGAGAGGCCCACAGCCTGCATGCAGAGGTAGCAGTTTTATAGGGATTCTGGAGGTAAGGAAACAGTTTTATAGGGATTCTGGGGGTAAGGATGTGAGCAGAGTTTGCTGCAGCTCAAGATCTTTGAAATGACTGCTTTTGAACCTAGAATTGAGGACCTGCTTACAAGGACGTATAAGGCACTAGGAAAAGCTGTTTATCAAGCCTTTTCCTGTTTTGTCTTAATCCGGTCATGAAAATTGATTAGATAAAACCAAAGCATTCTACTTTTAATCCAATAAAACCTGTTTTTAAATCTTTGATAAGTCATTTTAAAGCAGAAAATCTGCACAGATCCATCGTAAAGCTGTGGCTGATCCACTGTCCCATTACAACATCTATAAATCAGATTAGAGTGGGTGTGTTTTAATGCACCTCAGTTTGCAAGCTGTGAAATGCAATACACGTGGCTTGCATTTCTATAAGCTGTTTTAAATATGCCTTCAGCTTTAGAACCACATTCTGGTTACATGGACTCTGTTAAAAGTATTTCAACCCTGCTTATACAGAGCCTGTATAATTAGCCTGGACAATATTACGGTAATACAGCTGTATTAGCTCCAGTTCCTCAGCTTGTTCATAGCCATGTGGCACTGTATTATGTTTTGTAAATGTATCCTGGAAACGATTCAACTGTTTTTCCAATCTTTTTTTTTTTTTAATAACTTTCCTTCTAAAAACCTTTAGTCATACATGATATAACATCAGTTCACCCAAACATATCTGTATATTTGTAATTCCTTGTTTACAGACCTCTAGACAAGAGTAAGCTGTTCGGGGCACGGCGCTTGACTGAACTCATAGTGAAAAACGATCTAATAGGAACCTTGCTTTCCATCCCTATTTGTGAATACATGGTTTGCATTCTTTTCCATGGCTACAACAGAAGTGCTTTTCTGCTGAAAAATGCTTTTTGCATGGAACTGAAGTTCATCTGGTATCAGGACCCTATACCTGCAGCCAGTTCCCAGCTCAGGCCTTGGGTCTTTCCAGATGCTGGTTTCCTGCTCACTGGCTAACTCAGCTTGAGTTTTGCTAGCTCTTACACACCTGCCTGCGTGAGCATGCTGAGAGTCTCCAGTAGCTGGTCTTAGACATGCTGCCTTTGCAACAGTTGACTTCTGGATGCTGGTGTCTCCAGTTGCTGACCCTGAGGTCCTCTGACCTGCTGTCTTTCCCGTGTCCAACACTAACCTCTTATCCTACTTGTCTGGTAGTCCAACTTAAGGTTTGCTAGCGTTCACACAGGTACAGAAGAGGGAATCTCATGGTTGCAAACAGAAGTTGATACAAACGCAGTGTAGCCTACAGCGATCCTCGATCCTGCTTGTCTGCAGGGCTCAGACGCACATAGTGCCCAGCAACCTGCATCGATGTGCGTGGCCCTTTACATCCCTTTCTCCCTGGGTTTCCTCACGTTTGATCCACCCCTATCCACCTCGATTCCTTCATTTCCCTGCTTTTGGTCTTGTCACCTAATTGCATAATTAACCTGTCACCTAATTGCACGTTAATTGTATAATTAACTTCTCACAACCCCAATTCTCGCTGCCCGATCCCCACATTCTTTTCTCTCTGCATCCCATAAGAAGTGTTTAATAAATAAATAAGCATCATTAACTTTTCACATCTATGACAATGCACTGGTTTTTCCTGTCACTTTTTTTTCCCCGTTTTGTTCTCATTTCAAATTTAACCACTTTGAAACAATTATTTTAGAAGCTAGTTCATTTTAACCTATCACAATACCAAAATGGATTTCACTCTACTTGAATAAACTATTTTCTTTCTCTTCGCCCTTCATATCACCGTAATTTTTTAACACCTACTAAACTGCAATCCAGTCTTGCAGTCTACATCTGTACTGCAAATGGATCAAACTTCTTTCTGCTTTTATTCCTCCAGTTTAAATAATATGAACCTATATGAAGTTTCTGGGTATTCTGAAAATGAATGTTTTAAAGCATCCCTACTAAATGTCAGGATCACTAAAACTTTAGATTCATAGCTTCAAGGGATTCTGAACTTTTACAACTGACCCTTCAAAGCGATGTTACAAGGACTCCAATTTGCTTATTTGTGCAGCCATTTCAATACTTATGCTCAGATTCAACCAAATCAATTTCTTCTACACCGCTTAGTCTGTTTCTAAATGAAGAAAAAGGATATTTGATATGTACATACTGTGTAAACTGAGGATTTAAGTACGTAAGACAAAATCCATAGGTTATCTTGAGCAGAAGTTACCCATGCTACTCACAGTGTAAAATGCACTATTTGCCTAGCAGCCAAGTCTGCAGTAACTTACTGTGACGTGATCTACAATACCCTCAAGCTGGGAGATACCATGCTTGCTGAGCAAAGATGTGCTACAGATTTATTTCACAACGGTACCCTGACAACTAGCATGGGGACCAACCACAGGACTGCCCCATTTTCTAGCTGCAGGTGCCAAGTTTATAAAGGAAAAATTTCAGGTAAGACAAAGAAGAATCCATCCACTTGCAACCCTTTTGGCAACAGAGACAGGAGGCAACTGATTGTAGATCGGTTAACAGTGTTGACATATTAGCAATTTAGCATTAAAGAGACTCTAGTTATCGGAACAACCAGATAACTGGCAACTTAACTTTGTACCACACTTCCAACTCGCACAATTTTCTAGAAGAAGCTTGTCCATTTCCTTCAAATTGCATTAAAAGATCCCACCCTGTACCTTGTCTTGCTTGTATCTCTATCACAGCTAGAGTGATATCTTCAAATACCTTTAAGTAAAGAGTGTGAAGACATAATTAGGTAACAGGATTAATGCCAGAACCATAAAGATTTTTATGCAATTGTTCTAGTGCCACGAGCGACTACCAAAACATACTAAATTCAATCTGAATAGCCGTCTTTCCTTTTAATAAAAAGCTGCACAATCCATACCTACGTCGACAGTTAACCTGAACTGAAAGGCTCTGAAAATTTCACTACAGTGTTTAACTTCTTGTTGAAACCTCTTACAACATACTCTTTTAAAAATCATATTAATAGCTAAAGCTTACATTGGAAGTTTTAACATTGCCAGTGGCATCTAAAATTATTTTTATAAAAAATAGGTTACCATTTTTACTCTTAAGTAAGATTTACACATCTAACACCTCTTCCTGCTACCCAGTTGCCCTATCTAAAGGCCCTGTCTATGCCTTACACTAGAGTAAGATGTCTCCCCTGAGGATTTTAAGCACGTTCTCCTAGCCTAAGCACAGTAAAATGAAAACAAACACAAAGACACTTGGCTGCTTTGCTCGTGATCCAATACTTAAATTATGTAAGAAAAACAAAGGAAGCCTATTATACAAAGCAAGGTAAGATTATTATTTTGAACATCATTCTTTATTTTTTTTTCCTGTTCTCAACTTCATCTCATCCAATCCTTACCCTTCTTTATGTTCAATTCCACATGTCAGTACCACTTCTGTAAAAGCATCATACTTCTTTGTTCTTGCACGTGATAGATTGTACACAATTTAACTAGTACTGTAATTTTTATAATATGCTTTATATGAGATTGCATATTTGCACTTTCAATCATGCATGCTCCTATGGTTCAAATGCCTCAAAATGCATAAGACTTGGTCCTATAGATGCTTTTAATCTAAAGAGAGTGTCCATCTCTGAATAAGGCTAATTTAGTTCAAGCTAATTTAAGGGCACGCTTTTCTTTTAGCTAAACATATATATGCAGATTTATATATGTAAAACCATGTCAACAGGCTAAAAGTAAGACTAATGTACCTCAGCACTTATTCCAATTTAGAATTGATGCATAAAAGTGAAAGTTGCAGTATAACATATTCCAGCAATTCTGCGTGAGTTGCCTTCCTAAATGTCTCAAGGTTACACAGAAAAAAGATGAAGCTTATCACAAGCAAGCAGGAGAAACCTGAAAATGACACCTGTTAATATGTATTATCAACCCCAAAACCATGTCTGGTTTAGGTTTTGACTCCGTATGCAGGAAAAACAACTGAGGATCAACTAAAACAAAGCACACTTAGGAATACCTTTTGGTTAAAAATAGTGTAGAAAATTAAACAAAGGCAAATTTAACCAAAGCGGCCAAAACCCAAGCTTGTTTTCATAGTTTTAAGATTCCATTTATTTAGAAATAATAACATGAAAACAATGTTATGCCACAGAGCAGAGTTGAGAGAATCAAGCAGATACAGAGAAAGCACGCTGCACTGAAGAGAAAAAATGTGATACCTATGGTTGACTCTTTTTCCAGAACTAAAAAAAAACCAAACAAATGTCCTTCCCCTCCCACCCCCCATATGACAAAACAAGACTTTCTTTCAATTGCTTCTACCTACAATATTTATTTCTTAATATCTTTGTCTACAGCTCTAATAAATAATAATACCCATGACAGATTACTTCTGTGAAATAAAGACTATTTTTCAAAGCAATCCTTAAACACAAGTAATCCTTTGTTCCCTGCACAAAAAAAATGAATTGCACAGCTTTGGGAAGAAGAATCATGTTGTAAACCACTCAACAGAAGCAACAAAACAACTCAAAAATAATCTGGTCTCTTCCGAAACACTGGAAAGGTATGATTAGAAATATAAAACCAGTCTGCACAAGTCCATAAAATGCAGAACAAGCATAAAAAACAGAACAAGCCTGAAAACTCTTCACCCTTTGTGGAAGCAGGAGGAAGGGAAACAGGTTGTCCTATGTCTTACCACTTACTCCTGACTCCTGAGCTTTAAATCAAATCTACTTTGTTTGAATTTTATGAGCACCAGCACTAAGTATATAAAAGAGACTATACAGTCATAGTGCAAAACCTGTTTATTTCTCTGTTCCTCTGATAAACACTCAATTGCTTATATGTTAACATTTTATGTAAGATTACAAAGAAAAAACATTAAAAATGAAATCATTCAGGAAGGCAAAATTGTGGTTATAGGGCTAGGAGAACATGAATAACTATTCAAGTGATTTAGCAGAGCTCATCAACCATATCATAATCAAGAAAACATTTACAATATCAATGATTTAATTCTGCATTTACATTTTATCATTCAGGTCAATATCCATCAAGTGAAAGATACTCCTACAGCTTAAAAGTAAACACCTAAGTATATCACCTCCATCAAACTGGTCTTTAAGCGGAGACCAAAATTTTAGCAAGTTTTCATTCTTCCAGCCAACAGGGACTAACACTCCTCTTGCCTCACTTGCCTGGATGGATTGATTATTGTGGGAGTTTTACCTGTCTTTGGAGGGTGAGGGGACAACACAAAAAACTACAGTAAGTTCTTCCTCTTCAGTGAAAGAATATTTGACACCGTTTCTGCTATACGAAGCGGAAAAGCTGCTAATATGATATGCCTCCACTTCTACTTGAGGGGTTTGCTAGCACTTTTAAAGTGCAAATAAAGTTGTCAGTACCTCCGTAACACTGGCCATCTGGTGCAAGTTGGTCCTACGTGGACAGAGGCAGCAGCTTACTCTTATTGCTGAGATTAAGCTGGCAATTTAGTCCTCAGCTTGGGGAAGAAAAATAGAATTTGATTGACTGCCACTAAAAGACAGCCTCTAACTGACCCATTCCTGTCACTTATCTCAACGCTATACATAATAGCCAATTTCAAACTCAAAATGCAACATAATAAAGGAAATTAAACTTAGTGTCAAACAGTACTTCAGTTAATCGAGTTAACTGCTGCAGTCCTTTAGAAACATTCATCCTGGTATGTTCATGAGAATAAAAAAGTTCTTAACTCTGAATATCATTAATACTTTGCAAAAGCACAGGTAGTTGGTGAAGACAAAAAAAACCACCTTGTTCTTTACATCCTAACCATTTAACTTTACTGTCCAAACAGAACAAAATCTGTCTTAACAGGGCCCATTTTCAAAAAATCAGGTTACAACCCTCAATATGCAGTATTTTACAGAGAAACCATCACAATGTTTTCATGAAAGCCTTCAACTGATGCAAAGTCTTTAAAATAAACACCATAAAAAGCTATACTGTGCCGAATCCAAGCACTTTCAAATCACTCAGTGCCATGGACTTAGCTGAACTTTGTAATTTTGGATACCAGAAATACTTGTCAAGTTTTCCAGGGAAGGTTTTACAGATCACTACTGGCTAAATTCTAGATTGCTAGCACTCAAGCACATCAGATTTCCTTCATTTAAAAATTAAATCTCTATAAAAAGTTGAACCCTACAAAAGTCTCAATGTTCTAGGCACATGGATTTTCTCTTCCTTACTTCGGAAGCTCTCGAACTACAAGACATCATGCCTGGTTATGCCTATTTTTGTCTGAATTTGTACTGCAGATGGATATATAATGCATGTTTTGGAAAAAAAAATAGAATTGTGTTAGTCACTCTGATATTCAGGAGGTCTCATTCATAAAACTCAATCCAAGTTCTCTGTTCTAATTCAAGTGTTGTGCAACACAAGCACCTTTACTAAATGAAGTATTATATCCTTAATACTTATTAGCATTTATAGCCTCACTTATAAGTCCTGCCAAATGCGCCAAGAGTTTCCTGTCCGTTCTGCAGAGATCAGATTCCATTTGATTACCCTCAAACACCAACCTCCTGACTCCACTCTGTGCAGCTTTAATGACCAGGTTGTATTGTATCCCATCCCTCCTTTCAGTGGACACAGGTACAAGATGGATGGGGTGCACACTGCTTGAAGCAGCACCATGGAACTTACCTCAAGTGCTCCTTTGTGCTGCAAGTGGAGGCGCTACACAACAGGAATGCACAGTTTAAGTTTTAGTTCCAAAAACTACTAACGAGGCTTTGGTAGCTCCCTCACACACTAGTAGAATACTTAGGCTAGGTATTCTTCTCAAATAAACCAAATGACTAAAATGAACACATTCTGTTTCCTGAGGATGAAGAAGTCCTTCTCAGTAGAAATACTAGAAATAAAAAGGAGTTCAGTGTTTTGATCCCCAACTAAGAACTAGTTCAATCAGCTTTGGCATAAAAGGAAAACAAAAAATTGTGGCTGATTTAGGAGAGTTCACCTACTTTGACTGTGCAATGGACTAATTAATAAGAAAGGAAAGCTACTCAGCGGCTGATGAAAGGGTGGGCAGGACGATGAAGTTTAAAAGATGACTACTGAAAGCTTAGCTGTTTTTTCTCAAAGAAATTAAAAATTTTCATGTGTTACCATCAGTGAAACACATAGGACTAGTGGCAGACTACAGACTTTCTTCCCTCCCTTCACAAACTGGCTCTTAAAAGCATCAGATTTTAAGCTAATTTAAAATCTTAGTCATAATTGCATTTACAAAACATCTAAAAATTTCCTTCAGTGCATGACAGTCTCTCTTGTGCTATTACTCTTGCTGTTGGCCCTTAAGAAACATTACGAAACACATGAGTAGCCCCATTTATTTATTCCTGCAATTCAATGTATTTTATATTGCTATTTATATTGGTATTTCTGTTGCTCGCAAACAAGCTGGGCTTTGGCTGGACATCTCAGCTCCACGTGATCAGTCCCCAGTTTTCCTGTCAAGAAGAACTGTGCTTGTTCCAGCAGTTTTCTTACAATCTCTTCTCAAAGCAACTGTAAAGGTAAGGTTATTTAAAGCATGACAAAAAAAAACTTGAAGTCTGTAACTGTGGAAATGGCACAAGGAGAGGGGAAAGAAGTACCCTGGGTTTCTGCGAGACAAGGGCATTCACTGAAAGAGCGGTGTTGGAGTGCTGGAGATGGCAGAATTCGGTCCCTGCCGGCTTCAAAGAAGACGTTAATGAAAGACTTTAAGCTGAAAATTGATGAATGCCAGAAGACCTTGCTGGGAGACACTAAAAATGTGAGTTACTGAATACTGAGAGAATAACATGACAAGTAGTTCTACTTTTATCCTTAAAGCATCATCTTGCTTATTCTGAGCAGAATCAGTTGGCAGTGAATGAAAGGAAAAGAGGATACAAGAATATCCCCAGAGAGTCCAGGCCTCATTAGGTCAACTGCTCCTAGAATAAGCTGCCAGATTTCTGAAGAGTATTCCTTCAGTAGTCCCTTACTCCTAAAGTATGTCCCTTTATACTTACTAGATGGTTATTTATTGTGTTCAAGGAAGTTCGCAATTTCACACAAAATGAGAGATTTTATTTCCTGTTCCTCATTAAAGTTAGAAATTCAAGTGCTTTATTCCTCATGCTCCATTTCTCTGCCCACCCTTATACAGAATTATTACTTCCCTTTAATTTTGTAACTGCTTTATTTAAAATCCGGATATGGATTTGTGAAATGAGCGTGCTGGCAAAGTAGCACCCATCTCCTCTGACTGCCAATATGATCTGCCAATAGTTATAGCTCCTGAGGCCTTCAAGTCACTTGTAACTTCCCATTTAAAACTGTATGCATGTCTTCTGTGTTATTAGAAGCTCTAGCTCTTGATTACTAGCTTAAACCATGGAAATAATATTTCATTGAAAATTAACATGGTTTGTTCTTGGAAGGCACCCTCTTAAAGCCAAAGATACTTAAAAGTCTAAAAGGACTAACATTTACCCATACTTTACTTTCATTTCCCTGAGGCGTGCCAATAATCGTATTTTAACTGTCCGAGTAGCAACGTCCCAAAAAATTGTTTTTCAAACCTTTGTAAAGATGATCTAACAAAGGCAATAAACCCCTTAGAGTACAATTTTGACATCACAGAAATACTTATTTTACTGATTAATTTGCTTTACTTTAAAAGACAAATTTGAATCCAGATTACCAGCTCTATTTGAAATATTCAGCCCATATTAGAAATTCTAAAACCAAATATAAAATTCTAGTTTTCTGACATGATAGGTTAGTATATAATCTCATGGATGCTGAACGTCTAGTATTCCAATTATTATACAGTTTTCCTGGAGAAACTGAAGAGTGCTGACACTCAACACTGTAGTTTGTATTGGTAGCTTAGTTATATTATGGCAAGTCTTAAACATCATCTTTAGAAAGTCTCAAAATACTGCTGAATCAATTAAGCCTTCAATATAAACTTTGATATCTACTGGTTACAAGAAGTTTGCTATATAGGAATAAGGAGTTTTATCAACTGAGACCCGTGATCCAACACGTACACAGTACTATAGGATCAAATGAGCACTTAAGAGGAAAGCTAGCTCCCTGTCTTTTCTGACCACTATTAGCCTATTACCAACATGAAAAAACGTCAGACTACTAGACCAGGCTTTATGAAGCACCAGAAGCTATAATTAATAACAGCAAAGCTGACAACATTACTATTCCATAGTAAGATTTCATGAGGTAGATCTCAATTAGACTGAAAATAAATCATTACAACTGCCAGTAGCTTGGCGATATCACAATTTTTAAGAAACTGCAGGACCTGATGTGGAACATCACAGTGTTGGCTATTCCCAATAAAACACTAACCACTAGGCTAGACTCATTCTGCAGCTGACATAGTAAGATCTTGTTAAAATAGAAATTACCCAGCCATTTTGTCACAGAAAATGGAACAGCCCAGAAAAATCGAGTCAAAGCCAAGTATCCTTGCTACTCACTGTTCTTCAGTAGATCTCATTTGGACCTTGAAGAATTTCCTAATTACCTGATGCATTAATACAATATTGAAATAATGTAGTTTACTAAACCCATGTTACAAGCTTTCAGCAGTATGTGAAAATGCCAGAGAAATAGGGCTAGACACTCAGCTTGTGAAAGACTAAAGATCAGTTAGTTACCAGTGAAAGGCTCTTATATGCAACCATAGGAGCAGATTAGTTGGTTCTTTGATGCAGAGACCAGAACATAAGCACTGAATGGGAACATTTTGCCTTTTTTTTTTTTTTTTTCAAGTTTTTGTTTTTTTTTAAAACTCGTTTCCAAAGCTAACAAACTTGAACTCAGTATAAGATACAAAAATGATACTAGGAACTTAAGGCTCATAGAAATACATCACTTTTGGAAAGCTATCTGAAGTTTTCTTAATAGCTTCATTTCCAACTTTTTGCTAGCTTAAAGCCTCCTCCTCCCCCCTCTGCCCCCACAATCTTCATTGATTCTTCTACAGGATGGCTAAAACACGGCTTGAATAATCTTAATCAACAAAATTCCTGTAAAACTGACAATTGCTTGGTTACGTGCTTTTACTTTATTGACTTTTCAAGCCTGGAACGTCTACACTTGAGGTATACGATGCCTGATGAAGCCTGTGACCAGTGACTGCACATATGAAGTGTCCAAAGAATTCTTAAGTTGTTTCCTTCTTCAGAAAGCTCGAAACTGGGATAAACTGCCATCTGCTGCTTGTGGTGGTTGCTGGGAATTATCATACTGTGGTCAAGACTCCATCATCCTCCTACTGATTCAACACGCAATATTTAACATACCCTACAGTCAGTCTTAACAGGATACAAATTCCATCATTATTAGTCAAACTAAGAAGAATGTTATTGTTTATGATCTCCTGAAGCAGAATCACATGAAAAAACAGCAATGTATGACTATACACATAAATAAAAATCTTCAGATCCTCTATCTCACCAGTACTTCCCAGTGGAAACACAAGCATTCAATATAGGTCTCTTTCCTTTGGATTCTAGAAACTGACTGCAATTTTAAAGTAACATTTACAGGTGGTATCTAAAAATAGTGTATTTTGAATGATCCTTAAAAACCTTGAAAAGCCCCAGCTTAAAGAATCTTTTAAATCAAAGAGACACATAGATGAGTTTCATTTGAGCAACCAGTGCTGTTGCATTAATAACGAAATAAAATGCACTGCATGCTCAAACATTTTGCAGCTGTTACAACAGCACTATTACCTAACACAGATCTATTTACAAAATGCCACATTTTGTAGCACAAACATTTAAAATCAAAATACTTCTTTTTCCTGCTTAACCATTTAACTGGTAACCCCTCAGCTGTAACTGTGCACTGCTGTCCTTTCTTCTCACTTAAGTAGTCCTTGCCATGATGAGACAAGGTTGAGGAACCCTTGCAAAAGCAACTCCCCCCCGCCCCAACCAACACTAGACCTCTAGGCTTTAAGAAGTTAACACTTAGAAACCACAGCAATATTTTTAGCCCATAGAACTGAATTATATTGTTCTAATCATGAGAATAAAACACTTAATTTGGCTGGATGCAAAAAAACTGTACTTTTACAAAATTTCAATAATCAAGAATTTTAATATTTGTATTACCATCCATAAACACGCTTTGACCTCCTACCATATGTGTAAGGATATCCTTTCCCACTAGCTCACTGAAGACTCGCATTGTCATAACAAGTTTGATTCGTTATTCCAAAACTGCTTTACAGCTCCAGAAAAAGATATTTAAATTGCAGAGGGTTTTTTCCCCATCCACAGATGCATATATTTTTGTATTTATTTTTGGTTATGCAAAATAAATATAAAATATATTGAAAAAATAATAAAAATAGAAAACTGAACTAGAAATATACCCGCAATTATAATTTATGAATACACATTTTTCATAGTTGTAACACAGCACTACTGGCAAATTAACTGACAAATGGAGTCCCCAATGTGTTCTGTGGACTACGCAGCAGATAAGAACATACTAATGGAGACACCTAATTGGTCAGAGGGCTTTTGTCTCAGAAGAAACTGTTGTATCTAATACTTAAGTTATCCCTTCTATTTCTGTTAATATTAACTCTACAAGCAGCGTACATCAGTGTACATGAAATTTTAAACGTACCTACGTTGCTAAAGCTGCTCGTTACGCTTTAATATAGCTGCTGAAAAAAGCAGCTTAAGCTGGTTTGTCTGTCACATTTTGTCAAATGTTTTCAAGCTACCTAGATTGAAGTTATCAATTCAATTTTATAATTATACACCTGTTTAAATTGATTCATTTAAGAAAGATAGCATTAAATGATCACACAGTGCTCAATAAAGCTGCAGATTTTCTATGTAAGAATATTAATGGCACGTGTTAAAAACCTTAATCATCTGAGCTTAAATCTGAACAAATCCTAACTCACTTCCCTGCTCCACCAAACACATTCCTCATCAAATGGTCAACCAACATCTGTATGCAAGTAGAAGTACTAACATTAAGTAAACCATTCATGTGGGTTATTTAGATAACTATTCATGTGTGTGCACGTGTATATATATTATTTTCTCTACAACTTAAAATTTCATTTTTTCAAATCCTCACGTCCTACATGTAATTTTTAAGTAACTGAGGAAAATAAAATATTCTTACCTTTTCAACTGCTACTTGTTTTGATGTTTTTTCTGATTCTTTCTCTCTCTTTTTCTCTTCTTTCTTTTTTTCTTTTTCCTTCTGAAAAATGAATAAAAGCATTTTGCTAGTACTCAATAACAATACGTTTGCAAACATACTGAATGTCAGGTCGTACAGAACAAAGATCTTCAGCTGGTCCCTTTCAATTCAGAGTTTATGCTTTCATCTGTTCTGCTTCCAGAAGTATCTTTTGTTCAAATAGTACTACCAAAAAAATCTTTTTTTTTTTTTTTTCCAAATTTAAGAAAATACTATTTTGCCTTCTCATTTGCATTTCATCTGCGTACAAGCAGAAAGAAAAAGGAATCATGGTTGCTTTTTCCTGAGCCAAGGAGATATGGAAAGAAAAAACATCTCTAACTGTCCACAGAAAACAGTTGTGGAAAGGCCACAGTCACAAAAAAAAAAAAAAAGCTTACTAAAGCTTATTTCTTCCTTTTTACCTGATTTAGCCTTTATACATAACCTGGTAAAGAAATCTTTCCACAAGAACTTTGGTTTTGCAACTATCCGTTACTACTCACTAGCATCTCACTAATAGTGATGTCCCATGCAAAGAAGAGAAAGAAACAGGTGTGCCATCTTTGACTAGTACCAACGATTCTTAGCATCGGAGGAATTACTTTCCTTGCATCATCTGTAATTTCATAAATCAGAATCTGCCTTGAATTTCTGTTTCAGAAATATGGAAAAAAATTATCAAAAGATACAAGTAGACAGATTTTTATAAATTCCTCCTGAAAGATACAGAAAACATTCAAGACAAAGGCATCAAGAATTTTGATGGCACAGAAAGCTTTCCTATTAGAGTTAGCTACGTAAGTTGATTTCAGTGCAGAAAAGGAAGGAGGAGACAGCAAAAAATACATTATCACAGATTCATCATCTTGAGGATGCATTTAGAGAGTAATATGGAATTTCTTTTTGAGTTCCAGTATAAGAATATGGGGCTATCATACAAAGGCAACATAGAACAAGACTGAAAACAAAATGAAAACTAAAGGGTACTATTTTCTACATACTTTATACTTAAGCCATGGAATTCCTTGCTGCAGGTCATTCAGCTGTTGGGAATTTACACGGGTTGAGTGGGCAATCAGACAATTTCATGGAAGAAAAGCCAGCAACTACTAATAAATTTATAGAAACTACCATACTTTAGATTATGCTGGATTCAGCAACACCTGACACCATACAGTCTGAGTTACAGAGGGAAGTCCCTGAAATCTTCAGCTGAAAGCTTGTAGTTCTTTTGTTCAGTCATTTAAGGAACGCGACAAAAACCACAGTGGACAACAGATAAAGTGGTGAGGTGAGGTAGAAATGAAAGGGGATTTGGTGGCATCTACTATGGAAGGAGTGGAGGGTACTCTACTAACTCTGATAACCTCTCTCAGACCTGTTTCCAAGCTGACCAAAGAACTATAGTAAGATAATATACATGTAACCTTCTGCAGAGAGTTACCCATTTTTAAAAGCTGATCTAGTAGATCAGAAATAGAAATATAATACTCTTGAATATAAAAAGTTGACTTCAGCCACATAAAAGACTTCATGAGTCATAAAACATTAAGTTGTTCCAGAAAGAAAACATAAGAAATCACTTTCCTTTAAAAGGATCATAGTGACACTACAGAAGTCGTAGCTGATTTATTAACTCAAAACTCTTCCAGATCAGGTCTGACTGAAGAACAGCATGAAAAAAAAAAAAAAAAAAAGGCACCATTCGTAACACACAGAAGATGTGGACTTCTTAGGGCAGTGCTCTGTGTGCTTTGACACGACGTGTTAGCTGTGATTTTTAGACTGAGCAGTCTTGGTTCAGAACAGCAGGACACTGTCACTTCTAATGGCGGTGGCAGACGTCACCACGTGCTGGCCGCCCAGCTCTGGGGCTGTGGGGTGGGCCTGGCGCTGCTCCCTGAGATGGAGGGCGAGGGCACATGGGAGCTGTGCCTGGGCAGATGGACTGCTCTGCCTGGCAGCCAAGCTCCAGGAAGAACTGAGGAGACTGGGAAGCATCTGGGAGTCTGAGAAGGTCAATGGAGCCATACTCTGCTTTCTCAGGTATGCATGTGCCAACCTGCCATCTGATCTGCATCAGGATAAAGGCAGCAACTTGAGGGACACCAAGGAGTGGAAGCAAGTTACCGCGTGGAACTGAAAGAGGAGCCGTCTGCCTGCTCAATTTCCACTACTGAAGAGGTACAAGGCTCTGGGAGCTGCAAACGAGGAACGTGAAAAGAGGGAAGAAGAGACATCCATGCAAATTCTCCCTCCAAGGTCAGATCATCCAAGGCCTCACAGCAAGCACAGCACCAAGACCAGCGCCATGAAGAAACGACAGCGAGTTGTAGCTGTAGATGACTCCATTCTCAAGGGACTGGAAGCTCCCATCTGCACGCCAGACCCTCTTCACGGAGAAGTTTGCTGCCTCCCCAGGGCTCAGATCAAGGATGTTACCAGGAAGCTTTCAAGTGTAATGCAGCCTTCAAACTATTGCTTCAAACTATATATTCACTGCAGTGAACGGAGCTCCAGCTGGTTGGCAGTCACCAATGGCGTTCCCTATAAAACAGCTCTAATACTAGGATTTTTGTTTTAAGGAACTCAAAGAACACACAGTCTTCACAACTTCAAGTAATGTTTTCAAAAGCTTCACTATATTTACCGGATGGATTGAGGTTATTCAACAGAGGTTCCTCATGACCCAAGTAACCCCTGTGTATTATTTAATCTTGTACTAACTTAATCTCTGATCCCAAAAAGTGAGGCTATCACATAAACCAACTTTAAGCACAGGTAGCTGTCAGTTAAGCAACAAACTACTAGAAACACAAAATGAGCACACCAGTCCAAACCAGAGGACCAGCCAACGCTGCACCTCACCTGTGGCAGCGTCAGGTATAGAAGAAAAAGCTTACTGGGACAAGTATTGAGAGCAGTGTTTTATGTTGAAGCCATCATAATAACCTGGGATTTGCAGGTTTATTGAACTAAAATTGCAAATGCACAGCCATGCCTTTCAAACGAAGCTTAATCTTCCCTTCATTACTGCATTACTCATTCCAGTACCAACTTGCATTCTAAAGACTCCCTAAATCCTGTGACTGCAATAACATATAGTGCACAAATACACTGTTGGAGAAATATATATTTCTTTTTCCAAAAGTCTTTTATCCCTTTCCTCCCTGCTTTCTCAAGTTGAATAATTTAAGTACACTTAATCTCCTCCCTTATGGAAGCTCTTTTATGTCTTAGATGCTATTTGTTTCTTCTCCTTTCGGAAAAGGTTGTTGGAAGTATCATGGCAGTACTTACTTTTCAAATATAGTACTGTAAGTTTACTAGAATATATCAAGTGAAAGCAGAGAAAGTTTTTTTTTGCATATGATCTTCTTCAAGATGTCCTGATTTCCAGTTTGACTTTAACATTTTTTAAATATATTTTGTTAGAGAAGCTTCACTTCCAGGGGAAGAAGTATCAGAAAATTTTAATTTTTCAGACTTCAGGAAAGAAGAGAGCTTGCATTAAGCTTCACATGGCAAACACTCCATAAAGGTGACCAAATATAAACAAGAAATGCCCTTATAGAACTCCTGACTTCTTCATACTGAAGATGTGAAGACAAACTGTTCACCGGCGTTTCCACCTCCATACCTCACAAAGCCCATAGGACCTCTCTCAATTCCCAGAGACTTTATTCTTGCTAAGTACATTTTCACTGAGGGCTTAAAAACCCATAACTCCATCTTCACACTTCACAAGTCCAATATGCAAGCTTTCTGCTTCAGCTCCGTTAGATAAAAATGAATTCAGACTAAATGAAAGCATTTCTCAGAGGCTGTATTCATGCCAGAACTTCAACTCAAGTGTTTCATTACTTGCAAAATTAGTCAAAAGACACTATCAAGATCATAACATGAAATTGTCTTTGTACTGGTCTTAAATTCTAAGCAGAAATCATTCCTTTTTCCCCAAGATTCATTTCCAACAACATGGCATACTAGTTACATAGTGGAACTTTTAAATTTGAATACAAGAGAGGAGGTTAAGAAATAAAAGGTGAGTTTAATTATAGAATGGCAACCGAGATTCCTGCTACAACTTTAAAAGCATGTCACATTCCCTAAGGCTTGTGGTCTTGTCCATGACACTAACTTAAATTTTAATTAATGTTAAATATAGCTGAACTGAAATAATTTATAACATCTGGCCAGATTTTCTTTATCTAGAAGAAAAATGCATGATTTACATTTAGATCATAACTTTTTTCATATACTGTATACAGCCTCAATTTAGAGTGAAGTATACAAAAGAACCTAACATTTGCATTTAAAATTATGCATTTCATTATTGTTATGAATTGTAACATTTACCAGAAGTTTTGGCAAATGTCTCATCCCCTACCTGTTTGTGTGTGAAAATTCAAAGGCCCTTCTACACAGTAAATGTAACTTTAGTACACACACACAAACCCCAACTAGAAGGGATATTAAAACAGTATAAGTTAACAGAAATACAGAATTAATTCCACGACCCTCATCTCCAAGGAGACTGAAGTCAATGGCTGGAATAGTACTGATAATTTAGGTTCTGAAACAATTAATATAAAGAAGTTATCAAGAACTATTCCTGAGGAGAAAGGAAAAAGTCACTCATGCCCATTAGCTTCGAATGAAAAAGTTATTCCACTCTGAGACACTAAACCAGAGCAAAATCTGAATTTCAACACGTAAATGTAGCACATATCACTCATGCATATATTTTGTCCCACTCTATCAGTTAATTTATCAAGCCCAGGAAGCAAGGGGGGAGAGAAGTATTTTAAATGCCTGAAGTATTACTAACATTTCAAATTACCTAGTTAGCTCACTGAAATTACCCTATAGCAACGCAAACATTTGTGCAAAGAAGCAGATTAGATAATCTGACAAGAGTTACACCAGAAAACCCAATATACCTCTGCTTTGCTCTTCTCAGCAGCAGGTTGCAGAGAAGGAGAGGATGTCAAAGGTTGAGCAGTATCAGAAGAGGATATCTGTACAAAATAAAGGAAAGAAATGAGAAGGAAAATAAGCAAGAATAGGTGGGAAATAGGTGGATGGGGAACAGAGGCAGCTAAGACATGATTTTCATTCTTTTTTAATAGTTTTGAGAGTATAGAAAAAAACATACAACACAGAAAAAGCAAAAGAAAGAAACAAAGTATTTCCATTTAATTTCATAAATTTTATCAGTACAATTTCTAAAGGAGATCTGTCAAGTAGGAATGAGCGACTCATAATGAGGTTCACTAGAACAGCATATAAGCAAATGAACCTGGATATGATCATATCACAGGCCTACGAGAAATAATTAGGTTTCATCCATTTTTCAATTTTTTCCAACATGACTCCTGAAATATTAATGTCCTGAAGCATGAAGGCATACTGTCCCCAGAGGAGGAGGAGAGAAAGAGTGCCTTTTTTCTTGTTTTTAATAAAATTACTGAGGCAATGAACAATGCAAAATAACTCTGAAAGTTATTCAGTAATTAAAGTTCTAATTAACTGTCCTCTAAGAGCACCCCAGAGGAGTAAACAGCTTAATATAAGGCACCATCCTAGAGGTAGGACGCCAGACCTTCCGGTCAGTTGATGCTTCTTTCCTAGGAACCAGTACATAAATTTGCTATAAGCACTACTAGACTTGCAGAGTGATCCAAAAGGTTTAAGTTAGATATGCAAGCGATGCAGTTTGCTCAAGAAAATGGGATTTCTCTAAATGGATTTCCATACATCTTCCTATTCTGTTTCTTTATGCATAGTTGATCACTTTAATGGAAACATTATCTTTGTTACACTTACTACAAAAATGCAACTGAATTACCCCTTTACCAAACAGGTAGTAGATCCTGAGAGCTATAGAGGTGACACTTAGTTCTACAACGCCTTGGATCATCTCTACTATCTACAGGGAAAACGTAGAAGTAAATGAAACTATTGCAGAGCAGGCCATTATGCTGGATCAAAACAACCAATTTAGATGACAGTGCTTTTTTTTTCTGTAGCTTTCAGTTTCCTTTTAGTGCAAGCATTTTTTTTTTTTAGTAAAAATATATCTACATACTCCATATTTGCTACAGACAATCCTGCCAGTACCATAGCTCATATATCTAGATATTCATAGAGTGTATATATAATCAGTTTTTTCACAAACTATACTTAACCTGGAAGGTGGTGTAGTTTCAGGAAAGCTTTTTAAAAAGTTCAGTTTTAAACCAGATTTAACCTACAGAGACATGGAAGAGTCCTCTTTTTTGAATTTACTGTTTTAAAATCCTCAGGTTATCAGAAGAGTTACGGATACATCTGCTGCAAGAAAGCAGTTCTACACTGTAGCATTCAGTTGCTATAGGAACACAGGGATCCTGTTTATTCCAATTACACCACGCCGTAACCAAATAAAGATGTCAGAAAAATAGGTAGGTGCATACACTAAACAATGAGCTCTAATAACATGTTCCTCATCAACATTTCACTTAAATGCAAATGTGTGAAATTGTGATAGCAGAACATCTTACGTATGGTTTCTAAGGATAAAGTGGGATTTTTTGCTTTTTTCAAATTATTTTGTATTCTTCAGATTTTAGAGAATTTAAGTTTGACAGCTCTCACGGGTGAACAGCAGGTAACTGCTACGCACCCCACAGAACCAGACGAGCAGTGCATTTGGATGAGAAGTGCATTTGGATGTTGGGAGAAATCAGCACCATAGATGTTTGTGTCACATTTCTGTGCTTCTGTAATAGCTCTTCTCAATCTGTATTTCATCTTCATAACTTAAGGGATCATCTAACCTGGGACAGGGTAATCCTACAACGGCCTGAAATTGTACCTTCACCAATCAAGTAACGGAGAAGTGGCATGCAAGTTCTAAGCAGCTAGACAGTGACAAGCAGTGGCAGTCTGTCCTGTGATATGGAACATGATGTACAAGCTGAGAAATACTCAGACAAAGCATTTATAGATACACAGCTCTGCATTCACTTCAGGCTAAACACCAGCTCTTCAAAGCACGCTTGACATATGCAAACACTCAACTGAGCAGGAATACAAAAGGTATATGACTGAATATAATCTTTAAAAGAAAACACTTTACAATGTATAGAACTGATTAAGTTTATATAATGGAAGTAATGGTGTGAGTTCGGGCTGCTGAATAGTTTCTGTCATCACTGCATCATGTTAAATTTGTTATCTACCATGCTGCACCAGATAAGAAAATCTGAATGAAAAAAAAATCAAGTCTAACTGAGTGGCTGGATAAAGCTGAACATGAAACAGGATTAAAAGACAGACTGATGCAGTCCGCCGCAGAGTTATCAGGGTACCAGAGAAGCCTGTAGAATTGCTTGCCACTGGTACAAACGGATGCTTGAGGGACCAGCAGCATCCTGTTACCATTGCCAGCTCACACTGAACAAGCCCTCCTGAGCTAAGAGCAGCCCAGCATGGCACTGACTGCAGAGGAGCCTTAAGGAGAGCTAGAGCAAACCAGCTAGCATCAGCCCCGACAGTGCCAGCTATCATGCTCCCAGCTGGTTTCACTGTGTCATGTCTGTATACCAGAATGAGCACCAAATACAACTAAGCATTGTAATAATGCTGCAATGTAAGGGTATTTTATTATCTTGAGATTCTGAATTTTGACTAGTATCAAAGCCATCATAAAAGCTGCTACTACTGTCTTCAAGCATAAAGAGACAAGAAACACCTCAATCATTGAGTACGTGTTTTCCAGTTTGCAAAATGTTCATTTTTAACTCAAACTAAGCCACATGCACTATTTTTGCAAATCACTGAAGTTGCTTGATGTTCTGGGATCTCAATAGAACCTCACAGGTTTTATTTTCCCTTGCACTGGCCCCCAGCTATTACTTTGACAGGTTGTGGTATGCTCCTATTTTCAAACCGCAGCACGCTTCACAGATGTGCATGTTATAACGTATAGCAAAAACCTCATCAAATAATCCTTCTCGTTAGCATAAATCATCTGTAAACAACTACAACACTATTCTGATGATTTTATTGCAAAAATGCATGTTTTATCACTCTCAAAGTTGGTATTAGGAGCTTCTAGATCCTGCTTGCACTGCTGGCACACCGCTGGCGATGGTCGTATCAGTCACTGAACGAATGAAACGCTGACGAGGAACAGCAGCTGACAAGTTGTGTGTTGCTGTCTTACAGTTCCAGTAAATCTTTGTTTTTAAAACTACTACAGTGATAAAGCAGCTCATGAAGCTGTCCCAGTTTGTTGGCAAGCTAACGAAGCTCATTTGACTAACAAATGGCAACTGAAAAAGCATCTGCTCAGTGACCTACTTCTACGTTTGCGCTAATACCGTCGGCTGGCCAGCAGCGTGAGTGCCGAGGTTCAGACCAGCTCCCAGATCAAACCCGTCGCTCACGACAGCTACATGCACCCAGCTCCACAGCGTGCTGCAGGCTGTGCCGCTCAGACTGCCCACAATTAGTTGAAAGCCCCAAATGCACCTTAAATATTTATAGCTGGTCACCACTCAGGATTGCCGACCATGGTTTTTAATAATAATTTTAAAACCTTTTTAGTAGATTGAGATCACTGGAAAGCAGTACACTACGTAATCCCATCTCAAAGTAGTATATGTTTTTCTGTTCGGCATTTATCAGCCTTTCTTAATGATGGCTTGTTTCTGTGGGGGTGATCAGAAACATCAGTAAGGAAGATCAGCTCTACAGCTGAGAGCAAGTTCAAGTCCCTAAAATACTGTTGTTTACAAGCAGACATCCCCCTCTTTAGTGGTGAAAATGTGGTTTGCAAAACCACTATTCCACAGCAATAATCCTGTTACCACTTCTCTGATTTGTCAGTTTTAATTCAATTCTTACACTCCATTGGAAACGAAAGTTTCTAGAAAAACAGGCCAATGCTGACACCGATTACGAAGTCTGAAGAGCAGACAGCAGGAAAATGGAAAATATCTTTGCTTTTAATTTAGATGCAACAGAAAGACATTTGAGTAAGTAGGTGGTAGGAGTGAAATTTATCTTTAATGGCTTTGGTGACAAATGACCGAAACCTCCCCTACTTTCGGCCACAAGTATAAAGCAATAAATTTGTCTAAATTTCTGCATCAAAAACCAAAAAGCTGTTTCTAGCCATTCTCCAGAATTCAAGTAAAGCAGCACACACTGATACGCTCCAACAACATATGCTAGCATTCTGCTCTGGAAAGCTGTCAACAACAGTCGATTATTGGCACTTCAAACCACCAGCCAAAACCAGTGGCAACCCCTACCACCAACAGCACATGCTGCTGGAAAGAGAATAAAACTGACATGCCTGTATGCATTAAAAATGTATTACAAACTGACAACTAGCATCTAAATATTTCATTTTAGTTTTTAACCTAAGAATAGTTGGGCCTTTTAATTGAAAAGTGAATTCAGAATTGCCTAAAAGAGATAGGGAAGTATGGAGCTCTTTATTAAGTCTCTGCACTTATACTCTTAAGATCATAAAATTTCAATTGAGTTTGAGACTGAAAGACTTGTAGCCATTTCATTTTAGCAATTCTTGAGTCTCTTTCCATTGTTTGTTTTGGGAGTAGTTTTTAGAAAGCTGGTATTAGCCAAAACAATCCTTTTGTGCAATGAAACTCATCAGTGCTTTTTAAAACATTAAGAACATTCAGTGCAGAAAATGCATACACGTGTGTAAAGGAAAGGTACTGTAAGACTTTATTTTCACCTATGCTCTGTAAGAGCCTCTATGGTTCATAAAAAAAAGAACAGAAAAGCATGGATCTACAAGTTTAAAATATTAATCCAGTTCCTTGTCCTTCTTACACAGAAAGGGGTTACCTGTTTCCTATTTTCTCCATTAAAAGCTTCTATAGTATTTCTTAGTAGTAGCACTAACCGAATACACACTGTGTTAGTAGTTCAATGTGAAAGCATCACTACAAGCAGTACTTGGCCCTACGACTTTGCTGCAGTCTAAGCACCACATATAATTTCAAGTAAAAAGCAAGGTTAAAAGAAATGAAGCTGTCAGAGAACATGCACAAAATCTAAGAATGACTTTACTTCGGTTAAGTTTTTACTAAGATATTTCTGATGGTAGGCAGCAGTCATACAAACACTTACGGACATTAAGGTCAAAGTACTAAAAGTTTTCATAAACTTTTAGTTTCAGTTTTTCCAAAATCTCGCTCTTGAACTAATGCATTTTACTATTTAACTTTTTATTAGAGAGTTCAAGTTAAATCTTTAGAAACCTGTAACAAGCTGCCATTACACCTGACATTTATGGCGCTGTCATTCAGAAGATTCAAGATATTAAAAAGTGAGTCAATTACCAAACCAGGTCAATACATTCAGGAAGTCAGCAGCTGAACCAAATGCAAAGGTGCCCTCGAGTGGCCATTTTAAACGCACACAATACACAGGGAAATAACTTAAATCAAGAGGACTACTCCATACTCGTTTGGCAGGTTTTAAGTCTGGCTACTAGGTGTGTTTCTCATTGTCTTTATTACTGCACATCTCCAACCACATTGAAAAAAACAATTTCAAAGTGGTAGCAATTACAGAGTCCTCGCAGATGCATACACACAACGAACTGCTTACCACTTTTTAGTATTTCAAGAGTAGACCTCTTTAAAAGAAGTATAAAGAATGCTAACATACCAGAAGTTCCTTAGGCTAACTGCTATGGCTTTTTGCCAGTAAAACATCTCTGCCATTCAGAGCTTTATCTGCTGGACGCTACAGAGAACAGATGCAATGCCCCACGTTTCACAAAACACAGCAGTAGCTGGCTTTTCAAAGAACCCAGTACTACTGTGCGGTCACTATTTTGAACGTGCTCACCCCCCCTCCATTCCTTTAGAGTGCTCGCATCTCATTTCAGGAATACAGCGAAGCTTGTGCAAAACCTGCCTGTAGTTCTTTCTGGATGTGTGCAGAAGTACAGACACTCATAACATTTACATCAAGTAGAGATGCAATGACTCAATGTCGTGGGAGGATTTTTTGTTTGTTTGTTTTTAAATAGTATTTGACTTCAGTGCAAAATACGTATTTTTTTCCCCAACTTCAAGAGCATCCATACCTATGGTTGCCCACGTTTTTTTAGGTTACTTAGCTTCTCCTTCAGGTATCTACCCTCTTGGGATGTTACGAGAGTCAACATGGCTTGATTAAAGGCTGACACTGGATGAACAGAACAGATGCTTTTAATCTCTTACTGGAGCACTCTCCATTTCCCCTGTCCAACCCAACAGATGTTTTCCACATTTGTTCCAGGGAAAACAGCTCTCTTCGGTGAGAGCTTCCCAACACTTCACAACAAAACCTTTTTTCCTCCCAAGTGGCTATGCCTGCTCTGCTGCACACCAGGATCGTTTACATTTTCATGACTGACACTGAACTGGCAACTCAATCACTACCAATTTCAGCTTTGGCAGAATTTTTGTCTACATGGACATAGTAAATTGCAGCTAGGCAATCCACCTGTTGTGTTAACTACTCCTCTAATGAATGTACTTGGTTCCTTATGGAAATGGAGAAAAAGAGACACTGCACACGACAACTACTGAGAATGCAGCTGCATACAGGAAATCCACACCCTGGCCTCTCCAACCAATTCGCCTAACCACTGCTGGGCAATGCTGGGCTCAAGGCCAGGCACTAGTGGTATGCCCAGGTGTTGACACGGGGGTCAGTATTGCTGAACTTTTTCACTGATGACCCACACAGTGGGACAGTCCATCACCAGCAGCTCTGCAGAAGATCCGGAGGTCCTGGTGAACAAGTTGGACGTGTGTCAGCAACGTGTCCAGTTCTGGGCTCCCCAGCATAAGACAGACATGGGCTGACAGGAACAAGTCAAGAGTTGCTAAGGTGATTAAAGGACTGGAGCATCTTTCAGAAGACAAGGAAAGGCTTAGTGAGTTGAGACTGTTGACTGAAAGCTATTGAGGGGGAAGAAATCTTACCAATCTACATAAATAACTAGTGGTGGGGAACCATGATGACTGAGGCAAACAGCTACTCTGCAATTCTGTAATTTAACTCGTTCTAACAGCACGATCTTGCAAAATAGTTTTTATCCTACTTTTATTATGCCTGCCCTCAAGTCATTCTCATATGGTGTTTTTGTGCTTCCTCTTGATTAGCATATTTCAAAGGTACTTTCTATCACTTGATTCACAAATTTTTCATAGACCCCCTAGGAAAATTGTTAAAAACACCAGGGAGGTGGTAGGTCACCATCCCTGGGGGTGTTTAAGGAAAGGTTGGATGTGGTGCTTAGGGACATGGTTTAGTGGGTGACACTGGTGACAAGGGGATGGGTTGGACCAGATGATCTTGTAGGTCTTTTCCAACCTTAATGATTCTGTGATTATGGTTCTTGTAATATTGGGAGCAGAGCTGTTTTGGTTTTTAAGCCACCAGTAACCTCTCTCCAGGCCAATGACTCTGAATGCTTCTCAATGCTCGTTACTATAAAGCAATCATTCACCTACTCTGTCATACCCCAATTTCTCCATCTTAAATTGCCCATGAGGTATATTTTAAATCCATAATAAATTTACAACACTAATCCCCTTTAAGATAACTTTCTGGAAAATGTGTTACCACATTCTTTAAATTCACATCACATTTCATCCAGTTGCCTGATTTCAAATCTCTTAAATTATACACAGCATCTTAAAGCATGGAAAACGTAGACCCATTATTCTTTTCTTTCCATGAACTTAGGAGTTACATAAAACTTCTGCTGCATACATAATTCACACCCTTTCTAAAATGTAGGAACTTTGTTTTTTATTCTCTCAGTATCATCAGTACATTATAATATATTCACACTACATGTAGTGGAATAAGTTGTACCAGTTCATTATTTCTGAGGCTGAAAGTATCTGGAGGGAGCTTAAGTTGATTCACCATCCACCCTGAATATCGTAGTTTCCACAGGCATTCTTAGAAGTTGTGCTGTTTCTTCTCTTATATACTTTCATTAAAAACCGCAGAGATTACTCGTGTTAATACCTACATCGCTCATCTTTATACACAACCAACAGTGACCTCACTGCTTCTTTTCCTTATTACTCGTATGGCATAAGGGTCTTTGCACTGGATATAAACAAAAGTTTAAACAAGCTTGTCTTTTGGTAGTTTTTATTTTATATCAAAGTGGTGCTACTTTTGTTGTTGTTGTTAGAAAATAGGATGGCTGCAAACCTGATCTCCCAAACCTCTGTGCAACTTGAATAATTTCTCCTGGCCACTGCATCTAAGAACCTGGCCTCATTAACAGCTTTCCTGCCACCTTACCAGGTGTATAGCTTTGATTACAAGTATTTGGAACTCAATACAGAGATCATCAGTCAAGATGAATGCTCTGTTCAGAAAAAGCTTTCAAAAAAGATTTTGCCTCTTTCCAGAGCTAACAAACAACTTCTGCTGAAGACGAGACAAGCTAACCTTTGAGCACTTCACATTGTTGGGTATAATCACTGCACTGAATCATTCCACTTGTAACCAAAAATCAGGCAGCAACTCATGCCCCAGCACAGACACCCAATCAACGCTCTTTCATGAACTCTGTTCAGACCTTTAGCAAGCCAAGAGCTCTGACTTTTCACAATGCCTTCCCTTCAACAGGAAGGCAAATTCCACCCACTACTGCCACTTCAGACATCATTCCACATACTGGCGACAAACCTACTAAAGGCTAGGCAGGAATTATATATGAATATTAAGCACAGCAGCAGCTTTGGGATCAGCTAAATTGTTTAGCAATGAGAGAACGATGATGTGCAGTCATATTCCTATACAACTAGGAACCACCTTCCTATTATTCGAGCAGATAATGCATATCTATTTCTTAGGATACAAGTATTGAGGGGAAGCAGTTGCAGTCTTACCTTTCAAGTTTAATTATTACACTTACTAATATTGGTAAGTCTAATATCTCTGAACTTCTTCCAGACTAAAAAGTGATCTCTAAAAACAGTCTCCCCATTTCCAGTTCTGGATTCAAGTACTTTGTCTTCAGTTGGTTAGAGAATTAAGGGAAAGAAACAAGGCCAAAAAGTGTACTTGTCAAATAAGTGCTTTGTCTTGATAGTCACCAAAATGAGTTAATACTTGAAAACGTGTTTTATTTCACTGGGAAAACCGGCCTAACAATTGTTGTGATGTTCTGAATAGATTCCTGAGAACACTCCTCAGCCTGCATTCAAACTAAGCTGCTTCAGTTGCAAACCAATCTGCTTTCAGCGTCATACGAGTGTTTCAAAAGAATCAAAAATTATAATAATTCAACTAAAAATACCATTAGCTGTAAATACACTGTTGTCTTTTTTTCAGCCTATAAGTTTTATTAATGAACTACATATGACCAATTTTCAACACATTTAACATCTTACATCATCAAGTGGTGTTACAAAGCCTATGGCAAACATTGTTTCTGCAATACAGATTAAAAAATTTCACAAGAACTGGGAAAGAGAACCCAACCTGAAAGTCGAGAATAGCTATATCTGCCACAGCTTCAACAACGAAAATATCAGCAGAAGAAAATCATAAGAATAATAATAATCCCATTGCAATCACATAGGCTGGACAACTACAGGCTGCACCTGGAAGTCTTAACAACCTAAGTTTCTTTTTCTGGCTCTGCATCACTGCCTGCATCCACGGCTTTCTTGGAAGTAGTACAAAGTGGTATGAGGAAGTAAGAGAATATTAAGTAATCCAGAAAGATATCAATATATCCCAGACACAAAAAAAAAAGGAATAAAGAAAAAAAAAAACAAACAAGAATTATCTGCAGTTGTACTAAGGTCTGGTGGGAGGAATACAGGCGAAACGCCCAATCAGAAAAAAAGACTGAAAATCAAGGGAGTTAAGACAGTCAGCTGCCTTCCCTGTACAGTATTTTTCCCATTTGGGAATCCCCTTTCACACCCAGTTTTAGAGCTGTGTAAGTATTCTCTGCTGTAACAGGGAACAGCCCTCGAAAATAGCAAGGCAGTTTATTCTCCTAAAAATAATGACAGTTTTATATTACGTTCTCTTGGAATACTTTGTGTCTCTGACTAGGCTTACATCTGCTCCACTTCTATTTACTGCAACAAGTCTGGCAAAGTCCTTCAAGTCATTAGTTTAAGCAGACGAGTTCAGATTTTTGTGGAAAGGTGTTTGTGTAACTGTAAGCTGTGCTCATCTAAGAGCGCTCCAGGAGAAAATAAAAGAGCATAAAGAGTTTAATGAGAGCCTAAAGCAAACAACAGATTTACTAAGCAACAGTCTTTACAACTGAGAGTGTAAAAGGAGAAACCACTCTGCGTGCTTCACCCTTCAGTTCTCGGATCATTCTGTACAACTAAAACATAGGATGAGTATGGAAAGATTTGCCTTTGCTTGGAAGTGAAACTCAGGTGCAAGTCTGAAGTGGAATGATATTCCTGAACAGTTTCACATCAACACCCACCTGAGGAAGAGCTTTAACATGCAAAATCACCTCACACCACCTGACCTCTGGTAAGTATCTGTAGTTAATTACAGCAGCGATGCTAGCCCTCAGTTGCTGGGTACAAGCTTTTGGGGTAAATCAAGTCAAATACCACAGCACAGTGCACAGCAAGTTGTACACAATGCCCTATCTTAGATGCATCACATTCATAAAGATTCCGATCCTTTTCCTGTGTGAAGTTTGTTTTAATAGATTTCACCTTGCACTTGGCATCCTTTACAGCTTACGTATTGCTCAAAAACATGGGGACTCAGCAGAAAATAAGATTTAGGTGGACAGTATTATGTTGGAAGTATTTCAAATTAGTCAAATTGTTAACAATTGTTAACAATTACTGCTGCTCTCAAAGTGATTATTCAATAAGCAAAAAAAGTTCCTGCTGTTAGCAATGCCAAATCCCACAGCATTCACACAAAGCCAACATACACTCCCAAGTAACACAGTCAGCTTCACATGTTTTTATTTGTATTATTCCTCATTTTTTAAAATTCAAACGTTCACAAAAAGCATAACAAACATGAAGTCCTGCATGTTTCAAAATTCCATCACAACAAAGCATACCAGGAAGGCAGCTGGTCAGATTGAGAGACTTGGCTTCCTTAAGCAACTGGTCTTTAGAAATCTTGACAAACCAAGGTCTCACCACAGTAGGGCTATGAACTACTTCCTGAGAAAGGAAGTGGTAATCTTTTATACCAGTGTGACTAATTAATGTTGAAAGAGAAATATGATGGGCACTGGCCTGAGAAATACTACTTCTGTCACAGGCTACACTGCTTACGTGGAATACGCTTTGATAATAAGGATACATTTTCCTGAATACAATAAATACCATGCAGCTGTCTTGACAATTTAGTCACAGTCAGAACCCTACAACTGTATCTACACATTTACAGATCATTACAACAGTAACAATTCCTCAAAGAGCTGACAACATTAAGTTACTATGAAATTCCCAGTCTTTGGGCTGGCTCAAAGATAATTGCTTTTGCGAGTGAAAACCACTTGCCTTAAAGGATTCTTGAGGATTACGTTTCCCTAAACTACACCTTAACTTCAAAAAAAGATGCTCTTGCTTATAAAGCTTGATTTAAATTTGGCTGCGTGGAGCTTACAGAAGTTACTGCCTCGTTCCATGCTTGTTGGTCATACCTTGCCTCTGACCAAACGCTTGAAAACACAGGAAAGTTACGACTCAGCTGTGCAAACTCAGCACCACTTCATATGCATCCAGTCTATCTGAGGATGCTTCCATGGGACACAAAAAATAAAATAAATCATTTTCCTCATTGCAGGCTTATTTATTCATTGTGTTGTTGTTTTCCACTGATCAGAATAAAACAAAGTCAAATATTGCAATATTAGCAGAAGCTAAATAGAAAAAAAAATCAAAAATATATGAAAAGAGTAATTAAACTTTTCATATTTGCTTATTTTTAGCCTGCGTGTTTGATGGCAGTACAAGGCTGGCCACTAGAGAAATCTGTTATTATAGTCAGGGTCTCTCAAAACTCAATTTAGTATTACAAGTCTTCTTGTCAGAAAAAACACCTCAAGTAATTAACATTTTGATACAAGAATCCTGATAACCACAGAAGCAAGAGCTGAGCCTTGACACATACACTCCTGACTCCAACAGACAGAATACATTAACACAGGCATTGTGCTGTTAACAAACTTGAAAAGCTTATGATCTCGCCAAAATTGATCTATGAAAAATTGTGTATGGTTTTGAACAGATTCTCTTAAAACGTACAATTTTTATGCTGCTTGAAGCTTTTATCACAAGCACCTTTAACAGTGAATCAAATCCAGGAAAGTCCCTTGAAGTTTTAAATACCACTTCAGCAAAATCACTTGATTAAGGAAAGCAGCCCTGAAGGTCTAGCAAGCCTATTTTTGCACTTGTTTTACCTGCTCATACCCAGAAGGGACTCATTTTACCAGATGACAATACACATATGTATCTCCAAATTAAACTGTTCACAACCCACAGCTCCTGAGACTATTACTGATAAAAGGCTCATGCTAGCAACTGCTTTGATGCCACTGAAACACTTGACAGAGCTGCAGACCACAAGCAGGAATCTCAGCCACCTCCTGGAAAGGTGGGACAATGGTAGGTTTCTCAGACATCATCACAACCACAGAAAGAAACTCCTCACCACTGCCACACAAGTGTGCAGAAACTCATACCCCAGCAGCACTGTCCTCACCCCGTTCTTCTCAAACGCCTCACACACCCCCATCTGCTGGAGGTGCAGGTACCTCCCCTGTCTATAGCACCCAGGAGGGGAAAAGACGTGCATCACACATGCAGAATACGAAGGCCCACCTTCAATTCACCTCTTCTTCCTCTTCCCTGTCAGTCCAAAGCCCACACAAGAGATGATCACGGAATACCAGGCACACAAACCCAAGTGTGCATGAGCTGGGCTGGGGATCAGAGCCAAGCAGAGCAACTGAAAACAAGCAGCAGACCAGGATGACAGACACTGCACTAGTTCAGTAAATCTGTGTGCTTTTAGGACTTTGCTACTACTGTAGCAAAAAATTGCCTACCTCAAACCCAACGTCTGATGGCCCTGAAGAAAAGCAGGTAAATGTGAGTGTGCAGGATCTGTCCATTTGTTAAAACATTTCATAATCAGATTTTGGTCCTAATCAGAAAAATTATGCAATTTATACTTGTCAATGAAAGACAAGTCCAGGTAGGAAGAAATAAAATGCTGTTCCCTACTCAGCAGTAACGTGCATCTCTCCAGGAATCCATTTTTCTGGATTCCATTCTTAATGCTATGTCAAAAACGATTTATATTAGCTTGCAGTACAACAAGCAAAATCTGATTACTCATTCAAATATACTAAAGCAGCAGTGGACTGTTATACTAGACACCCAGGTTTTGTGTTTAAAAGTACTCTGCGAGTCTTCTGAACTTTTTATACAAGTATAGTTTTAAATGATTGTTGCTATTTTCTACCTTGTAATCAAAATAACAGAGGTAGCTAACAGTGTAATTCAAGAGGTAAAATACAAATTGTAGTTTAAGTGAGGCAACCTTTCCCCTACTTCAGTAATGCTTAATGAAATTCACTTCTCTGATTTCCACATTTTTCTAGATTTTCTAAAATAAAAATATCTTTTGAAGATCCATTTTTTCAAATGGCAAAGGCAGCATAAATTCAGTCTCTACTCCCATCCTTACGCTCATTTCCCTGTCAAAGTTCACTGCCTAGTAAGATGGACTAATAAGTTTTGTGTTAGGCCATACTTAAATAATGTAGATATATGGAAGTTTAAGCATACATATACCTATATAAAAATTGAGATGTATGAACTAGATTGTACACCCCATGAACTGCTGTATCAAGAAAACTAATGAATTCTGAACTTCAGTAAGGACTGACATTCTCAAAACTGCTTTGCAAGGAAATCTCTCACCAGCTTACTTCAGTGAATGCATAACTATTTAATTTTGTATTGTCTTATTACTCATTTGCTATTACAGTGCACCTCACTGGAAGCAAGGTTCTAACATTTTATCAGAGCAACAAGACCCTCACAAAAGGGACCCAAAACACCTTAGGACCTCTCATCAAGATATTACAGAGAAAGAGGAAAACCAAAGTACACAGGAACAGTAATTCTGTTTTATTTCTACAACAGAAAAAGACACTCAAAAAGGACTCAAAAGTATACTGTTAAAGAACTATCCATCACTGAAAGAACAAAACACCACAAAATAAAAGGCTTGAAGAAAGTTATTTGTTGGATCGTAACAGTTTGCTGTTAAAAATGCAATAGACAACGTAAGTTGTACTTACAGAATCTAGGAATAGATTTCAACAGATAAAATAAAGCATTTAGCTCTGTATCAAAAAGTTTTCTACTGTGAAAGACATTTTAACGTGTGTAAGGTTTCCTACATTTCTCTCATATAGCTCTCAAGTAAGAAAAGTGACAGAATTCTTGGTGAAACTGTTTACTTACATTGAAGGTATTTGCTGCATTTTTATCATAATACTTCTTCTTTTCATACTTGTCCCTGATGAAAAATTCCACGGCTCTGGAAACAGCTAGTTTAAGGAAAATACGCATTCAGATAAATAGCAACAGTAAGTTAAACAGCTGACAGATTATTCAAGTTAAAGAACTGCAGATTTTGTTCCAACCCATTTTGTCATTTTAAAACAACAGAAGAGAAACCACTCTGGACAGAACAATTGCTATTGTATTGTCCAAAAAGAGCTGTTTTTTACTGCAGAAAATTAGTCATTTTCACCTCTTAATGAAATATCAAAAAGATATACTAGAAGTAACCCAGCATCCTACAGTTATGGTATTTGCACTTGGTATTTATAAGCTGCAGAACCATAGCATTGCAAATACTTGCAAAGGTACTCACAGTAAATACATTAAATAATTAAAGTATCATTTATCATCGTAACTTGGAAAAAACACTTTCTCTTCAGAAAAACAGGTGAGAAATATGCACCGTTTTTTGATTTGCACAAATTATAGCATGCGTCAAAAGCTGATCATAAAAAGTCCTCTGGGATCAGCAAGTCCTCTATAAGAATATTCCACTACAACAAACATCTCTGTGGAAGGGAAAGGAAACTAAAGCAATAATGATAAGAAGGTATTGAACCACAGGTGGAAATAACAGCAAGTATACTAGCATGGAAGACCAGAACAGACAACTTGATAGCTCAAATACAGGAAGAACAATAGTTATTTTCTTCAAGTATTATCTCAGCTTAATAAAGCACCTCATCCAAAGCAGAGTGAGTACTTGAATTTTAGTAAAGCCAACTCTCTGGTGTCTCTGGTGTCTATAGAATAAACTTTAGATCTTAACTAATCTGTTTGGCAATATGATTATCCATTCAGAAATCAAAATTTCAACTGTGAAAGCTCAGGTTCATTGCATCTTTAATTCCCATACCATTTTTTCCTCAATCAAGGGGAACTACCTTAGTTCCCTGTACTATCTCTTAAGATTAGCACTGAGCTCAGAGCACTCCGTTGCTTCCTTCTGCACACCAAGTTTTATCTTCAACAATAATATTTAGTTTCAAATCGCATACAAGTGTCACCTAAACACTTGCCTCATAAAAAAGCTGCAAAAAGAAAACATTATTTTCTTACTCTTTTCAAATGTATCTACATTCTGAAGGTTATATTGAGCTCTTTAAAATTTTAGTACCAAGCTATACATATGTTGTTCTTTATACATACCAAACAATCAGAAGTTTTTAGATTTCGGAAGGTTTAATTTTTCGGGATAATATTACACTGGAGTATTAAGTTGTGCATTTTGAAAGATACCTCTTTATTCAAGGTAACCCACATTAATGTATGCCAAGTTTTGAACGATGTCTACCCTTACGTCAGTAACCCTCTGTGTCCTTGTTAGCAGAATAATTTAATGCAACCTCAACAGACGCCAAAACTGTTTTAAGAGACAAGTAAAACAAAGGGGGGAAAAATTAATCTACTCTAAGAACAAAACCACTTTCAAACAGTAAACTGATGTCCAGATCAAGAAGACCTTCAGTTAGCTTCCAGGCCAGAGGACCCCCGTCAGGTACAAGACAAAATGAAAATGCTCAGAAAGGTCAGTCTTGTGATCAAGCAGAAGTGATGGCGGACCTTTATCAGGAGATTTTGGGCAGATTCCAACCCTGCAAGCTTCTCCATTTCTCCATTCAACTACCCAGAAAGTAGAAGAATGCACATTATAGTGCTACAAGAAATTAAACACTAAGATGGAATAATATATACAAAAGCGATCACTGTAAGGCAAAGGGTTTTCACAACTCATCCAAAAGTTGCTTCAGAATATTAAGAATATTCACAACCAGAATACTTTTGAGACCATAATGATTTTGTACTGATACAAAAGGTCAAAAAGATGGCAAAAAAGTTCATATCACAGCAGTTATTAGCAATGTCAAGCAGCTAAGTAGCTGCCAAAATTGAGGGAGAAGAGAATTAAAATAGAAAACACTGTCATCCTCTTTTCTAGCACTGTATTTTTAATAAAGAGGACATATGCAATTAAAGAAACTCAGTTTACCAAGTCAACCACCTAGAAACTGACAAAAGACTATATAATTATCTCAAGGTATACAGTGTAAGAAAATGATTGTTTTGAAAGTTTAAAGTAAGCCCGATGAGACAGAAGTGTTGATTACCTCTGTTGTCTGAGATGTACTGTGCAACAGAGCTAATGCAACTTTTGGTCTTAACTGACTACAAAGGTTCAAGCAAAGCTTTATTAGTTCTCCTGCAACAGCACCAGGAAATTCAAATGCAGTATGTACAAAATATTTGTCTTTAAGGTCAACTTTTGCTTGAGTTTTAATCTAAGTATTACACCTGGGATACTACAGTACTATGTGCTTCCTTTCTTTTTTTTCTTAAACCTATGTACATTTAATGCAAAAGCTACTGGAACGTCAAGAAACACATCCTTTTTTTTTTTCCCCCAAGTGCTCATTAAAATGAAGAGTGTTACCCTTCAAAAAAATCTTTGGCACATTACATATCAAGCATAGCATCTAATAAACAGAAGAACCAAGATCACTTTTGGATACAGAAGAAGAAGATTCGGATCCAATTACAGCTAAGTCAGTTTATCAGCCTCTATAGCCTGTGTCAGACTGTGAGAGCTGGGAAAAGATTCAGCTCACTTAACAGTAAGTGTTTAGTATCTCATTACAGTTAAGAGTTCCAATAAGATCAGGTGAAGCAAATCCTACCTGTGGAGTACCATCACTAAATCAGAGGCTAATACAAACCTAGGTTAATGCTATTATAAATTATCCAAAGGATTCAGTACATTTGAGAAAGCTAATTTTTGAGTAGAGCCGTTCCATCAATGGCAGACCATTTTTCCTCCAACCCTCCCCTTCCAGGTACCTGGTGATAAACGCTCACCAACACAAATGGCAGCTGTCAGGATGTTTGGTTTACTCAGATATTCCCATACTTATCATCTATGCTCACATAGTTCATAGACTGCACACACTTCAACTTCAGAAAACTAAACTATACTTAATCTAGAGGAAGAAATCTGTACTTCACTTTGCGTAAGATCCAATGACTTATTTTTCTCTACTGTTCAGCTCATTATTTCCTGTTCAAATGCTCCTAACTTCAGCTGGCAGTTATTCAAGATAGAGACAGAATCAAGAGCTCTCTGGTATCACTCTAACTTCTTACATATATGGAATTTATGAAGTCACTTCTTTTGACAGTAAAAATAAATGGGGCTTGCCAAATCTCATTACAAAGTAGATTTGCTATAACTGAAGTAATTTAAACCTTTTCTGAACCGTCCCCAACTTCCACTGCTACTTCTTACACAACGGTATCAACGAAACAACGAGATGCCAACCACAGAATTTTCTTGAAATAGTCCTAACATCTAAATAGCATTTGAAGTCATTTCAATGTGAAAACTAAAGCAAAAAGGATACTGATCTGTTTGAGGTCTTCTAAAGTTCTCTGGTAGGTTAGCTTCGTAGAGTAGTCTTGCTTTAGTATTTCCCATTTCCTGCATGCACTAAGGAAAAGTGATAGAAAACAGTTAGTTCTTGACCATTTATACTTCAAATCATGACAGTGAGAATGCTAAAGGTGTGCTCAAATGACACTGGAGGTTTTAAAGAACTCAGATGTCCCAAATTTATAACACTTAACAAGCTTCGGCTTCTCAAACTCATTCAACATAATAAAGATTCATACGAACATGAGTATTTCTGATCCCTTGTTCTAGTAATTCAAATTGTGTACCGAGATTATAAATAAAAAAGGTTTAAATAATATATTAGGTATTTGTGAATAGATTGTAGCTGACTACAGTCTGTTCAGTCCTAAGGAATGAAACCTAAAAAATCACGTGTAATACCTATAAAGTCTCTTTACAATGAATCAGAAGAGCTAGAGAGTACATTCAATATTTTATTTATATAGAAACACATTTGAAAGATTCGAGGAAAAAGGAAAGTAGAATAAATACTCTTAAATACACCTCCTTAAAACTACAGGCATCTTTATTTGATTATGTAGCTTTTCTGTTCATGTAGGGGTATTAAGTTACCTTGCTAGACAGTTAAAGTTGCCCTTAAACATTTGAAAATCACAGTAGCTCTCCTGTCTCTCTACTTTGACTGTAAAACATTCATGATAAACTCAATCATTTGAAAAGGATTCCTTGAATTCCTTCCAATTTGAAAACATTTTAATATTTTACCTGTATTTGTTCTGGTGTCCACTGGTCCAGGTTGACAGATTTGACCCTTGATATATGGACCCCAAGATTTCGATGTATGCCAGCACATCTGATGCAAATAAAAACACCGGTGTTCCAGGAAGCCCATCTTGGACCTAAAGGGAACAGGGAAACACATTAGCTATTTCCAAAATTCCATATACTGCAAAGATCTTCTTTGGCACGACTCTGTTCCAGACAACAGGAGTAAATAAGTCTGAATAAAGCCTGACAGCTCTTTCTCGAAGATATCTACATCTAGTTACTGCTACTAATGTCCATCATTTGCAATTTTATTTACAACTTTCTACTTTTAACTGATATCACATAACATTTCAATTAGCTACAAAGCACACTCCAAACAAACTTTAAGAAGTTGGCTTACCAGCAGCAACAAGATTTTGCTTACATTCTGAATAACACTTATGGCTACGCATGAGATCCAAGTATCAGCAAAAATCAGAAGTTGCCCCTTTCTCTCCAATTCAAAGCCACGCATCTGTACCAAGCTTCAAATTAAATGCAGAGCGATCTTATATGAATGCACCAAATCCTTTAATACCCCACATATGCAACAGTAGCGTGCAAGTTTTTAGAGAATGATTATACAGAGATACTATACAGAGATTTAAAATGCCAAATAATCAAAATACCCAAGACAAAATACGATAGAAAATGAAATATATTCAGCCCCCTTGATGCCTGAACTACTTAATGAGCTGCCATTCACAGCCCAACGAATTTTCCCGTAGAATCAAGATGATTTATGAACTTTATCACTGCTAATGCAGCTGAGAAACATGTTGACACAGACCTAGGACATGCTGACCTGAAATCTCGCAGACACTTGGGATATCTGGGACTGTAGTAACTTCAAGTCAAATGCTCTTTAATGTTCTCTCTAATGTTTTTATAAATGATCTGCATGCAGGACTCAAACGCATACCAAGTAGGTTCGCAGATGATACTAAACTGGGAGGAGCTGTTGACTCTCTTGAGGGTGGAGATGCCTTGCAGAGATCTTGAGACAAATTAAGAGGGCTGGGCAATCATCAAGCACCTGAAGTTTAATGAGAGCAAGTGCCGGATTCTGCACCTGGACGAGAGGCTGGAGAGCAGCCCTGCAGAAAGGGATCTGGGGGTTCTGGTCAACAGCAAGCTGAATGTGAGTCAGCAGCGTGCCCTGGAAGCCAAAAGGGCCAACCATGTCCTGGAGTGATTCCATGACTCTTACTTGTTTTATTCCAGCTCTCAACACCAACAGTATGAAAGGCAGTGTTTTAAACTCCATCTAGTTCTGAACTCTAAAGAATTAAAGTGATTAAATAATTAACAACCAGAAGCAAAGACGACACACATTGAAGAGCTGGAGCTTGTTTTGAGCAATCACTTTCCCCTTCTGTAGGACAGATGTACACCCAGACCATTAACATAACTGCAGCAGTTAGCATTACAACACTAACATACTGTTAGTACATACACAGGTCCCCTGGCTTTACTGCAAGAGGCGTTCCTCTTACTAGCTACGGCAGGAGTAGCCACTCTGCTTTTAATTTGTCTTGCTCATGACCTCAACAAGCCAGACCCCTGATGTCCAGCGCTTGACCTTTAAGACCAAAACGATTAAGGTGACTGGCAGTTTTACAAAGAAGTGCTACGATGATAAAATTAGATTTCAGGGGTCAGGAGATCTAACAATTACTCACCGAAACTAACCCTGCACAAACTACACTTCTACAGAAATACTCACCAGGTAAGAACTAACTGTCAAACTATTTGCAATATACACCTGAAAAGAGCTCAAAAGCTAGCAGCCTCCTGACCTGCCATTCCCCCCCATAAAATGCTCCACGCACGAAGCACCCTGTTCAATCAGTCCGTACAGATCCAGAGTGCAGGAAGACCCCACTAGCAATGTACACTACCACAAGTTTTAGTGCTCCAGGATGTGCAGGCTGCTTGCATCAAGATATTAATCAAATTTCAGCTGCAGTTACGCACCAGACGAAACTTATTCTAAATACTCCATTAGCCACTCCGCTGTGGCTAACGTACCTTAGCTTGTGCAGTTGCTTAATGTAGCCATGATGGTTTAAAAACAACTACGGCAAGGTCTTGTGCACCCAACAGCTCGTCCAATTTTGCCCCCAAACTAGAATGCACAACCCTGGGTTACACAGAGGAAAGCCCGTTTTGACCAGGTCACTACGAGGACAGGAGATAATCATCTGTAGTATCTATGTGCTGTCCCTATTTTTATCCTATAGGGTGCTTACACAGCCATTTTTCTTTCATTTTTCTTTTTTAAAACATTATACAACTCTGGCTGGGCACTGCTCTTTAGGTCACCTATCTAGTTTCCTGTTCCTCAGATTTTTCTCAGCTACAGTCCCCATATACATCAACAAGACTGGGATGAGGGTTCAACATGACCAAAATCTATTTTAACAAATGAGGAGGGAGATTGCTAACTCGGTAGTTTAATAGCTTAGCTTAGAATTGTTAACAAACAGTACGATCATAATATATAACAGCTATTATTCTCCTGGAGAGGAACGGTTTTGTGTTTTCCCAGAAGCTCAAAGTTCATTAACTTTTACTTATTTCTGAATAACTCAGGGAAATAAAACTTAACTGAGCAACAGAGTAACAAACTAAGCAGTGGAATAACACTAATAAACCTGAGGCCAGATAAAATGCTACGTGTAACCCCTGAATTTATTTCAGACTAATGACAGTGCACAATATTAAATACTTCAAATAAAAAGTAATTAATACAAATCAATTATGCCACAGTAAGCAGTAGGCAAGAGAAGTTATAAAATAATTTGTCTGTACGGGCACCAAAACACTTGTTGTACTCACAATAGGACAGTCTGAACAAAAAGAACCACATCGGGCAAAAGCAAAGTGGCAGCAACCGATGCTCAGGAGTACGTACTTTATGCCATTGAGCTTTTCTCAACTTCGCCAGAAAGCTGGCAGCCTGCAAACCTTTCCATGTCAGAAATGTTCAAGGGTAAATTGGATTGATTCAACAAACAATTTACAAGTTTAGAAAAGTAAGCTAGCTTATCTGCTGTACATATTCTGCTACTGACATAAGAAAACAGACATCTGGCTTCAACAATGGAGACTGAACATTAAGAAAGTTGATGACGGTTAATTAATGTTATTTAAAACACCTTCACATGGCAGTAACAAAGCTACCTTACCTGTCAAGAACTGCCATGATATAGTGCAACTCCAACTGGCCAACGTTAGTAGGAAATGTTGTCTGGTGTAAGTTTTAATACAATACTTAATTTTATTACTTTGAAAGCCATTTAATACAAGCTTCTTACTAGAATGGCTGGGCTGAACTTCAGCAACTTTCTATGCTGCTATCAGGGTACCATTTCTGACACCAAATCCACTTCAAGTAACTTCTTCTGTCATTTAAGATAGTTAACTGCTTAAAAATATTTTCAGCCTCTTTAATCACTGGCTAAAGATAATGCAGGTAGAAAAGCCACAAGACTTGTAGTGCAATGTGTTTATAGTGGCCCACTCCAGCAGACCATGAAGCCTCTCAAACACTATCTGGGTACACCCAGGAAAACACTGCACTAATCCAAAGGCAGATTGCTGCTTCGAAGATGAAAACTATTTGTTTCATTTAAACTTCCCTCTTCTATGTTGTCTACTGATTAGACTTAAGTTTACTTTTCAGTTCTTACTAGGTAGTTAGGTAAGGCCAGCTGCTACATGCTATTTTCTAGAAAACATATCTAGACAAGCGTAGTGGGGTTACGTGACAAGGTTTTGGTAGCAGGGGGCCATAGGGGTGGCTTCTGTGAGAAGGATCTAGAAGCTGCCCCATGTTTGGTAAGGGCCCCACTGCTGACCAGAGCTGAGCCAGTAAGTGATGTTGATTTGTGCCTCTGTGAGAGCATATTTAAGACGGGAAGAAAAACGCTGTGCCACACAGCAGCTGGGAGAGTGAGAGGAGTGAGGAACAGCCTTGCAGGCGCCAAGGTCAGTGAAGAAGGAGGGGGAGAGGTGCTCCAGGCACCAGAGCAGAAGTCCCCTGCGGCCTGTGGTGAGGACCATGGTGAAGCAGGCTGTCCCCCTGCAGCCCATGGAGTACCACGGTGGAGCAGGGTTCCACGCTGCAGCCTGTGGAGGAGACCACGGTGGAATCCAGGTTGGAGCAGTTCGCTCCTGAGGGATGGACCCCGTGGTACGGACCCATATCTGGAACAGTTCTTGAAGAGCTGCTGCCTGTGGGCAGCCCATGCCGGATCAGTTCAGCAAGGACTGCATCCCGTGGGAGGGACCCCACAGCACAGGGGACGAGAGTGACCGAGAAGGAGCGGCAGAGAAGAAGCGCTATAGACTGACCATAACCCCCCATTCCCCCGTTCCCCTGCGCCGCTCGAGGGGAGGAGGTGGAAGAGGGTGGATGGGGGGGAAGGTGCTTTTGGTTTCTTTCCTTTGTTTCTCACTTCTCTAGCTTGTTAGTAGTAAGTAATAAATCTTACTATCTCCCTACACTGAGTCTGTTTTGCCCGTCATGACAATTACTCTGCGATCTCCTCATCCTTATCTCAACCCCTGAGCCCTTTTCATCGTATTTTCTCCCTGTTCCTCTTTGAGGAGGGGGAGTGAGAGAGCGGTTGTGGTGGAGCTCGGCTGCCCACTCGAGTAAAACCACCACAACAAGATTTTGAATGTACTAGGTTATTCTTATGAACATTTTGAAATCTCTGTTAGGATGGTCTGACATTAACAAGTAACCATTACAATAACCAGTACCGAATACAACCACACATGGTTTATCGTGCGTGTTTAGTTGTATTTGTAGCTGCAATTCAGTTACCTTCTGAAGAAGCAGAAAGGCGATAAAACTTCAATTTAAAATTTAAACAGCTAGAATAGGCAAGCTTTGTAAAACCCAAGCAGAAACTTGTATTTGAGTTGTTACGCATTCACATAAATTATTGGATTCCTAGATGTTAATGGAAAAAAAGCAAGTGATGTTTCCCACAGGGCTGGCTCTGGCCAGGCCAGCTAGCGTTCCCTGACAGCAGCCCGTACGGCTGTGCCCTGTGCCACATCCTGCACTGTGCCACTGCACTCAGTAGGAAAAGCCCCAGGAGAAGAGGAGGAAGAGGGGACATAAGTGGTTATGGGGTCTGTCTTCTCATACAACCGCTAGATGTGCTGAGGCCCTGCCTTCCAGGAAGCGGCCGGACACCTGCCTGCTGATGGGAGGCAAGGAATGAACTCCTCGGTTTCCCTTGTGCACAGGGCTTTTTCCTTTTCTTACTCAGCTGTCACTATGTCAACCCTCAGGTCTGTTTGCCCTCCTGTTTTCTCCCCAACCCACAGGAGAGGGGAGCGAGAGCCCAGGTGTGCGTTTGGTTGCTCACCGGGGTCAGCCATGGCCACTGCTGGATTCACTTGCATTCAGGAATCATCTGTCAAGTTTGCATTGGAAACTAGAATTTAACCAGATGCACAAACACACCACTGACTGTGACATATTTTGAGTATTTAAGTAGTCTTTTATTAGAGACCATCTACACTTTTAGAATGAAAGAAGTATAGCCACAGGGCTCAACATTTCCTGACATGTCTCAAGTTTTCTTGCTCGAAATTGCCAGGTAACTTGTGAATTTCAGAGACAAACTGACAGGAGCTTTTTTTCCCCCTCTTATAGAGAAATTCCATGCCCCTACAGTTATTGTGCAGAACTTCTCCCTGCTTGCAAAAATATCTACAGCTACCAAAAAAATGAGAATATTTCAACATCAGAATTCAGCTGTTTTAAACCTAACCAATAAAGAGCCTGAAAGTCACTGACAATTTTAAACACAAATCTTCACATAAGTTGATTTTCATCCAATTTTTAAGCTGCTGAAGAGTTATCTGTCTTCACATGACACATATTCTAAAATGATCTCAAAGTATGAATTTTATGAAAAATAGGCATCATTTTCATGTATTTTCTCTTGAACCAGATGCTTTCTCGGAACAGATTTCAAAAATCTTCCCACTTTTCCCTTTTCAGGGTATGACTTCTGCTGATATATTTCTCCTCCACATTATTTCAACTGGTCTAGTTCCTCGCGCACGTTTAATGTGCCCCTTACAGCCCTTTCCTCCCCAGTCCCACAGTTCATTTTGGGCAAAGTGTCCTAGTTGGTTGTATTAGAAAGTTGATCAAAGAGGCAGCAATAAACATCCCCAGCCCTGCTGACGCACCCTGCTCGTGTACATACAGCTTACACAAACAGCCTGGTGAGTACAGCTGATCCAGGTCTTCGGGCAAGAAAAACAAGAGCAATGACAATGCTGAGGCCAGTATAGCGCATTACAAAAGGTACCGTGGGCTGAGGTACATCAGTTCCTGCAAGTCCAAAGTTTAAGTTTTATTCCGGACTGCTGGAATTACGTGTTGCATTAGTGGGTGCACGTGCCTACCTCATGCAAAACAAGGCTTAAAGGCACTGACCATTTAAAATGCTGAGGACAAAGTAGTTTTATTTGCATTAGGAAGACCTTTGAAGCCCTGTATACTCACTACATATGAATTCGAGCAGCTCAACACAGTAGGAAACAACGCTTTATGTCTCCTTTTGATTAGTCCTTACAAAAGTCCTTTGACTGCCTTAAGCAGTCACCGGTAGTTTCTCCTCAGCGTCTTGCTGCCCCACTCAACTACAGCTACAGGCTACCAGCTAAGGCTAGGGCAGGAGCACATGTACTTCCCACACGGACATATTAAAAAAATAATAATTCTAGAAGGAAGGAAGCCAAACACTACAGGTAACAGAGCACTAACTCCTATGCATCTCAAAATAGTCCATCGTAAACTTCTCTGGGCCAACATCAGCCACGTCTTCTGCCAGACTCCAGCTCCGTGGCTCTTCCCTTCACTCCAATGTCGCTGACTGTGCCCCGAGCAGCAAGCAAAGTTACTGCAGTACGCTGCTCTTCCTCCAAACAGAACAGCTGGCTGACAGATTTTATTTGTCAAATAACTGGCTCCATCTTGTGGAACAGCGATTAACTGCAAGAAGATTTACACATCTAATGGTTACCAGCCAGTTCCTAAAGAGTCACTTCTTCTGCCAAAGATTTACCAAAGCCTGGGTGGCTACGTCAGCATAAGCATGCTCGTGCAGTGCTCTCTCCACGACTTCCCCACACAATTTGGGCTGTGTAAGTGCTCTGCTAATCAAGACTTAAATGAAGTTATCAATGAACATTTTCCAGAAACATCTCATTTCTCCAAGGTGAGATTCAGATAAGAATTGTGAACAGAAAACAAGTGTTCTTATGTATCAGATATATAGGGGGAAAAAAAGACAAATATGTAAGCAGCAGTTGTATTTTGTGTGATTCAACAAGCAGCACCACTAACACAAGAGTCCCACCTCCACTGGCCACACAGGGAAGAAGAAAAGTACGAGGCAGAACCATAGAGACTCCTATCAGTTCCTCCCCTCAAGGCAATGCACTTGAGACAGGGATTAAATCATGACGAGACTAAAATGCTCAAAAGCAGTATTAGTACTGTCACACATGTTCAGTATTATCCTGCTGTTTCAGAGATTTTCTTACCAGCCTCACTGGAAGCTGCTCAGTTCTCCTGAAAGAAGAAGAACCCCATCCACCATCTACTACCATGTACGATTCAGACTCCCACACACACAACACAAAACACACACACAAAAAACACCCCAGAAACAAAAAATAATGTAACTACAATCTTAATCATATCTATTCAATCAGTTAAGTCTTCAAATCGGGAAGAAGAAGCCAGGAAGAAATACATCAGATTTTGTGAATTAAAGAACAGATCTCAGAAAGAGCAAAAATCTTGAGGATCTTACACAAAGACCTTTACACAAAGGAAATTGTGCAAGAACCACAACACATGAATCTTTACTCTTGAATAAAGCGTTCTTCAAGGACCTTGAACCTTTAGTCTTTACAAACTGAAGATATGGGACTATTTACCTACCACTTGCTGCACTGAGTTAGTTCCTGATTAAAAGGAACAAACAGCCTGAAGCAGTCTTGTGTCACAGTAAGCTCATTCTTGTCTTTCCCCACAGAAAGCTCATTCTTTTCCTGTGCAGCAGAGGCTTCCCTGCTTTACCTCCATACTCAAAGGCTAAGAAAATCATGCGAGTGCACTCCTCATGTTCTTTTCAGATGTGAAAGCATGCAGCAAAAAGCTCTTTTATACTGAAAAAAAAGGCGACAGGAGTCTGTAGCTTAAACAGATCTGCAGAATCACAGAATATGTTGGGAAGGACCTTAATGATCACCTTGTTCCAAGTCATTATTAGAAATCTCTTCCATATGGCTTAGTAATAAGCCTGTATTTTGACAGTTGTGACAAACATGACCCAAAAGGTCACTGAACATCCCAAGTCACAAGTAGGAATCAGGACCAAAGGCAGATTTACAAAGGTTTCACTGAAGTTCGGTCCTGATCATGAGACTCTTCCTCCATTAGGAAAAGGAAAGGTCACATTACAATTTCCAGCAGGTTATATACAATTAGCAACAACCAACCATGCAAACAGATCTCATGGTATTATCACACCAGTTACCTTCTCTCATCCACATGCAAAGCGGAGCTGCTTCTGCCATGGGACAGGTTCAGGTCTGATGGTGGCTCCAGTCCTTACTTTATGCCTCCCTTAGACCTTGCTATTCTCAAAGCAGGCTTTTGGGTGGTTTTGACACATAGTCAAGGCCAGAAGGTGAGAACAAACTTAAAGTTTGCTACATCAAAAAAAAAAAAGCATTGGAAAAGTTCAAACAAGACAGCTGTTTTAGTAGTTTTAAGTACAATTAAACTCAACAGCATGAAGTTTTGCTGAAGACAAGCAATTCAAGCAATTACGCTGCTCCAGAGCCCAGCTCAATAACCGCTGAGAATCGGGCAGTTCAAGACTTCTTGCAGGAACGGTGCAAAGACGAGACTTGGATGCATTGCTTGGTTATTGTTAGCCAAAATCTGGTAAGTGGAGTAGAATTTCAAGGACAGGATGCCCCCAAGTTTGTCTCTTCCATCTGGACAACCATTTTTCACCAAAGTCATCAACAACAACACACCTAAGCTCAGTCTTATTCCTAACTGTAGAAGCCACGCATTGGCTATCTGAACAAGACTCTCTCCCTGTGCCCCACCTCTGCAACTCAGAGGGAAATCCTTATCAGCCAGTTTTAATTAGTCCTTCAGCTCGCTAATGCTTGCTTCCACAGCATCAGTAAGTGTTAAGTGTTTTAAAAGACAGCATCCCTATTCCAACAAGTGTATAAAGCCTTAACTAGAATGGTACCACAGTGACATGAAAATTCTTCCACCTCTGTTTAAGGCACAAAATAAAGTATACCTAATTCACCTGATTTACCTGATAACCACATACAGCTTCATTGGGAAAAAAATAAATCAAAGCTATAACTACTTTAACTCTGGAGTACACTCAAGTCATACAACATTTCAAACATCAAACCACTTATCTGGGAAACTTCTTAGGAATATGAGCAATGTGCAGTATGCAGATCAGGACTGGCTCCTTACAGCTGTTGAGGATACACAGGAAAAGTCAGTTTATTCTTTCACAAACAGCATTTTACTCATGCCAAATTGCTACTAGGTAAGAAATTTTGTAAGGTGACAAGAGATGGAATCAAAGTATTTTGGCCTTACTGACAGCCAGCTACTAAAAGTTTGAATTTGGTTGAATGAGACTCTGAGACGTTTGCTTTTCCAAAATAAATAATAATAATAATAATAATAATAATGTCACCAAACATTAGGGAATGATATGATGCAAATGCTAAGTTGTTTAACAAATAAAAACACAGTATTTCCAAGTTCATCGTGAAGTTATACACATAAATACATCCCATACATAGTTGGCCAGTCTTCATGGAATAGTAAGAGAAAAGAGAGATCAAGAATGGCTTTTGGGAGGTGTGTTCCCAAAATATCACCAAGATTTCCTATTCATCTTACAAATAGGATGACGATGTTTAAATAAAACACATTCCTCATTGAAATGCTTGGTTACTGAGCACACACATGCACAGCGTGTGCAGAGCACACGGACACTGTCCCAGTATTCCTCTCAGCCTCGCAGGACAGGAGCACGCCGCAGCATCCCCTTTGGAAAGGCAAAAAGCAAACCCTTCGGTATGGCAAGTGTCAGCGGTACCAACCTGGCCACATTCAATACACCTGCAATTTCAGAAATCAAATTTCAATTCGGTTGAGGAGTGGTGCTCTGATTTTACTCGGCCTGTTTGCTTGAAAAAAGCACTGTTCATGTCAGAGTTCAAGCTGCAAGAAAGAAGCGTGCAAGCAGTCATTTCCTCTTAACAGCATCTGGTATTTTCTAAGACGACACAGTCATGGAGCATATTACATACTGGTAAGAGGCTTCTGGAGGTGGTCTTGACTGCAATTTTTCCCTCGTCAGCAAGGAACTGCTGAAAGGCTTATTGTTTTTAAAGTGAACAATTTATATTCCTTTTATATGCAGAAATAAAAGAAAATTTAGGGAACAGTAAGGTCTTACAAAAATGTTTTTATAAGTTGATAGCTAAGCATTCGGAGTACCACTGATAAGAGGAAACATACACGTATGTAAATCTGTGCTACTCTGGTGGGATATAGCAGGTGCCCCAGTGTAGCTAGACACAAGACCAAGGTTGTAGAAGCATCTGCTGCAAAGCCTTCAGCCAGCAGTTAAGTTCTTTAAACCATGACAAAAACACAGAAATGAGATTTGCTTACAGGACAAATTTATGATACAGCCTATTTGCCATAAAACAAGAAAGAAAAATTACCTTTACCTACCAGACTATCAATCTAGTAATCACATTAACTCCCTCTACCATTTTTACTCAAACGCAGCTGAAGAAGAGACAGCTCAAGCAGACACTCCCCAAACTCCACAGCCTCTGCGCAGCCCTCACTACCAGGAGCTGCTCTCCCTCGTACACCCTGCATTATGAAGCAGGCAAACACACCGCCGTCACCTCTCCCACATGAACCTACGTTTGAAAAAGATGCAGAGAGAAAACAAGAGACCCAGGTCCGCAGACAAGACGCAAAGCACCAAATCCGAGTCTCTGGACTGCAGAAACAGACCGAAAGCACCTGTGAAGACTGCCCAGTCTCTTGCACCGGTCTTGGCTGGGATGGCGTTGTCTTCATAGCAGAGCCTGTGCTGCTGTGTTTTGGGTTTGTGACCAAAACAGTGCTGATAACACATCACTATTTTAGCTGCTGCAGGGCAGTGCTTGCACACAGCCAAGGACTCTCCTGCTCCTGGTGCTGCCCTGCCCACAAGGACACTGGGGGTGCCCCAGGAGCTGGGAGGGGACACAGCCAGGGCAGGGGGCCCAGGCTGCCCAAAGGCACGGCCCATATCATACAACATCGTGCTTAGCTGGGGGAAGAAATAAAAAGGTTGAGGCTGCTGGTGGTTATGGTGTTTGCCTTCCCAAGTAACCATCGTACACGATGAGCCCTGCTTTCCTAGAAATGGCTGAACACGTGCCTGCCTGGGGAAGCAGTGAACCAATTCCTTATTTTGCTTTAACTGCACGCACAGCTTTCCCTTTACCCATTACCTACCTCAACCCACAAGTTTTCTCCCATTAACCCTTCTGGTTCTCTCCCCCATCCCCCTGATGGGCAGTGAGCAAGGGGCTGTGCAGTGCTCAGCTGCCTCCAGGACTAACCCACACCATCCGTGCTCACGTCAGGGGGTTACTCACCGCCTTCCTCCCACACCTACCGCCTCCCCTCGCTTCCTCTGCAGGGGAAATAGGCCACACCACGTAGGTGGTGATGCTGCACCAGTTACTCTTCTTACCTACTGAGAGCATATCCGGCCACCCTGCAACACTGATGTGTGTCAGATCGAGCACAGGAACAGCCTACTACGAGCATAAATGTAACCCCATTCTTGGATGATGCCCAAGTTTGACTGTAGCAACACTGGGGGGATCTTATTAACAGGGATCTTACCAATGTTTACAAGTATCTTAAGTGTGGGAGACAGAGGGATTTGGCCAACCTCTTTTTAGTGGTTTGTGGGGACAGGACAAGGGGCAACGGCCACAAAATGGAGCACAGGAAGTTCCCCACCAACCCACAAAAGAACTTCTTCACGGTGAGGGTGACGGAGCACTGGAACAGGCTGCCCAGGGAGGTTGTGGAGTCTCCTTCTCTGGAGATATTCAAGGCCCTTCTGGACACCTACCTGGGCAGCCTGCTCTGGCAGGGGTTGGACCCAATGATCTCTTGAGGTCCCTGCCAACCCCTACAATTCTGTGATTCTGTAATGTTACTAACCTTCACAGCAGCACTCGCTCTGGACTTCAGGGTATGAACTTAAGTGAAAGATCATGGGAAAGAAGAGGTCAAAGAGGGCAGACAGAATCGGAAGGTATCACACCACACAAGGCTGAAATGAGCTTCACGTTTTCCCTAAAAGTTTTTTGCTTCCTAAAACTATGGCACATCTGAGATGACACTAGATTAATTATAATTTATTTGAATATAGTTAAATGTTCCTGCATGACAGACAATTGTCAACACACAGGTATCATGCACCATGAGATCAGCCACACGCAACTGGAAGGAAGAGCAATTTCCTTCTAAGCAGTGTTCCTCACACGTGCTCTAACTAGATTTGTGTTTCACAAGAAAAAAACAAAACTGCTCAATTTTTTCTAAAGCTTCCCCCCCCCCCCCAAACATGGTTACTACTTCCTAGAGTAGTAAGATGAGTAGTTGCGGCTGGAAAATACTTGTTGCAAAATATCCGTTTCTTCAGAAGCCAGGAAGAAAAACTGAATAATCCACCAAAGTAATCAGTTGCATTTATTTTCACATACACAATTTAAAAAGTGTTTAGAGTGGAATCAAGGGTGCTCAAGAAGTATCAGCTCTCAAAACATATTCCCAAAACTTAAAAGGATCCTCCAGCATGCAATCTTGAGCCTGGATTTCTTCTGTTGTATTCTTAAGTCTTACTTAAAACCAAACGCATGACAATCTTTTTGCTAATAAAGCACATTTTTTGGAGTAATTTTTCTTTAAGAACAGCAACTCCATGGAAATTACAGTGAGCCAGACAAGGGGCGTTCAGCATCACTCTGAGGCCCTTTGCTATGAGTGCAGAACACCCAGGAAGATTGCTTAATAAAGGATTGTGAAGCCTGAAGCTTAGTAAAGGACTGTGATTTCCTGAAACACCAAAGCAGCCCTCAGCAGTTCAGTGCACCGAGAACTGGAAATAGCCATGTAGGTATCACTTGGTAATAGGACCAAAGTCCGCGTGTTGGTGGTGTCTCCAGTTTAACCAGTCCCTAGGAAGGGAGCTCACACGCCCACGTGCATTTCTGCTAAAGATCTAAAGAGTCAATGTTAAATATGGCATTTGCTATGTTTGAAGAAACGGATGTTTTTGCTTTTATCTACAGGTAACAGGCAACAGAACAAATACCCCATAGGTATATACCCTATTAGAGAAGTCAAATGTTTTACAGAAAAGCACTGGGTTTTATTCACATACTGGTTGTTTCTAGAAATTGTCATGGATGACAAACAAACCCAAATGACTTGAACACACAGTACAAAGAGCTTATTTGAAATCTATTACTCAAACCCAGCTGCTACTCACTAACACACCCTGACTACCTGCAAGCTCTGCTGCGTTCAGGAATAGCAGGTTACACGCAATAAATCACTTCCACCTCCTTTTGCAGGAATTCCTACAGTACTACAGCCTGTAACCCTACTAAGGAAGCACTATGCCATGAAAGGCAGTGAAAGCATAAGAAAGCACAGGAAGCCCTATGCCTCCTTTAAATCTACCCTCCTTTAGTTTAGATATTTGGAATAAATTCTTTTCTATGAGGGCGGTGAGGCACTGGCACAGGTTGCCCAGAGAAGCTGTGGATGCCCCATCCCTGGAGATGTTCAAGGCCAGGCTGGATGGGGCTTTGGGCAGCCTGGTCTGGTGGAACCATGGCAGGGGGGTGGAATTAGATGGTTTTACAGTCCCCTCCAACCCAAACCGTTCTGTGATTCTATGAAGCTTTATCCATTTTCACTTAAGTACTTGACCAAAATCACCTAACAGATTTCTGTTCCCTGCTGCTTACCAAAGAGCTAGCATACAAGAAGAGCACGGCAACCAGCAGCCAAACACGGATACCAAACTCCCTTCCCCACCCATGCCAGGAGCACAGCTCCTAATCAGCGTATCCATTTTCTGCCACGGAAACCAGAGCCAGGCGCAGCTTCAAGGAACAGAGCCACTTTTTCCCCAAATCACAGCTGCAAAGTTAGTTGCTTGGCAACCCTGCCCTGAGCAGCAGGCAGCCCTGCTCTGACAAGCACCGAGCTGTGCTGCTGCTGCTGCGCCCGCTCCCCCCGCCACGTGCCAGAGCAGCCCGCAGGATGTCAGCGCCTTCCCTCGGGACAGGCAGAGCAGCTGAAGGTCTAGGTTAACGGAGATGGTCGGCGAGCTGACCTGGGCAGTTTTTCACATCTCTCATAGAAGTAAATCGCCGCATCTGTCAGCTACAGGACGAGTGCTCTCCACGCCCGGTACAGGAGCGGAGCACTGGGATGCTCTCCGTGCTGCCAAGCTCTTCCTCCACCTCAGACGGTGGCCCCACAACACAGCAGCACCCGGCTTCTCCAGTGAGAGGGACACAGATCAACTCTAGGGCGTTTGGGGTACAGTGGGAACAGAGCAGGAACTCAGCACCTCTTGCAAACACCACTAACACCAAGCAGGAACTCCTTGACATCCGCATACATGTTTACTGCCTACTGGAAAGCAATCAGAGATCGATGCAGGACTGGAGGATAAGCAAGGGTTAGTTCCATATCCTACAGTCAACCACTGCAAACACAGATAAACATGAAACAGACAACAAGCTTCAATTTGAATTGATAACTTTTCACAAAGAAGATGAAGCAGCTTTAAGTTGTGTAAAGCTGTTCAGGAAGAGCAGCCCTGCTCAAGCTCCCAGCAGATGTTAATCAGGTAAGAGGCCAAATGGGGAGAACAGGAATGCTGTAATAGTTTCTCTCTTGCCCCTGGTCTGCCAGAGGATATCATTTTTAGTCACAATCCAGAGAACCAACCAGGAGTTTTAAGATCCAGGGAGATTTCTGAAACAAATTTCTTGAAGGCAGTTCTACACATAAAGACCAAGGTGAAGAAGGCAAGGGATGCCTCAGCCTTTTCTTCATCCCTCATCACCAGGTCCCCTGCCCCATTCAGCAGTAGGTCCACATTTTCTCCAGCCCTCTCTTTGCTGCTGATGTATCTGTAAAGTCCCTTCTTCCTGTCCTTTACCAGACCGTCCTTGCCAGATTCAACTCCAAGTGGGCTTTTGCTTTCCCACCTAACCCCATCCCTGCATGCTTAGGCAGTGCCTCTGTTTTTACAGTGCATCACCTGTCCCTGCTTCCACCTCTTACGTGCTTCCTTTTTATGTCTGAGCTTTGCCAGGAGCAGCTTGCTCATTTTTGCAGGCTCCCTGCTGCTTTTGCTTGATTTCCTGCTCACTGGGATGTGCCCCCCTATAGCATAAAGATGTGACCCTTGAGGGGAGGTAACCAGCTCTCCTAGACCTCTTTCCTCTCTAGAAAGTATCATCGTGGTTCGAGTCCTCCACAAGCACCACGGCCCGTGAATGTTAGCTCTCAAGCTGTCTGAGAAAGGCCTCATTCCTGCTTTTGCCTGACCAGGTGGCCAGGAGCAGACACCCACACCAGCACCCCTGCTGGTCTGCCCTCTAGCCCTGACCCGTAAGCTCTTAAGCTCATCACCTACCTCTAGGCAAAGCTGCATGCAGGCCCGTGCTCTGACAGAAGAGGACTACTACTGCCCAGGGCTACTGCGCCTGAATCCTGTGCCGGATTCCAGCAGTTACAGACCCAACAGGGATACTCCAAGAACCTCAACGTGAGAATAAGATCTCACTGAACATTACCTGCTTGTAAGGCAAGCTCATTAAGTCTTAGGGAATTTACTTGAGGCCTCCAGAGAGAACAAAACCAAGCACCTAAGCCAGTAGTGCAGAGCTGAATCATGCTCAAATGAACCTGAGTGAGCCAGTGAGGGAAGATGCAACACCTGAGCTAAGCTAACCTCTGACTACCCCTGAGTAATAGCTGCTAATTGACTCTATTAAATCCCCTTAGGAAATCCGGATTAAGGAGGGAGCCACCCCTCCTGGAAAGGTCCCTCCCTAAAAGTCTACTTATCACATACATGTGTCTAATTGCTTCCTCTGTTCTGCTGACAAGGACTGCTTCGGGCTGCATCAACGCTGCTTTGCTGTTCATTCGGACCAAGGAGGGAAGACTTCACAGGACAGGAACAGCCTCAGCTCCAGGAGAGGAGATCTAGGAACAGAGCGAAGATTAACATCTGGCCTCAACAGCATCCTGCAGCGGCACCTTTCTCATGCCACTGAGGAGTGACACAGCCACGGGTGAGGCATTGTTAGGAGGGAGACGCCAGTAGCTCCTGGCCAGAAGCGCTAGGCCATCCCGCACTCAAAGGCCAGAAGACGTCTCACCAACACCACCGATCCCTGCTCCGGGAACTGCCCCACCGTTATGGTCCGCACAAAGGCAACAGCTCAGATCGCAGAGGCCTTACTCCTGAGCACAGGGCTGCAAACCGTGGTAAGGATTACTGCAACTGTATGAGAAGAATATCAACTACACAAGTCCTGCACGTATTTTTAAAAGTCAAAGAAAGATTTAAGTTGTGAGGGATCCCCAAAGGTCAACCCGCCCAGTCTCCCGTCAAAACAAGGCCAACTTCAATGCTACATCATGCCACCTCGGGTCTCACCCTATCGAGCTCTGCCAAGTGCCGAAGAATGGAGAATCCACACAAATACCACAGTAAGGGCTTGGGTAAAATGCCTCCAGGCAGCACACAGAACTTCAAAAGCAGGAGTATGCATTTACAAACAAGCCTGTTCTATTACAAGTTAAACAGATTTCCTGTGGCTTGTGTCAGAGTATTCTCCTGTACTGCGAGAGTCAGGAGATAGAAACAAACCCCTCCCTATAGGGTATAAAGGCCACCACTGGAGTCACCCAGCACCACAACAACCCCACGGCCCCGTTCCACCTGCTTACAGGTTGTGAGCCAAAGCCACTGCATTCTCCCAGCTGGAAAGAGAAGCGTCTCCTCCAGAGCTCTTGTCTCACCCCAGGCAGTTAACTTTCCAGCTCTCGCTCTTAAAGTTTCAGCCTCATGCAACCAGTCCCAGCAAGAGGTAAAAGGGCGCAGAACAAAAACCGAGGGCTGGCACAGCTTTTAGCAGCAGAGGATCAGGAAAAAAACCCTGCAGACACAGTGGCAAGAGAGCATGGAGTTTCTGGTCCCTTAAGGTCTTCCAGGGTGTGATGTTCTGCAAAGAGGTGAGAAAAAAATAATAATGTAACCAGATGAACCCTAGGATTTCTAGTGACAGGGCTCCTTCCTATTATTAGAGGTCAAGACCCACCCTGAATCAAAGCTTGCCTTCATTATTCCTTGTGGAAGGACAGGGACTGTAGAAGCCTTCGGCTGTTATCTGTCTATTCATATTCTGGTCTGTTAAGCTCGTGTTTTCATTGTCAGCCTGGTCTCACAGCAGCAAGAGCAACCTTACAACAGAATCAAAGGATACCAGCAACTTCTTGATCCAGGCAACCTAAATTCACATGGGATACAGGTATGTTTGCTGGGACGAGGTACCACAGTGCAATCACAAGCTGCTTGGTTTCTGCTCTGTGGCTGACCTTCAGTATCGGGCTAAAAGCTACACCTGAGCTGTCAGTTGTGGACTTCACCTCTGATATAAGCTAACTCTGCTCCATTTGCCCTCACATCCTACTTCAGCAGTTTCTCCACCTTTGGAGGCAGGAGAAAGCCGTGACCCTAGGAGGCAGAGCAGCCAGAGCCTTGTGCTAGATCAAGCTAACAGTGTTGACGAGCCGACCCAAAAGCATGCTGACACTGGCAGCCAGAGGCAAAAGCTCAAGCACTGCTACAGTGGGCTGGAAGAGTTAGCCATATGCTTTAGGGTAATGCCTAAGGAGAAGTACTCTATGAAAGTATACAAGCAAGATTAAGATGCTGAGACCCCTAGTCACCGAAACAAGCAAAGAGCAGAAGTAGCTTCAAAGACATTGAGGCTTAGACGCGTTTAAGTTGGTCTCCCAGACATGGAAGACATCAAACACAAGAATCAATTGTCTACAAAAAAAAAAGGAGTCTGAACAGCTAAGCACAGCAGGAATTTGTTTTGACTGCTGGTTTGTCCATTTCAGTTTAAACTTTTTTTTTTTGAGGTAGGCAGGTTATTAGGCAAATTAAAGTTAGGTTTACTTAAAGCCAAGTTTGTAGAAATTGGCTTTGACTACACGAATTTTGGCACTGTGATTTTTCTTGTTCAGTCTCTCCCCACATTCCCTAAAAGCCCATACTTGTTATTCTTCAGACAGAAAAGATCAAGTCGTCAGTCATAGACAAATATCCACGAATTGTACAGCACAACTAAAATTTACTGAAAAACGTTTAATACTGGAATTGTATCCGGTTTAACAAGCAGTGTCAGTGTGTCCTTTTATGCCAGAGCTCTGGTAAAGGATCGCTTATCCAGACTTCATACCTCATCACAGTAGAAGCGAGTAAACATTACAAAAAACAACAAAACACCTGACACAGAAATTTATTCCCCTCTTCTGATGGTCCAAAATATCTAAAATTGTCTATGTAAGATCTGCAAGCTTCCAATTACATTCCTGTAACTGCTCCAGTTTAAAAAAAAAAAAATCTAATGGGGCTGACAAGTGAAGGTAATTGTCTTCTTGACAGACATGTGAATGCACCAGCAGAGTTCACAAGTCGACACCTTTGTGTTAAAGCCAACACCCAAACGCAAGGCGTGACAAGCAGACAAGATGCTGGAGTATGTTCACACTGGTTTCAAACGCATGCCTCGCATCTGAGCATTGTTAGGAACAGCCAGCAGAGTCTTACTAGCACAAGGTCTCCTGCCTCCAGCTTACTTGGCAGGTCTTCTTGCTCAGCTGGCCGTTCCTTCGATAGCAGTGAACACCTTGACCCTTTCTAACAAAGCACATCTCCTTGGGGGCTTTGTCACACTCTTCAGATCCCAAGTACTCGATTCACTGTTGTTTAATGTCAGTGCCCATGTAATATCCGCTGCCAAGCGGTACCATGAGCCTGGCAGACTCCTAGCACGTTATAACTCGGTATTAAATAGATAGAAAGAGCAAACCCTGACAGTCAAAGGGGGACTGAAGTTGATGTTTTCTGTGCTTCCATTTGAGAGATCCATAAGAGCTGTTATTGCTTAGGAGACTCAAACATCAGCACAAATAGCAAAAATCCATTTAGACTCTCTATACAGTGGGAAAAAACAACACAAAACACAGGTGCTTCAAGGTAGCTTTCAGCACAGTCTGCTTGACAGATCTGTAGCTATTTCTCTCTCCCACAGCTTTCCAGTTCCTGCCAGCTCTACCTACCTACACACGGAAAAGGACTATGAAGAGCTGCACCATACAATGATACACTAGAGGGAATTTCAGTTGCTTGTCTCGTTCAGAAACTCAGGCTCACTGAAGTTACCGCCTACATGCCTTAGTATTTCCTCCAAATATTAGGAGTAGGTAGTATAACATCAGGAAGACATCTACTGCCATATGCGGACAGCTGTTCAGACAGGGACACCAAGAACAGTCAGCACACAGACAAGAACAGCGCTGTCAGAAGTCAGCCCGGTCTCCTCACTCTTCCAAAAACCTCAGTGGCTGCAAAGACAGCTCCAGAGCCTTTGATTTTGAGGCTTCTTCCCCACAGAGGTGGCATCGAGCCTTCCTGTGCAGCTGTGAGCGTGACAGTGACTGCAGCCCGGCCCTACTGCAGGTAGCTCCCAACACGTGCCAGCAGTGGCAGTCAGGTTCCTAGCAGCTCTTTCAACAGTTAAAAGGCAAATATAGAATAAAAAACGTTTCCGCAAACCGTACCCAGCGTCAGCAATCCTAGTTATTGCTTCGTGCCTACTCTGGCAGATGCATCCTCAGCTGTATTCTCCACCTTCTGAAGGATTTGCAGAACAAAGCAGCAAGGAGGTATAATCCCTGCCTAACTCATCCACATACCTCACGCGTTAAGAAGTAGGCCAGAAAGCCATGGATGGATTTCTTCTTGATACACAATCACTATTAATAATGGCATTATTATTTTGAGAAAGACGTATGTATCTTTAAAAAAAAAAAAAGATCCTCTTAGAGGAAAGGTGCATGCTCAACACTTCCTTGTGAGCAATGCAGAAGGTCCTCGCAGAGCAAGGAGCCAGCTCAGGGATTTAGGAGTGGATCAGGACAACAGCAAGTTCCAGAGATCCCCTTTTTGATGCGAGATGTAAAAGCCAGCAGAGAAGCCTTAATGGTAGATGTGGTCAAAGCAATGTGCAATAAAAATGCAAGTGGGACCACGTTAAGTTTGTAAGTATCCTGTAGACCCTAACAAGACTTCAGAGGGTATCTAGCTGCTGAAGAATTTCCAGGGCCTCAAAGAATAGCAGCTAATACAGACGTGCAGGTACGGTATACGAGGTTTTAACATCCCCCAGATGCAGCCATCTGAGCAGAAGCCCAGGGTAAACGGAACACCTGAGGCTTAAGGTCCAAGGGAAGACTGCAGCGTCTCCGGTGAGAGGAAGGAATCTGTGATGACAGCCACTGCGCCTCAGTTCAGAGCTCACTGAATCTGGGCCGATGCTAGGCATCTGCAGGACCATACCAGACAGAAAGGTTTTAAAGTATCGGCAGAGGAAGAACCAAGATGCAAGTGCAACTCCCTTAAGCATGAATAAACTGAACTCGGGGAATCCTAGCCAACAGAAAGGAGGATGACAGACAAGGAAGCAAAGCTCGCACAAAAGAGGAAAGTAACAGAAGCTGGACAATAGCTCCGTGAAAAAAAGAATCAGTAACACCACCAAAAGGAAACAAAAGCTCTTAACTAGAGCTCGCACCAGAGAGGTCCTCAATATTTTGTCACGAACAATTTCACGAGTCAGTTTCCAGAAGGCAGGACTAAGAGAAGTCAGTTCCTCTAGTGGAACTGACAGCGGGGAACTCCAGCCTGTAATTACAAACGTGTTTGGTGATGAAAGGGATGCTGCTAGCCATGCGAGCGGAGCAGGCCGCTGCCAGAGCCTGGGGAGAGCCCACAGACCTGCTTTCCTTGCAGAGCCATTTTAAAAACTGCTGCCTCAGACATCCCTGTGCGCCATGACTAATAAAACCGTAACTTTGCCAGACACCAGCACATATCAAAACCATGGGTCAAGTGTGAAACATCAGGAGAAAGAAAAACCTGGCTGTATCTGAAAGCAGCAGCCTCCACTTTTCTTCTTTTCCTCAACAAGTTTCAACAAGGGAATGACATCAGGGAGGAGTTCAACAGTGGTGTCACGTTTTGACGGCAGGGGAAGGCCTGATTTTCATCTGGAGAACCAACTGTGCTTTTTCTTCTGAACCACGTCTTCTGGAAAGATTTAAAAATCCAGACTCCAGGGTATAAAGGAGGCACCTCAACACTGCTCACACAGCTCTACTGCCTAGAAGGAAACTTCCTAAACCTAAGAAAGGAAATTTACACATGCATCTCCACATATAACCACCCCCCAGACAGGAGCCCCTAGAACAGCTGAGGCTCAGCTAAGTTCACGATTTCACCTCTAGCATGCAGAAAGACAGCGTGGGAAGAAGTTGTTTTGGCCAAAAAGAAAACAGAACACTTTAGAACTGCAGTCAAATTTTGTCTTACTTGGCTACCTTATCTAACTTACTAGAAAGATGGAAAACAAGTGACAGGTACTGGCAGAAGACATCTGGTCAAGGGACTGGTAGGTGCTCCAACCTAGACAGAAGACACACACATACTGAAGGTAAGAGCTTTCTGCCAGTTCAAGCTTTGCCTTGTGACGGACAAGAGGTATGGTATGGAAGTATCAAAGAACGAAGAACAGTGCACAAAAATACTCGTAACACAAATAGGAGGAGGAGGCTGGAAGCATCAGTATTGCTGAGCTGAAGTGGCAGAAGATACCAGGCAAGGAGGCCTACAGAGATTTATGAACAATACTTTGACCAGGTGGTTGGAAAGAGGGAACAAGACAAAACTCAGCTGGAGAATTCGAGACACAGATCTTGGCCAGCCAAGCTCTGAGGCCTGTGCTACGGAGCTGCACCCGTGTGGAGCTCAGTCAGCAAGGAACTCCGAGCAGCGCTCAGCATCGCATTCCCAAATGCCAGTAATGCACAAAACATACGATTTTTCCAGAAAAGCACAGTCTGCAAGGAGTCTTCACACAGCAACCAGAAGCCTGGGGGGCCTGAATAGCTGTGCTAGCAAACGAGTAAGCAGAGTTACTTGCAAAATAACGAAGGCCTGACGCCTTTGGTGTAACCCACACTGTACGCTACTCAGGTTTGTAAGCTCGGAAAATAAAATCATATTTCTGCATTTCCGTAAGACCGATGTATTAAATCACAGCATCACGCAAGACACCACACAGCTGATGATCGCGGCCGGGAAAAGCAGCACACAGGGATGGGAGCGGGGAATCACAGCCACGGGGCGCCTTGGGGCAGCTCAGGGCAGCCCACCGAGCTCCGAGGACGGGTCGGGACCGGGCAGGGCAGCGCTGGGCTCGCCGCACGCTGCGACCACCGGGAAGCAGAGCCCTCCCCGTGCCGCCCCTAGCTCGGGTCACCTTAACGGGGTCCCTCCAGCCCGAGGAGGGCCAGGCGACACCTCCCGAGCCCACGGCCAGCACCGGCACACCGCAAACCCATCACCACGGGAGGCAGCGCCGCAGCCCCAGCAGCTCGCCCACCGCCGCGACACGCCTGAGCCGGGCCGGGCCGGGCCGGGCCGGGCAGCACCGAGCTGAGCCGAGCCGGGCCGGGGCCGCTCCTGCGGACGTGGAGCGGGGCGGGGCGGCGCTGGCTCCCCGCACCCCGCCGGCACGGCCGCTGCGGCTCCCTCCGGCCCGGTTCAGCCCCAGCTCAGCCCGGCTCGGCACGGGTCAGCCCGGCTCAACCCCCCGCCCCCCCCCCCGCCGTACCCTTGGCCTCGCAGTCCGCGCAGTACTTGTTGTCCTCCTCCCGCAGCAGCTTGGCCAGGATGGCCTGGTGCTGCTCGTTCTGCTTCTGCGCCTTCTCCCGGCAGGAGCGGGTGGCCATGGCGGCGGCAGCGGGGCCGGGCCGGGCCGGGCCGGGGGACGGGAGGGGGGGGAGGCGCCGCCGCTGCCCTGCCGCGGCCCCCGGCAGCCGCCAGCGCCGACTTCCGCGACCGGCGCTACTTCGCGGCGAGCGGAGGGATCCGTGAACGCCTCCCCTCAACCGCTCCGCGACGACAAATAGTCCGCCGGGTCCTGCCGCCGCCCCGCGGGAGCCCCGTGGGGTTTCGGGTCCCTCGCGCCCCGCCCCGTGGAAAGGGCGGGATGGGCACGGGGACCGGGCGAGGAGGAGGAAGAGGAGGAAGAGTAGAGAGGGGGGGAGGAGGAGGAGGAGGAGGAGGAAGGCTCCGTCCCTTGCCGCCCCTCCGTACCGCGTGGCGGTGCCGCCTGCCCGCCGCCATTTTGTGTCGCGTCCCCTCGCCTCGATCTGTGCCGGCCGTCCGTCAGTATCGGCCCTTTTGTCAGCCTCTTCCAAGCTTTTTGTTTTTTTCCTTTTTTTTTTTTGTTGTTATTTTTTTCCCCTAATCCAACTCTTCTGGAAAGAGCTAGAGCCTATATATATAGCCTATAAAACACTTCAGTGAGGCAGATGGGAATTCAGGTCTCTTCTCCCTCAGCGGTTAAACTCCTGTCTTTCTTCTGCTCAACTCCGATGGTTAATTAATTATCCCCTAAACTTGGAAGACTTACAACAGAAAGAACTGAGAAAGTGCTTATCACAATATTGAGCAGTTAGGTTGGTATCTAACATGGAAGGCCGCGTTTAGATCTCCCTCAAATAAATAAAGACACGCAGAGCGCCCTGGTATTGGGTACGAGGCTGCATACCTGGTACCGATGCATGAGGCCAAGAGATGCATTAGCATCCTACAGCTGCCTTGCTGCAGTGCCTGAATCCAAAGATGTACTGCACCAGAAAGATCATAAAACTAACGGCAGCTTGGTGTTAGTTGTGCTTTGCTAGGGACGTGGTTATTGGGGTGCAATAGTCCTAGCTGTTTAAACATGACATTAAACAGTTCCAGCTGAGTATTTTACCTACGAGCATAAAATTGTTCTTTTCTAGCCCAAAGTATCTTTAATTACTGTGTCTTTTGTAGAGAAAAACAGCTCCAGCTAGAAGGGCAGAGGACATACCTCTGCCCCTCGCCTTCATCCCAGGGCTCTGGGGAACAGAACGCTTTTCAGAAGGGCGAGGACTGTGGGCACAAATGCCCTCAGAGAGGAAAGGAAACGAGCTTGCATTTCATATTCTTGGTAAGTTCTTCTTGTGTTCTTATATCAAAGGACTGTGGCAGCAGCACTGCCATTTTAGAAGAAAATAGTACTTGCTTTTACGTCTTGTGACAAACTCGACCTGTACATTACATATGCTGTGAAAACATCTGCTGCGCTGCCAGAAGGTGTCAAGTTAAGCAATCGGCTTAACTTAATGTGCATCAGCTTCTCTGATCCTAAAATGAATACAGGGATACTTACCATGAAAAGTGGCTATTGATCCAGTTTCTGTGTTTGAAAAAATTACAGAAGTGAAGAGTAAGTGTATTTGTTTAGTCTGTGCTTTGGCCTTAGTGCCTTAAACCCAGATGTCCCAATTGTTTATTTCCTGGGACTAGCTCCAACTTTGCATGCATGCTTGAGTGGCTTGGTATGGGATATCCTCCTCTAACTGTCAAGCATTAAGATGTCCTTCTTGTGTTCAGCTCGCAAAATTATCCTTTCCTTCAATATACTTACCATGCTTTGTATAAAGTAGTGGAAATATAAAATTTCCTGCTTCCCTAGGAGACTGAGATGAGTAAGTTATTAATATTTTAATAGGTAGCGCTTTGAAAACAGCATGCTGTAAATGCATTATTAGGTATTTCCCTAAGAGCTTAAATGAATGTAAAGAAGATGAAAGGATATCCCCTCTGTGCCTTTGCTGCTTTTCCTAGACCCTAAAGAAAAGCAAAGTTACCACCAGAAGCATTTTTCAGAAGGAAAATAAAAGGGAAAATGTCTTTCAGGATATGGTATGGATTTTAGAAAAAGCTAAGGTCTGCAGTGAAATGTAGTGCATAGAGGCCAGAGATGTCACCACCTAGGGCTCCTTCAGAAGGAGAAGATAGGCAGCTGTCTCGCTGAGCCTGTCAGCTTGATGCCCTTTGCTTCACCTTTCGTAAAGCCCTGCAGAGCACAGCCTATACAATCCAGTTTTGGAATTGTTAAAGGACATACTCAGGTGTTTGAAGACCTGTATCTTCCAAAGCGAGTGGGTTTCACGTGGCTAAGTGAATTTTCCATGAAGTAACTCAAATACTGGAGTTCTGCCATCCCTGGTGCTAGAGATTTCGTTGTGTTCAGTAAAAAAGCACAGATCGACCTTGCATGAAAAAAGCTTCTCCCTAGCTGTTCCTACTTGTCATCCTGTAGGCAACACCGCTGTTCTGCAGGGATACTTATGGGCAACTTCTGAAGCTCATGTTGTTTTATAATCTGATAGCTGATGTTCACTGAATATATAATCTTCCTGGCTGAAATTCACCAAGTCTAGATACCTACTTTATTCAGAAATCTCCACATAAACCAACTTTAAATAGTATTTGCTAATCAGGATGGTATTAGCATAAATTTGACTTAATGGCGGAGAATGTATCAGGTGCAAAGTTATTAACTGAAATGAAACCAGGTGTTAAAATAGCTGTGGTTTCCTAATGTCTCATCTGCAAATATCAAAGTCCAGAAATAAACAGGGTTCCAATTACAGAGTTTTTGAATTTGAGAATTTCTGATTCATAAGAAACCTCACTGCTTCAGACATTTTCATGCTCTTCTGGCAGAAAAGAAAAGAAAAAGGAAAAAGGAAAGGAAAGGAGAGATCTGTGTCTTTCTGGGAAATGGACATTTCAGTAATGTTCCTGAAACTCGGCGCTCTGAAGATGGCTCCTCAGGCTGCAGGGTCTGGGATGCCCACGGACTCAGATAACATGGTAGCTGCAGCCCGTGGCTGTCAGAGAAAGGCAGTACCCAAAATATGAACCACTATGTTCTAAAAGCACATAGACTTCACTATAGCATAGACTCCACTAAGGCACTTCAGATGGAATTTCTTTCACAAATTTGAGGTGCTTAAGGAAATCTTTATTTAGCAGTGAGCTAGCCACCCTTTATAGTCAGTGGAGAGAAACGGACGTTCCAGAAGGTGATTTGTCTTCTTCTGAGACAGGCGTCTAACTGCGGTGAGGTGAATTACCATCTGGAAGAGCCTGCGTTAGGAGGAGGCGAACCACTTGCTGGATCATTTGCATCTCCCCATTGGCTGTAAAGGGTAGGGAGGGCGACTGTCTTGTACCTGAGTGTACAGAAGTTGGTCATTTAAGAGACGAATTATCAGTGTTGTTTTTAATCAACAATTTTCCAGCAATGTACTTCATTTAGGAAAATTCCTGCCCAGCTCTACTTCTGGTATCTTCAGACAAAAAAGAAAGGAAGCAATAGTAAATTCATGGAAAATGAAGTAACAGCTGTACAAAGGCATCTAAACCTATACCAGGGGATTTTGTTACTTTCCTTCTTTGCTTATAAACAAAAACATAATTCTGTAAACAAATTCAACAAAGTGTTAAAAAGCAGTATTTAATAATAATAATAATAATATAAACCCAGCCTTTGAAAATCAGAAAGTTTAGTTTTCAAAGCTCAATTTTAATTCTGCTTCGATAAACCTTTTCAATGCTAACATTAAAATGTTAACACAAACTATACATATATTTAACATACTACTTGCATTAATTTATGCTTCACAAAATTTTAACCGTACATAAGGTATTGATATGGAAAGAAATTCCTTATGCAATGATGCAATGCAAAATTTATTAGGACAAGACTGTCTGAACTACAGCTGAATACAGTACGAATATAGTAGTAGAACAACAAGTTCATCTCACTTCTTCCCCAAAAAGGGTATTAAATGTTTGGCAGCCCTGCATGATCACTGCAATTGGAAGTCTGATCTATAACCATTAAACACCTGCCCCAGGAGCCGCATGAGTTACTTGTTGGCCCCATAGTTTCAGCACTTAATGCCTGCCCCATGAAGCAAGCAGTAATAGTGTCATGCCTGAGGTGGTTAAAAGGTATAAAATAAGCAAGATTTATAGGGGAGGCAGTATTTTCAGTGACTTTGTGTTTCTGTACAGCAGCTTGACTGGAGAGATGAGATATTAGAGGTAATAAATTTTCCTTCCAGTTTCTTGGTTCTTCATTTACGTCTATGCACAGAGAACAAGCACCTGATACTGAATGCAATTACGGACATTATGGTATCACACATAATGCCGTCTGATTTCTGTAGGTGCCGAGCGTTTGAAATACACTGAAATCTAAAGATTTCCAAAAATTAAGACGGAAATTGTTAAAACTAGAAAGGGATCTCCATCTCTTACTAAGTGGCATCGTTTAGTGACATGCCAGCACATGGTGACACATCACAAACAATCTTGTGTTCTTGAGAGTTATTAGTAAATCTGCATTGTAATTGTAAATACAAATGAGTACCTGGCAGGAAACTATGAATTAAGTAGACGGATGCAAATGACTAAATACATTTTAATGAGCTTTGCTGTCAGTCATAAATTGTGTAAGCTCAGAAAAAAAAAATCATTACTGTACAGCTAATAAGCATGTATGCAATTATAACTTAAACTACTGCATATATTTGGCCACTGTATTCTTGTGTGGAATGTTGTGCAGAATAGTGTGGGTGTTCAATATAACGAAATGGAAGCTCCACACGGTTCCAAAGCAAGAAGAGATCTTAAAAATGAAATGCTTTGCGCTTCCCAAGCTCCCTGTGTATTTTCAGCTGTTGAAAGCTATGTGTATGTTTCAGCCTGAGCCTTTTCATTTCCATTCTAAGATAGGGATTTTTGAAGAGAAGCTCAAAAAGAGAGACTATTAGATGAAACTTTGTGAGTCATGCATTTGGCTCACTCGGGCTTTTAGGATAAGAATACCAGTCTTAGGTATCAGCAGCCCTTGATAGCTAGCCAAGAAGAAGAGCAACAATCAGATGTAAAATTGGTTGCAAAATCATACATTTGAAAGATGAGGGAGAAATATGAAAAGAAAACATAGTGAGACAGCTGAGCTCCATTGTAATTACTCCTTCATGTGCAATAGGTAGTCTTAGAGCTTAAAAACATTTTGTTGACTCAGTAAACTACAGGATTGACCCTAAAGCTGGGAAAGCTTTTCATTTTGGCTTCACGTGGAACAAATCTCAGTGTTAGTTCCTTAACAGTAGAAGCTGTGATTCATGTAGCACACTTTTTCAGCCCTCTGAAATCACGAACTTGTGGAGAGCACAGGTTGAAAACCAGCTGATGAACCACGAGCTTCAGACTGTTGCTACCAAAAGAATCTCTCTATACACAGATCTGCCTCTGTAGCAGTATGTTTTTCCTACTATTTTCTGTAGCACTCTTTAAATATTAGTGTAAATAAACCAGTGTTAATCTTTTCAACAAGGAACAATTAATAATTGCGTGCTAGATCTTACCTGCTTGAACATTTGCAGTGCTCCTGCCAATGCTACCTGTTTTGTCTTAGTATTAGAGTATAATCGTCCTCAAAGAAGTGAAAATGTTAAGGAGATACATTTGAAGTACTTTCACTTTGCTTTCTCCTTCAAGATAATTTCTTACTGGGGGAGGCTGAAGTGGTTGGGTCATAGCCTTGGCTATGCAAATCATACTGGTTTCTGAATTTCTCTGAAGTCCAGAGATGCTGGAGAAGTATCATTTCTACTTCAAAAGCTGGATATTTTTAGTGAGCAGTGAGTCTTTTATCAATAAAAGAATGTCCTTAACACTCGCAAGCTGAGCTCCTATCTGCAGGAGAACGTGTTTTTTTCACTCAGTGGATTCTCAAGAAATGAAAAAGCCTCTTCCTTCAGCCCTCTGTGACTGATCGCTTCAGAAACGCGCTTGGATGTGTTCACCATGTTGTGTCTATGTCTGGCAGCTGGGTGACTGCCTCTCGAAGCACGAATAAGTCTGTGATGGTTCCTGGGTTGTTTCCCTTGTTTTGTGTACAATGTAAAGCCGAGCTACACTGCACAGAAAGCGTAACGTCGGGAGAATGTGAGCTCTCATTCCAAGAATTTGCAGCTCTGGAAGGTCTGTGTGTCCCTTGGGGATGTGGGAGAGAACAGGATTTCTCTGGAGAGGCATCTGACTGGGATTCCCTCAGCTCACTTTGCTTGCCTCAGTTTTTCTACTGCTCCACTTTAAGGCAGTGCTGGAATTCTCTCCAGATCATATTTTCACAGAGAAGGGAAGTTTTTGTGGAAAACCCCTCCTAGCTGCTTTTCAACAAGAGTTTTTCTCCCCATACAGAATATGCGTTGGTCTTTTTCCCTCACAGTTTTTTCCTTTCCATGTTTTGATGCATGGCACTGGTTACAGCACGCCTGGCGTGTTCATCTTTACTGACACGGGTCCAGATAGATGTCATATAATAAAAAAGAAAAATTAATGTTGAGATGTCTGTACTTTTGTTACTACAGCATCTTTGATGTCAAAGTCCTGCTCAAAGTGTTAGTACAGTAAAGCAACAAGGATTGGCTAAAACCAATATTGCTTTGATTTTTTAAAAATAGACTTCTATCTCTAGAAAATACATTGAATTTTCTCTTTTACGGCTTAATGATTTGCTGTTATGACAGACTTAATCAATCCGATGGGTCCATGTTCAATGTTCTGGCAAGTATAATCAGCCCTGGAGTGTTTTCTTACTCCCCAAAGGCACATTGTTTCTGTGTTTATTTCATTCTGACATTTTATCTGGAAAGCATATTTCTTTTTCTTGAAGAAAAGTGTACGGTTCTGAGACATACATTGAAATCCGTGCATTGACTTCACTGAATATGAAATGATCTTTTAACTTAGGAATTGAGCAGAAAAGGTTATAGAACAAAAGGTCCAGCTAGCTAATGGGTGCAGAAATTACAGGGAAGAAAAAGAAAAAAGATCATATAAAAATCACGGGACAGATTTAAGACAGTTTGTACTAATAAGAAAGACCGTTAAAGGTTCCCAGACAAGACCTGTGTGATTTCTAAAAATGTTCTACACAATGTCCATTTGTTTGACTGCAAGATTAAGATGTGCTTTCCGTAACTCGTCTCTTGCTTCTGAATCTTCATTTTGTGTTCTTTAATGTCACTGTCTGCCAGATGATTCTAGAGCCTTTGAAGTGCAGAACGACGGTCTATTTTCAGGCTCTACTCCCATGCAGAGTTCCAGAATGCACTGCAGGTCTTCGGGGGAGCTCTCCTGCAAAGAAGGAAGCGTGTTACTGAATGTGATGAAGTAGTGAATAAAAAAGAAAGCTGAGATTCTAGACTTTCAAAAGTTGATGTAAGTATGTATTCTATGTGATGTTAAGTCTGCTAAGGGGGATCATTGTTTAACAAACACTGAGTTTTTAAAAAAAATGTCAGTACCTGGTACTGTGAAGGCAGAAATAAGCGCATTGAGCAGTAGAACTGACTGCTCCTGTTCCTTGAAAGTGCAGTTCAGGGCCTGTTGTTCAGAGTGGTATGGACCTTTCCTATTGTGGGAAAGGCAGGAAAAACTGTAAGTGATGTTCTAACAACTGCTGCTTCACGCTAATGGCTTTATGACATTGGTAGACCCTGCTTGCGTTCATGCATGCTGTGCGGAAGGGGCTTTTCTTAACTGGATGAGTTGCAGGAACAACTTGGAACATGCATGTTGTTGAAATAAGGTGTCCAACATAACACTTGAATACTTCATGTGTCAGCATAATTTGGACTGAGAGCTCTATTGAAATGTTGTTTTGCTTATGCAGCGCATTTAATAATAGTCTAGTGCTAGGCAGGACATAATAATTTGTTCTTTAAAGGATGGTTTGTAATGAGCAATGTTGTCCTTACAGCTCTGATGATGTGAAATCATCTCTGAATCTTCAGTTTAAATGACACACCCAAGGTCAGCCGTCATCTCTGTGCGTTCTCAGCACCACGCAGTCTCTTGGGAATTGTCTTTAATATACAAGCTTGGAGCATTCATGTCCATGACAGCTGTTTAATGTCAGAAGACTTTTTGTTCTGAAGTAGACAGGATAAGCCCTAGCCATAGGCTTTTAATAGTTTTGACATTTTGAAATGTGAATTAACAATAGTTCACTTAAAATCCATGAGCATTTTATGTTAATTAAGTAAAAATGTATAGTTCCAACAAATCTTCGTTCTTACCTAACTCCAGCGGGTCTTAAATTCAGATAATCATTCAAGTATGTAAATAGGGATGTGGCTTATTTGCATCCCTTTGACACGCTACTCAGTAGAAATCCAAAGTGGAGTGCAGAGATGTGCTTCTGAACCCCTTCAGCCCAGTCAGTGGAGAACGATGGTGATGGTATGGCTTTTAACCAATGGAAAAATGCAAAATAAAACTGGACTGCATTGTACTGATGGAAGTGTGCTGTTGGACATGGAAGAGGGTGTTTTTTAGTTTGATCAGACGCAGATGTTAATATTTAGTTTCATTTCTAGTTTGGGATTGTTTTCCATGAAATCTCTCAAGATCAGCAGTGGGTTTTTCTGTCTCCCTGATGGTTCTGAAGCCACCCGTAAGTGAAAACATTGCAAACAATCCACAGCTTCCTCTGGTTTCAGATGAATTTCATTGGCTGTGCCTCACATAACCAAGGAGCAAATTTCCTTGGGTGTCACAGCAATATTGAAATTTACCCATGTCTGTGTTATACAAGTTCCTTATATTCTTTGCTATTTTCTCACTTTGCATTTCAATAAAGACTAGGTTTCATGTCCTTTGAGCTGCCGCTTTCAGAGATATAACACATTAACGAAGCTCTGTAAGTGGCTCTCTGATTTCAGGGTGGTTTACGTGACGTTGATGGTGTAATTTAAAACTACAATAACTGAGCCTTTTTATCTTTTTTTTTTTTTTTTCGTATCACCCGCTTCTATTACCTATTTGTATCATATAAAAGGAAAGAAAAACAAATTTACTGATGCTTATTTTTTTTGGACTGAAGGCATAACTTACTGGTACCAATTGCATCAACCTCACTTCTGCCCCACACAACATAGTAAACAGGCAGATTGCTCAGCACACGTAATGTGGGTTTTCTTGTACTTTTCTCTGATGTGTCTAGCAGATGTAGTCAGAGATTGCATTTTTGCCTGGATGAAATGGGTCTGATCCAATACAGGCAGACCCAGGTCTGTTTTTGGCCAAGTTACTCCACCTCCAATGGCTTAGTTTTCCCTTTTGTAAGATGAGGATAATGTACTGGCCTCCTTTAAAAAGTTAATTCTGATTTATAGAAGCAAAGTGCTAAAGAACATATTACGTCTCGCATCCCTGGAGCTTGGATTAAGGTGAAAGCCTTTGCTTTGTGCTCATGTGTTCTTCCTGAAATACCTACCTGCTTTGTATGTATTTTTAGAAAATGGCACGGATTTTGAGGTTTAAAGAAGCACTTGCTTTCTGCACTTGAGAGCAGCTGTCTTACTTCGTTGACCCTTTAAGGCACCAAGCAGTCCCAAACACAGAATTGTATGACTCCTCCTGGAATCACAGCTCCCAAATATACCTATCAGAGCAGCAGCACTGTAAAATAAGTTTTTTTGATTTCTGATCCCACTTCTGGCTGAGACTGAAAATACCTCATGTGCACAAGTCCTTAACCCTCCAAGGTAAGTATCTGGGAGGAGGCTGCAGGACCCTGTAGTAAAAAGCTGGTTTGTAGCCAGCAGTATTTGATGAAGTTTCGGAAGTTCTAGCCACTCAGAAATCCAGAGCGAAGACTGCAGAGCCAGCGGAGGATGTGCACAAAGGAAAATGTTTAAAAATAGATCAGATGAAATCTACACAGTTGGTAGAATTTGAAGCCTTATTATTAGTGAATAATTGCTGTGAGGAGTCTAACACTTTTCCTGTAAATTTTCAAAGATAAACAGCTTTCATAGATACAATTTGTTTGAATGAAAATGTTTTTAGAATAAACACTACGAAAAAATATTGGCTGTTATTACAGACTTGAAGGACTTGGTAGTAAATGGAAATTAAGAAGCAACTGAGTTTTTCCTCCTTCAAGTAACCTGAATTTAATGTTAATGAAGCCTTGACACAAAAATAAATCTACAGGAAGGGTAAAAACTGAGAAAAAAAATGAGTGTTAAAGAAAAGAATTACTCTAAAGTGGCTAAAAGAGCCTAAGGTGTTGCATAAGCGTTGATGAGATTGCTCCTTTTGAGAATAAGTTTTATTCAAGTCACATGCAGAGATACTTGTTCTGAGAACATAAGAACTGACAAAGGACCCACACACTATCGACAACTCGACTGTGACATACATGCTATAGAGTGGTTTTATCTGTTGCTTCCAAGAGGTCACTTTCTTGAGGACACCATGTGTCTGTTTCTACCTCAGTGTAACTGATGCGGAGATGCAGTTACTGGTCTTCTCCCAGGTTTCTCTCCCCGTGTGGCCTTTGGTGTCGCTCAGTCACATAGTTTTTTCAGACACATGCCCTGGTGCTTCATGTAGTAGCCTACACATGTTTGCTGTTGGGAAGTCTCTGAAACAGACCTTCCCAGGCTCCTTCACAAACAGGTTGACCCTCACCTGGCTGAACAGTGCCATCTCAGGTTTTGTTCACGTGTCTCCGGTTGTGGAAACTTGTTGACTTTATCTGTCACCACGCCAAGATGTTTGCTTTCATCATCGATTCTCTTCATGTATTTCAGCTTGCATTGTCTTGAACATGCAACTAAAAGAATCCTTTCTTCACACTGTAAGGGTTTAGAACAATAATTTCTCCGAAGTTCTGCTCCTTGAGGAAGAGGGCAGACCCATTAATGTTAATGTAACGATGGACATGTGGCAAAAAGAGAATGGGACTTCAGCACTTCAGTTTTTGCTCTGATACTTTCTCAGTCTACTTCAGAGTGTCCACATTTCTTTGCCTTTAAAAATCTCTCATATTGGTGTCTGAGAGTATTAATACCAGTACAGTTCTTCGGAGATGTAAAATACATTAATATATTATATTTGAATTGTGACCCTTACACATCAACAGACATTAAACGAGAAAGCATCTGTAGGGAGAAGTGGTGTGTATACAGATACGTTTCCAAAGAAGTTCTTTCATTTACACATTCTTCATTCTTCTTGCACTCTTCCTTGCTCCTCTTGTTCTTAAACACCCTTCAGCCACAACTGGCATGTAGTTTAGTTTGTATGACAGAGTACTCTGAGTACTGTTGTGCATAAACTGAGAAAACTCTGATTACCAGCTATTAGGCTCATGTGTTTTCCAAATTCTTCCCATTGTTTAGTGATGATGCAAATGGAGCATTTTGTGCCAGTTCTGTGACCGCTGCAGGACAACAATACAGCCCACAAATAGGACAGCAAACAACAAGAGGTACAGGAGCTGCACGAGCCTCAGCTGGGTAAGACAAGTGAGATGTGGGTAAGAGGAGTAAGAAGTATGACTTATATTTGGCCAAGAATTGTTTTTTAATGTCTGGGGATACAGTGAACTACACATACCTGGGAAGAAATCAAGAACAACCTCTGGTTTTGGTGCATGTGATTGGAGGGCAGGATATTGGTCATGAAAATTAGATGCTGTTTTTATTAGAATTTCATGTGGAAAGAAAAGTTAGAAAAACAGCATGAATAGGACTGAGCCCCCATATGAACATGCAAAAGTAAGTGTTCACCTGTAAGTGTAAATTTTGAAAGCAAAACTAAGCAAAAGATTTACCCAGATATACCTGATATAACCAGATGTTTCTCCACTGAGAAATATTAACTGCATCTGACAGCATTTCAAATTATGCTCTCAAAGAATAATGACATTACTGTTACAAATGGAAAACTCCAACATGCCTTCTTTCAGCTTCAGTTGAATATTTGCAAAGAGGAAAAAATATCTTTATTCACATTGAATTCAGTCTCACATCTGTTAAAGTCAGTAGAAACATTACAGTTGATCAGGTCTATAGTATCTTAAATGTATTCTCTGTATTACTTTCTTTAATGATGTTTATCTTTTTATTGACTTTTTTACTTAGGAAACAATCAAGGCATCTCAACTAATCAGAGCATTAAAAGATAAACTGTAAGAAACAATTCAAGGAAGCTCAGCAAATGGTTCCTTAAATCTTTTCCAAAGCTGATTTATACCTTTGTATATTAGTTCTGTCTCTTGTCAATTTATTTTGTGTACAAGGTGTAGGCCTGTTTGAGGAACATGGGGCCTTGAAGAGAACCATGCTGAAAAGTTGAATGTGCTTAAAAGCTAAACTCTTAAGACCATGGTAAGCTCTCTGGAAGAGGGAATCAGGAAAATGTCCCACTATCATCCCACAATGCCTGTAAGGAGGGGGCTTCTGCCAAAGCGCCTGGCAATACTTTTATCAATCAGATGAAGGTTGCTGGCCTAGCTGGATTTGGGGTATACTTCCAGCAGGTGTTATCATGGTGTCTTACGATTTGGCGTCTCCCATCAGGATTCCTCTTTCATGACTGCAAAAAAACGTGCATCTGGTAAACAGCTTCTCAGGAGTGGAGATAAGACATCAGCATTTGCTTTCTACTTCAGCAACTTTTTCAGTTTTCAAAATGATCTAAAATATGTATAAACTAGCCAAGCTCCAAAAGAAAAACTATTAGCTGTAGTTTTACTACATAAAATATTTCCTTATAATTTGTAGCTATCGAGTTTTGATGCATTGTGAAATGGTTTCATGAAGTGACAACCTCCCACACAGGGATGAAAGCTGCAAACACTTCTGCATTAGGCTATGGCAATGTATGTAGATATTCATATTCTAGAAATGGTTACGGTTTTCAATTTCAGCTGTGTGTAGGAGGCTGTTAGTGAAATAATTTCCTTCCATGGAGAGGAACAACACACACATTTTGTCTTGCCACAGGAAAACAGGATGCCTGTACTCAGTGGAAAATGCTCGGAGTCCAAATTGCTGCCTACAGGGTGGCTGAGAGCACTCGGGTAGCTGACAGGACAACCTACAGACCCCGGCTGCCCCTGCAGAGGACAGCATTGGGACGCTGCTCGGTGAGGCTGTAGGTTATCTACGTGGGACAGCGGGGAAGCACGGTGACTCACCTGTTCTGCAGATGATACGCTTGGGTTTGCCTAGCCCGCAGCCAAGGAATGGGGGTAGAGAGCTAACAGTGCTGGGAGAGAGGCGACAGGAAGAGATGATGAGTTTGGGATTGGATGCAGCATAGGAGTTGTGCGAGAGAGGAAGCTGTGACATTTGGTGATGTACTAGGTCATACTGTACTTTTCTTACTGCTCATAGGAAATTAAGTTGTATTAAGAGTGGCTTCCCACAGAACTTGTTCTTTTTTGTGCCAGCCCTGCTTCGCTGCAGTGCGTTCTACTGCTCATGGGGTGAGTAACAATAACCCCTGCATACCCAGCAACGTTAAATTACCGAGGCTTCAGTGGCCAGTCTCCAGTACACAGAGTCCTTCTCAGGACTCACACAGTATCACAGTATCACAGATTTCTAGGTTGGAAGAGACCCCAAGATCATCGAGTCCAACCTCCGACCTAACACTAAGTACTCCACTAAACCATATTGCTAAGCTCTACATCTAAACGTCTTTTAAAGACCTCCAGGGATGGTGACTCCACCACCTCCCTGGGCAGCCTGTTCCAATGCTTAATAACCCTTTCGGTAAAGAATTACTTCCTAACATCCAACCTAAAACTCCCCTGTCGCAACTTTCGCCCATTCCCCCTCGTCCTGTCACCAGGCACGTGGGAGAACAGACCAACCCCCACCTCTCTACAGCCTCCTTTAAGGTAACTGTAGAGAGCGATAAGGTCGCCCCTGAGCCTCCTCTTCTCCAGGCTGAACAATCCCAGCTCCCTCAGCCGCTCCTCGTAAGACTTGTTCTCCAGACCCCTCACCAGCTTGGTCGCCCTTCTCACGGTAAATCTCCTGGTAAGTCTGGGCCTCCTGTCCTTGAGGCTAGCAAAGCAGTGTATTCGTGCTGGAACTGGCTCTGAGAAGGCAATTTGGAGATAGCCTAAATTTAAAAAAAAAAAAAAAAAGAAAATCATCAACACAGGCTTAGAAGAAGTTTGTTGTGCATCCAGGAACAGTGTGAAATCCAGACCACTTCTGAAATTCTCTGAATAGATCTGGCTGTTGGCGTACAGAAGAGCACTTGGAAAGGGTTCTGTGGACTACAAAGCTGCTATTCCCAAATTACGTTCCATGAGAATTTCCTACAGAGCAGGCTGTACCTTATCATTTCTCTCCCAGCAATCTGCAAATGATGAAAATCTGCGCATTAGTTTTCTTCCAAACACCAGAAGCAAATGTTCATTCCTCTGCTCATGGATAAAAAACTAACTTTGTGTTTTCCAATGCCAGTGTGGTCTAAAATAAAGCAAGCACCATCAGCAGTGCTGCTCTGCTATCAGTTTCAACACACTCTGAAATGACACAAACCTTATTCGTTCCCATAAACTGAGAGAAAAACGCACATACACTGTTGTGACAGCGAAAACCCTGGGACTGCGTCAAAGCAGAGACAGAAGAGATAAGAATTGCAATTTTTATTATGGTATAAAACAAGTAAGTTTTCCATTTTCTCCTGAAGACCAGGCACGAAGGGTGCGCAGGACTATCAGTAGTTCAGGTCCCTGCCAGCCCAGGAGCACAGGGCTTGCTGCCGCACGGAAAAGGCCCAGAGGGGAGGTCAGCTGGACTTGGTGACCTTGCCACTCGGGAATGGAGGCAGGGCTCCGGAGACAGAACCGTGTTTGCTGGGCTTCTGGTTCCACTGCCCGTCGCAGATCAGCCCAGGATCGGAAAACCACCTCCTGCCTCCCCTCCTGCTGAGGGCGCAGCGACCGCTCCGCGTGCCCCAGGGTGGGCACAGAGGTGTCCCCACGGGCTCGTTGTGAACCCCAGTGGATGCCCGCTTCGCGACTCACCCCTGCCATCTGCTCTGCTGCCCGGCTGCCCCATCACAACGAAGCTGCTCGTAGTGGTAGCTATCATTTTTTTTTCTCTGCCACCCCGAAGTATATGAGGACACGGTCCAGAAAAGAGACAATACGAGGCATTTCAATGCACAGGTACGTCAGTATTGTCACTGCTTAGTAACAAACACTCACACAAAGGGTTATCTCAGGTATGGGGACACAGCTTGCTACCTTAATGCTCCAGTCACCTCATTCTCCCCCCTTATTTATCAAAAATACGGGGAAGTAACTCAGCTTCCCTTGCATCCTTGTACTGCTGTGCTTTCTGGCTTCCCGTGAAGCACACACAATCGCTGCTCAAATCCAGCTTAGCGTTACCCCGCTCTCTCTCCTCACATAGTCTGCGGAGCACAGCAGGCCTCTGTGACACGCCTGGTATTATCCACACTTGGCTGCAGATAGGAAATAGTTTTATAGGAAGGACCATCTGGTCTCCAGCTGTCCAAATGCGCGTTTGCCTGCCCTCCTACACCTGTTCAGCGTCTCATCCAGCCTCTCCCTGCCAGGTGCTTGCGCACCAGAGGTCCTTCCAAGCCGAGGGATGAGAGGACATCTCCCAAAGCAGCCGTGGGTAGAGGTGTCTCTTTAGTAGGTGTACAAATCCCAGTTTATATTCAAAATAGAAACTCTGTGTAACAGGGGAGGCTAACTGCGCTCTGAGAAAAGGTCAGCAACAGTACATGTAACAGCTAAGTCATCTTCACCGGTGCCCAGTTAAGGAAGGAGGCCTTCAAATGATTTGGTGTTTAAAACACTCAGGGAGATTGGTCTTACTCACCTATGGAATCACAGTCACAGAATGGTTTGGGTTGGAAGGGACCTTAAGGACCACCCAGTTCCAACCCCCTGCCATGGGCAGGGACACCTCCCACCAGACCAGGTTGCCCAAAGCCCCACCCAGCCTGGCCTTGAACACCTCCAGGGCTGGGGCATCTCTTTTTTTCTCCCTTTGCATGCTTGACTTCCCACGAGAGCTACATTTTACTATAATAACGAATCTGAGTGTGAGACTCAGACACAACTCTGAGATGGTGGAGTTCTAGTCCATGGGACTTACCTTTTTTATTTGACTGCCAACAAGATCTTCAGATACAAAATACAAATTGTCAGATTTCCTTCAGAGAAAGAAGAATAAGAAATATCTGCAATTTGTGATTTATTTTTGTGAAGCATACTGCTACCACTCGAAAAGGAACTAAAGGTACCTATCAAAAATGACCTCAATGTCAAAAATTAAAAGCAGGATTAAATAGCACGTAATTACCAAGAGAAGAGCTGTAGCTGTCATTACTGGGCTGAAGAAATGGCATCACCATATACAAGAAGGATGAAGCAGTATGCCTGCCAGACCAAGCAGTTACCTGTTATTACACTGCATTCCTATCTCAGTGTAACACTGGAAAAATAAAATCTAATGATCACACATCGATACTGTAGAACTTGCAAGTGAAAGCCCTGGGAGAAAAAAAATATCTGAAGGCATGATGTTCCCTGAGCTAAGCAACATTTGCTCACGTATGTTCTGGGAGACGGTGAAATTTTCCCCATCCTTCAAATGAAAACTGGAAACACACAGATGTTCCAGTTTGTTCCTTACCCTGCTATAAGGAAACCACACAGATTAAGGTTTTGCTGAGCAAATATGTTCATCTTTTTCTAGTCTGCCAGCTTTATCTTCATGTTGGTTCCCCCTCTTTTAGCAGGGCATCGGAGTTTAGTTGTTAGTTTTACACACTTCTCCTAGGTTTGAGGTACGTGCTGTCATCCAGGTATGATATAGCCGTGTTACCCTCCAGGCTGTAAGGTGCTTTAGGTAGTTGTTTGGGAGGTAGATGGGCAGAGGGAATTAAAAAAAAAAAAAAAAAAGCTTTATCAGTAGGCTTTTTTCTCTCCTTTTAAGGGAAGCCATTTCCTGTTCACAAGGTGCCTACGAGTTGGCTCTGGGTGTCCTTCCCCACCAGAACCACCTGGGAAGGGCACAGGCAGCAAAAGCACCGCGGGTCCTGCTGTCTCCTTACACGGTTCGCTCTGAGGCCGTGGCACTTACTGGCACCCTGGCTTCTCTACTGCCACGACCGCAAAGCCCGACACGTTCAGTTCTATTTATCTAATTGTCAATAAGCTCTTGCTGTCTGAAGATAAGGGAGACCTTAAGATAGCTATTTAGGCAGCTTTTACAGTTAGTTAATGGGGAAGATACACTTAAAACTTCCTCCCATTCACCATCTGTAGTGAGGAATTCATCTCCCCGCTCTAAGAGGGGCTGCTGTTGGGAGGCATCTCCTCCCCTGCAGCTAATTACGAAGGGAGCACAGATGGCTAGGGAAGTCGCTGAGTTTTTAAGCAGCTGATGAGGTGGGAATCTCGGTGCAAACAATAGTTCATTATCTGGCCTCCAGAACTGACCTCACCACCAACTCACTTCATAGCTCACCTAATTTTGACAGAGACTAACATTTGAAAATTACAACTGTGTGTTTTAATGGCTGGGTATGTCAGCTTTGTTATAAATGAATTTGTTAATTAAGGACTTTAAAGAGCTGTGAACTCTTATCCTAAAAATACACCATTAAAATATGTGATTTTTTAAGGCTTGAGACTACAGTTGACTGGGAGACTTAATGTCTGGAAAAAGCTTGTCAAAGTCTTACTGCCGTAAGCTTTAATTGGCACTTTTAATGTTCTCTGAGGGGGAAAAATATCATCTTTTCATAGAGAGAAAAATGCAGAGAGACAATGAATATTTCCAACAAAAAAATGTACGGTCAAAGGATGAAAGGCTAATGTCTGCACTGCCCCATTACTTTAGAAGTCATCAAGTAACTTTAACCTATTCTGAAAAGGTATCGAGGAGAGAAAAGTTTCCAAGGTAAGTAAGTTCCTAACAGCTCTGTCAAAGTCAGTGCAGGGGAGGAGGGAACAGAAGAAAGAAGTCCAAGTATCGCCTCCAGGGAGGAAGAGATGAGCAGAAAGATGCCCTTTCTCTTGCCTGGGCGAGATAATGTCACTCAACAAGAGAACATGGGTAAAGAACCTGGATTTACAGGAGGCTCAAGAAGCTCATAAGAAACAAGACTTCATTAGTTCTGCTCTTCACAATACTTAATTTAAATAGAGAACTTTTCTCAGGATTTTCCAAAACCAGATTTTATATTTGTTTCTATTTGTGCTGTGCCGCCCTTTCTACAACAATCCTTAAGAAGATCACACGCGACTACGCCCTGCCACCAACTACCAAGATGTACGAGGGAGCAGCAGCGCAGCAGTATTGGAGTGCACCAACCATCAGCCAAGCAAAGGTGTTTCCATACTGCATGTTACAAAAGCATGGCAGCTATCACAGATTTTTACATTTTCTGATCACTGTCAGCACACAGAAATAAATCTCAAATCATTTCCTTAGCTTTGATGATACACACAATGCTGTTCACGATTGATGAACAATTACAAATACCAGAGAATCTCCGAATCTTCTTCTCTCACAAACTAATACACTGTTTTGTATCATTTTCCTGATACTTCAGAACAATGTGTTGTGGTCCTTTTTAAGTGACAAAACCAAAGTCAGCATCATAAAAATGCCACATTGCTACAGACTGATGGTACTTGTGATCCATTTATTGCAGTCAACTAAACAAGCAGTGAAGTTTTATAACAACATTCCACAGTCCTTTAAACACATCTGCTACGAGACAGGATAATTTGACTCTCATTCAACTATATAATACAACCTTGCATTTTAACTCAGTAGAATCAGCACTGAAATATATACTTTCCAAACATGACAACATATAGCAAACATTTTAACTGCAGAGTGCAACTTCATATATTTTGTAACAAAGTAATTACAGAGCAATTCCTTAGAACAATATAGGCTTCATAATTTTAATAATGCACTGAATGTATGTAAACAAACTAGCAGAAAGAAGTTTAACGATGAAAAACTACTGCAGAAAAGCAACATGCAGCTTTTTAGTAAAGACAGAGCAACAAGCATCCTCCAGAATTACAAGATCTTGCTTACCCAGGCAGAACAACTCTCACAGAAATTTAAGAGAACAGAAAAGGAATAAAACCCCTGATGCTTTCCACCCTCTTATACCAACAAAAAAGAGCTACAAAGATAGATTAATTGGCATTTACAATAAAGACATACCTTTATGGCTAATCTTATAGCTAATGCCACAAGTCATAGCTTTACCCTTATGCTACATCACAGTGAATTGCTAATATTATTCATCTGGAAAGAGCAGGAAGACAGCACTGAAAAAGTGCTGAAGTGCTTCTTTCACAACTGCAGCCATTGCAAGAAAACCAAACAGAAATTATCATTTACACCCTGCAGTGTCATTGTGTTGGTTATTGCACTGAAACCATTGTTGGTTTTGACAGGGATCTTGCAACACCACAAAACAATATTTTGGACTTATCAATAAAGGAGCCCAGGGCTCCTTTGGTAAATGCCCCATTGCCAGACCGAAAAGCTCCTTGGCATATGCCTTGTGGCCATTTATTTTGCCCAAACATTTGGCCTCTCCTCTCTTATTGATACATTCCCGAACCAAATTAAAAAAATACGTGGTGGTTAGCAGCACGGACTTGGGAGGTGGTGAAGAAGGCCTGTTCCTTAATGTTGAAGAGGTATCCTCTATTTCCTGAGCGCCTACCCATTGACAACTTGTATTTACATTGGTTAGGAGCTTTTTAGGTTTTGCAAGGCAAAAAAAAATAAAATCCATGCCTTTTTGAGGCACTCTTGTTGGTACGGACAGCGCTTTCAGAAGCAGCTTTCAAATGAAGGAACTCAGTGCATGCAGGCAGGGAGTGCCTAGGACACGCCTGAGCTCCGTGGCAAACAACTGCCTGTGGCTCAGGCAGGGACAGCCACCACCTGGATGGAGGCGGACACACAGGTGCCTGAAGAGCCTTCACGTCAGGGAGGAAACAAGCGATTTTACTTTCCTCAAGGATAGCAACAAATGGGATGGGTCACAAGTTCTGACACGGGGATCTCCTTTTGCAAAAAAACATCGGTAGATCTAGCTCTTAATCACAAAGGTGACAACAGAAAAATAAAACCATAGGCAGGTAAGAATGATTTTTTTATACGCTAGCCAAAAAGTGCTGTTCTGTAACCAGAGAGAAGCACAGCTGCAGCCAGAAACCTGTCGGTGATGAAGGCAGCAATTGGAACCGAGTATCAAGAACACCAAGAAGTGGAACAAGATAAACATTCACAGAGCTTGTGCTGGGGAAGGCAAAATCTGGCAAGAGATAATGAAATCGTGCAACAACCCATGGGTAAGATTCAGAATGCAAAAGTAAAATAACTGCAGTAGTGTTCTTGCCTCTTCACTAATTAAGACGTTAAGCCTATTGGTAATGATGCAGAAAAGGCGGAAGTTTCCAATTAAAATTTCTGCTTCGTATGTGAGAAGTAGGTGGTGTGTTGGGTGGTGACGTATTTTCCCCTCTACTAGCAACTGAAGAGGCAAAGCAACACTAGAAATAGACATTTTAATAAACACCGTATATTAAATAAGTTTACCCAGTGCATTTTTAGGTAACTTGGAAATTCAATAGATTTTGGGAAAATGTAGCTGTTGTACTACAGAAGGACAACAAGAAAGAATCGGGTAAATACAGACTGATTTTCCAGTATCCAAGCAGTGCTGCAGAATTTATAGAAGATTAAGGGATCAAAAATATAATTGCCACTAGTTAACACCCTTTATGAAAAAAATAGGCTTTAATAAACCTCATTTTGTTCTTCAGTGAGATATTTGGTTGATAAACCTAACCAAACAGACATGATACTTTTGTAGGGCATCATGGCAGTGAGTCAAACATCTTAATCCACAACCAGCGTGATACTACATTAACAAAATACACACTCAGTATCCAAACTGACAGATTTGGAGGAGGAGCTTCCCCACTGGCCGCAGGTCAGGTGGGTTTTTAGGGAGGTTTTACTGATCTGTACAAGGACACACTTTGGTGCTTTAATAAAATCATGCAAAAGGCAAAAGTGGATGAATTGGTACATTCTTACAGAGCCTGAGTAATGCAGAACAACATAAATCATGCCTGAAGCTGACTGTCAGTCAGGTAGAACTTGCTTTGGCATAGCAAAAGGCACAAAAAAAATATTTGTATAGGAAAGAGAAATTTAGGCCATAAAATGGAAGACTGTACTGTGCTCTCCAAAACCCTTTAATTCAGTTTTAATGCCCACTGTGATGCTATGGCAAAAGCAGGCAACAGGAATTGTGAACGTATAAGCCAGGGAGCGCAGACCAGAAGTGAAGAGGTTGGGAAATCAGCAAAGCACAGGGAAGGAAACACAAAGGGGTGAAAAAAATGAACAAACACTTTCCGTTGTTGAGGACTACAGAAAATCAGTTTGTTTAGTCTACCAAAAAGAGCTTCCACAGCAAATACCTGGAGCGTTAGTATGTTGAGATGTTTTAATAATGTCAGCTTATTCTCATATTAATAATACAGAAGCGGTAGGCTCACACTCTACTCAAGTATTTTACAACCAGGCAAATTCCTGAACAAGTGACTGAGTTCAATCTGACTGAAAGGTGTTCAGCTCCATGCCAGGTACACTAGCGATATTTAAAGGCCTACAATATTAAGATCATCTTATCTAATACTCACCTTTGACCCTAAGGTGTGAGAAAATGTTCCTTTTTCCCCCAAGCAGCATTTAGCCAGTTTTCAAACAGACACCTCTATCTTTTCTGCCACCTCCACATTGCTATGCCTGCGTTCATACTGGCACAGGATAAATATTACTGAAGATCAGATGCACATACAAGGAACAGCTCCCAAAATTGGTACGTTGTGTTTATTTACATAAAATATCTCTCAGAAAATTCATCACAAACATGACAGCAACAAGAAGCTTCACAGCAAATCTAGTCGAGGTTTTTCTATACATGATATATTTTTCATAGGAACATTATTAGCAATATTGATACATTTACACATTAAAAGTCTATGCAACGTCCTTTCCTCTCCCAGTCTCCGAAACGTGTCGGTTCAGGGCCTTTAGGTCCACCCCTCTCTTTTGTAGTAGGATTGATTCCATCAGGGAACTCTAGAATGACAGGGAAAATTCATTAACATGCCTGTAATGTTGACAAACATGGCCACAAATTGAAACAAAGGAAGTTCTCTTTGGACATCAGGAACACTTTTTTTTTTTTTTTTAAACTGTGTGAGTGACAGAGCACTGGCACAGGTTGCACAGACATCGTGGTGCCTCCCTCCCTCCCTGGAGACCTGTAGGGGTCCTGCTCAAGCAGGGGGCCGGAGCAGAGGACCCCCAGAGGGCCCTGCCAACCCCAGCCGTTCTGTGAAATAGAAAGTTGTCATCAGCTGTAAGCTTTGCCTCTCAGTCCACACTTCAATGCAAAATCAATTATCTTGTTTTTAAAGGCAACCTTGAGTTAAGCACTTCCCAGAGCAATAAAAGAGTCATTTCAGAGTTTTGTGGCTACAGTCAGGAAAGTACGATCAAATTCTGTCACACAAACAAAAAAGCAACTCAATGTCCAAAGCTCCACAGTGGATTCGGAGTAAGAACAGGCATCGTGCAGGTATGCTGTACGTACGTTTGCTACATCTAAAATATCAGGTCGTTGTCTGTGTTTGTTTAGGTTTCTGATTTTAGACTCACAGGTGTGAGAACTTCAGTCGAGATTCTGTAATTCTTGGACTTAAAACACCATATTGTCATGGATGGTATTTTTTCAGCAAATACCATGTTGAGATTTACCAACACCAGACTAAATACCACCATCCTAGAAGGTACTGTGAAATCCTAGATAACTAAAACTAGACTTTTTACCTTTTAAAACTGAGCATAAGCCTGCTAAGTCCCTGTGATGCCCCTTCAGGAGAGGGTGGGACCCTTCCCGAGCAGGGTGCGAAGGGGACTCCAAAATCTCTGTGCTGAGCTGCGCGCTCAGCTCACGCCCCCAACACCTCCCTGACGCCACCTGCCCTTACCGCCACGCAGCTTTGTTCCACCCCCGGCAGTCTTGTGCTACTCGGTGCTCCCGTAACGGGGCCCTCTCTTCACAGTAACCCAGGGACGGCTGCACAGGCATCGCCAAGCCACGGAGGAGTTACTTCCTGGCACGGCACCACCCTAGGCTGGGTATTTTTTCATCCTGCGGCTGACTGCAAAGTGCTCTGAAGCTCTCTGCACCCCACACCCCCTTGCCATGGTGATTCCAGAACCTTCCTGTACACCCAGCTCTGGGCTCCCTCTGCTGCGTCACTGAGCCAGCGCTGGTGGGGACGCAAGTAACAAGGAGCAGGGCTGAGAACGCGAGAAGACAACAGGAATCCTGGAGAGCGATGAAAAAGGGCAGGGACAGAGGAAGACTCCTATGGCTACAGGCGATACGCGATGACATGCTGTGATGCCTGTTTGAACACTCACACAGACCCTGACAGGGAATGTCAAGTACTCGAGTACTCCCCACAGCTCAAGGAGCACAAAAGCATCTTGCATTATCCCGCAGATGTCATCATCCTGATACGCAAGCACTACTGCTGTGCTGACAGTGGACACAAAGTCAGAAGGTTTCTCCATGATAGCTACACGGCAGAGGGAATCGCAAACGGCCATCTCAAACCCTCACATTTTTTCTAATAGCCATCAAGGATACAATGGGTAGCAGGCATCCTAACAAACTGATGTTATGTGTAAAAATACCCAAGTACAACTACATTTAAAGCCAAAAGAAACCTTAAATTTTGCTTTAAATATAGAACACTTAAGCCAAAAGCAAAAGATAATATTTAGGCATTTGTTTTAAATGAAGCACTGATGGCATTTATTTCCTCGGAAATAAAAGAACAAGAAATTAAAAATTAAATACTGCTTACAGAACAGCTCTGAGTCAATGCTCAAGTGAGTCGATCTGAAATTGCCTGCAGCCATTTTGCAGACCATACTATAATTTTTCAGTCGTTCTGTCACCTGGATGTTCACAGGGATCTATTGCTATATTGAAACAGCTTGTCCTGGAGACCTCGGAATGGACACACACGGGCTATCGCTACCGGTGAACAAACAGTGACAGAACAGCACACTGGTGTGTAAGATCAGGTCTGCCCAGCACTTTTACTTAAGGAAAGATGGCTCATCAAAACGAGAGGGAAATAGATTCTCTCTCTCTCCTGTCTGATAAATAAGCGCATGCTTCCATTGGCTTTCGGCAGTGACACATCTGGCACCTGGGGCTGCCAGGCTCCCTGCACTAAGGCCAGGGGAACACAGCCCCAGCAGCCGCAGTTCATCAGGGCCCCCGGCCCCACCGAGGGGCTCAGGAAACTGCATCTGCTGTTGCTCTTCAAAACACTCCGCGCAAGGCTAAGAAACGGTGACCACGAAATATGGCACAGGTCAGGAATCTTCTGCGGACTAAGAAACAGAACTGACTTTTTGGATAACAAAAAGTAGCGGGTGCCCTCATGGGTTTACCACCATCGGTTAGAGCTATACGGTAACAGACTAATGCTGGCCACCCCAGTGACCCTTAGCGGCACCCTCGCTGGGCAACTTCCTACAGCGTTTGACCGCCCTTGTTTCGAAGAAGTTTCTGCTCATACATCCTCTGCTGTGACTTGTCACCACTGCCCCATCTCCATTCGTTTTCAGAACCGCTAAGGCCAGAAAGTGATTCTGAAGAGTGCTGAACACCTATCCCTCTTCATAAGCATGTATCAGCACAACATCTCAAAATCTCTACTTTAAAAAACACGGCTTTCAATTTGGTAGAACATGACTTACTTTCCAGGGGTTCCCTCTCTATACTGGACTCCTCCGGTTCATCAAATCGACCTACTGGTAACTTCGGTTTCTTAAGTGCCTGCTTAGCAGGTTCAGGTCTTCCTCCTGTGTTAGAGCTGGTGCTCCTCAGAGAGCTGCAAAGAACCGGTGACCCTGTCAAATGAACAGACATGTGTAACGTAAATGTGAGGCTTTAACACTGAACAGTCCTAGCACTGTTTAGAGAACCTCTGGGGGGGGGAAAAAAAAGGAAAAAAAAAAACCATCTAACTTCAGAAACTAGGGAGGGGAGGCCAGGAAAAAGCCCTCCAAATATTAGTTCAAAACTCAACTCCCAGCCACCTAAGAAATCAGCACAGACTCTTATTTTCAGTCCTAGAAACACATGCAGGGAAAACTGTGTTAGTTGTGTAACTCTGTTCACATAAACAGTGTATTTTAAACTGCTTGAACTTCTCTTCATCATTACCTTCTTGTATTTTAGACTCTAAATAGTAGTTGTGCTAGCACAGAGCAGTACATTCTGTTTTCCTGGAAGAATCCTATCCTCCCCAAGAAACCAGCTGATTTCCAGGTTTTGGCTCATTTCCAGCAGCTTTTTAGTCAGAAAAACCTTCTGCCTTCCCAAAGGAAAGTATTAAAAAAAAAAAAAGAAAAAAAACTTTGTTCCCTTAGTAACAGGTATTCCAGAAAGTTGCTACAAAACAGATGGGCTTTGTTTAGGATGGTAAAATAATTAAGCTGGTGGGCAAAAGCAGGACAAACTTTAAACACATTTGCATTCACGTATACACCTGCAAATTGTGCAAATGCATTAAAGAGAAAAAAAGTTACTTATTTTAACAAAGACCTACTAACAATTTTTAAACACAAATGTAGAAGAAAGCTTATCAGCCACACCTCAAAGTTCTGTTAAGTAGTCTAAAAACATAGAGGTGCACAGATACTGTAAGTCACAAAAAATTCAGAAGTCATTAACAAGTTAAAAATTACTTTCAAAACCTCTCAAAATGAACGCTATTTCCACAATCGTTTAAAAAGCCAAATGTCCATAGACAGCGTATGTTTAGAGAGTAGTTCTTGTCCACTGTGGACATGTGCCTGAAGGGGCTCTGACCTTTCTTAAGGAGGATTCAAGCAGGAATCCTCCCGGTACCACCCCAGGTGCAAAGCACTGCGAAGAACTATCCCACCGTGCTAGAGACCGCACCAGGCAGCCTCTGCAAGCAGCACGGATTCGTCTCCCCTACACCAAACGACGATCCACCTGCGCTGCCAGAATCTGCGCATCTATTCATCCCAAAATACCACAACCTTAAGATTAAACCCTACGGTCACATAAACCATACCAACCACTGCCAATGCCCCAAAGGAATCTATTTTTTTTTCCTTTAGCTATGACATAGTGGATTATGAACAGGGAGGAATTTAATTCTCATCTGTACACTGGATCCTTCTACTCCAGCCAGTCAACTGGCTCTTCAGCAAGCTGAAAGAGAAGCTATTTAGAAAACTAAATTATGGCTGATACTCTAGTCTAAATTCAAACAGAAGTCCGATGAAGCTACTGATGAAATCGATTATCTCAGCACAGAAGAGACAAAATCAAATTTTCCTATTTGTAATACTTGCTATTGTTGACCAAGTTGTATTCTTCTTGACACAGAGGTGACAGAAGTTCAACACTAAGTGCCTCTGAGAAAGGCACGATGAACAACCAACCTAGAGTAGTCACTGCACCAGGCCTGTTGGAGTTTAAGAAGCGGCTGGACTGTGCACTTAGTCACATGGTCTAAAATTCTGGGCAGACCTGTGGGGTGCCAGGGGGTGGATTCGATGATCCTTATGGGTCCCTTCCAACTCGGGATATTCCATGATTCTAACCTCATCAGTACAGCACGTTCTGCAAACTGCCCTTGATCTCCCTCTTCCTTTGTGGGCAGTCACAAAGCCACGCAATGTTTTAATTACAGGGCTGAATTTAAAAAGAAGTTGAAAATCCCACGTCTTTTAAGCTGCTGCACAGCCAACATCCATAATACCCAAAACACATCTAGTTCTACCAAATTAAAATCATGGCTGTGGAGGATATCCATGCTTCTTACTCTACGTTTCTTGGAGGCTACAGAGCTCTCTAGAACTTCCACCTCCTCAGAAACAACTCGTTTGCAAACTAAGCCTGCAGGAGGTCTCTGCGTTAGCCAGGACACCACAGAGCGACGGCCGGGTGGGTGCTTCAGGAGCCCCGCGGCAGGAGGCCGCCGCGAGCTTCACGTTTCGGAGGGGAAGGCAGGGCCCTGATCCGCCGCCCTGTGCCCACCGCTCGGGGCTCCTTGCACGCCCGCGCCCCTCACACACCGGGCACGGGGCAGAGATCGCCGAGGCGGCCTCCTCGCGCCCTCACCCCCCCCGCCAGCCGCGGGCAGAGCGATGCCCCTGCCCCCCCCGCCGCCATTTCAGGCGCCCTTCAGCCACCGAGGCAACCGCCCCCGCCCCTGCGTGAGGAAGAGGAGGAGGAGGAGGAGAAGCCGGGGAGACCCCCAGGCCTCCCCTCACCCCCTTCCCCTCCTCGCCCCGCCCGCCCGCCGCTTACTGGCCGCCCCCGCCGCGCCCCGCAGCAGCCGCAGCGCCATGGCCCCCCCCAGGCCGCCTCAGGCGCCCGGCGCGTGCGCAACGGCTGCGGGCGGGGCTGGCGCGGCGGCCGTTGGGCGCTGAGGGAGGGGCGGGAAGCGGGGGGCCGGCCAGGGCGGGTACAAATACAAATAGTTAAAATACAGCGTGGAAATAACGCGCGGAAGGTAGCTGGGACGTGAGACCTCCTGGTCTGAGGGAGGCGTCCCTGCCCACGGCAGAAGGGTTGGAATTAGATTGTTTTTAAAGCCCCTTCCAACCCCAAACGATCTATATGATTCCATAAGGGAAGTAGGCTGGCACCACAGCACTAATTTACAGGCTGGCTTTGTCCACATAAATCAAAGGCTATAGAACTTTAAGGTTGCCATGCCTTTCCCCTTTTTTCCCCCCCTCACATAATTGTTTCATTATTTAATAAATTTGACCTCTCTCACCTCTTTCTGCACCTGAGTACGTAGGAAGAAGGCAGCAAGAAACCGAGCAACGCAGCCCAGTCACTGACCCAGGAGGAGTATTTCAGACCACATCTTTTAATTTTTCCAATCTATACACTGAGAAAGTGCTCTGAACACTCTACAGTCAGTACAAACCTAAGCCTGGAGCAGATAACGTCTGGGCATACAGGGTGGAGTTCCAGTTATTTAGCTCCAATCGATTTCTTTTGAGCATACTAACATTTTTGTCGCACTCCAACCGTCTCCAGCTAACTTTGCTCCTCCATAAAAGAGAATTCAAAACTCTGTCGACAGATACAAAGCCACAGAAGATAACTCACTCACTCAGCCATTCATGGAGTCTAAAATAGCATTTTGTGTTTGAACAGTTTAAGAAAGTAAATTAACAGCCATGCTCCGCTGGGTTTATTGCGCTACAACTGGCAATGCCTACACGCTGAAAGTGATTAAATTTAACTGACTGCCTTCTGTGTGACATTTTCTCAATAAGCTTCTTGTAACATGGTTAATTGGACATTAGAGACTGAAAATAATGGGAAACGCTTTACTTTATTCTAACAGCAAGATGCTGAGCTTCTAGACTAGAAGAAAAAAAAAATGTAATACTGGTGGTTCGTGCAGGAAAAATGCTCTTCTGACCAAAAGCAGCAAGGAAAAAGCCCACGGGTCTATGACAAGTTCAACAACGAATCATGTATGCGCTTGCTATCATGAAATCCTTACCTTAAAAATACTCATACCAAGCTGTCTGTAGGTACCAAGTAGCAGTAAGCTCTGTTGATTGAGAGCTTAAAGCAATTCCATGAAAATCATGCTGACATGCATTCCCAAATGTTAAGGATAAAATAGCAATGTAGGAGTAGTTAGGAACTATTCTTCCACCAAAAAATAAGCTGAGGTCTTCAAAGCATTATTTTCTATGCTTTATTTGTTGTATTCCTGTAAAAATGCAAAATGCACATTTTACTCCTCAGTTGTGTATTTCTAGATCCTGTGGTTGAGAAGGTTGTGAATCTGAACATAGGTAAGTACAAATTTAGCACGTGCCACAGGAATTTGCCATGTCGTGATTAAAAGAAACGTTTGTTGTTGTTGTTGTTTCCCTCCCCCCATTAACTGATCATTTCTCCCTTACTCTCCAGCTTGCCTTGCAAAGAGGAGTCAAACAATATTGTATTATTTATTTTGCTGTTCTAAAAAGCAGGGAATAGAAGACTTGGAGCTAACATATACTCTGCCAGCAGGTCAATTCAGATAAGCCAGAACATAAGCTTTCCATGAGTGCTGTCAGGAAAGCACCACATCCACCACTGTCACATGCCACCAACAGATGTGCCCATTCCTAAGGCTCCCTCTGAGCATTTCCTTTCTGATCAAGTCAAGAAACCTTAGCTGTCAGAACAACATACCTGGTTGGGGCTGTGCTGGTAAGATTAACTTGGAATGAAGAGTGTTTTGTGGCTACAGAATAAATTTTCCACCAACATGGAAATTCTGGGCTCTGCTGCAAAGCCTGGTGACTTCCACAATGACTTTTTTTCCCCCAATCAGTATCCAGATCCGCAGGATCAGAACGTTTAATTTGGATGGAAGATTCAAACACAAACCAAGGAATTAATTTATATACACTACACACAAGCAAAATTTCAGATACAGTCATTTTACACAATGTTGTCCTAATAATATCACAGGGAGCTTTGTGAATAACAGGAACAACATACTGCCTTCAGGGATTGAGAGACTGGCAGCTCCCTAAAGGAGTGAAAAGACCCTAATATTTAACTCCCATTCTGTAAGCAGCGTCTGATGCAGCCTAATCCTGGTTGTACAATACCTGCATGGAGGAGAGGTTGCTGTCACCACAGGAAGATGAAGCTGATTCAAAACAGAAGAGGGGAGAGATGGAGCACTTTATGGCTGCTTTGGATCACAACACTGAATTAATTATGCATATGAATCTATACTCTGTCTAGTAAATAGACAGTAGGAATACGCAGGAGTAGGGGGAGTATGCTGTGTAACACGCACAGAGTTATCCAAAACATGGATGAGTGCATGTGTCGTTCAGACAGCAACTGCAAGCATACCATACAGTTAATAAATGCACTTCAAGGACACACTGGGGTCATCATGCCACTCAGTGCTGTCTTACAAAAAAGAAGTAGTGGCCATTCCTTTGGTTCTTCAAGATGTCAAACAGCCCCCACGAAGGCTACAGTAGTGAGAGGGCTCCCAGACTACAAACAAACAGACTGCACTGGGCAATACACATTAGGGGAGAGAAGAAGAAATTCTCTTCATTTGCCCTTTTCCATGAAGAATTTACGTGCAAATATCATATGATTTTCTATACCATCCATTTCCCTTAAAGAACAAACCAGATTCAAGACTGCTTAAATGAATGGGCTCAAGTATTAAAAAAGAAGTCAAGAAAAAAAGTGGCTACAGTGCAGAATATTTCTGCTTTGCTAATCACAAATGCATGACGTACACTTTTGGATTTCCAGAGAGATCCAACAAAAACATTTCTCAATAGTGACAGAAATGTCTAAATAGTTCCGTGCTCACAGTATTTTAACTTCATCATGGTGAATCAAGGAATATTTTGTAGATCTACCTCCCTAAACTGATATTAAAAATTAAGCTACTGAAATACACTTAAACAAAAGACAGTCGAGATGTCAGAACACAATTTAAATATTTAAAACAGAAGCACCGTCATAATATAAGAATCATTAATAAAGCTAGACATTGTTAGAGGGGGAATGTATTTAAGGTATCTTTGTGTCATAAGCACTTGCCTAACCCAACTCTAATAAAAGCCTCTTAAGTGGACACATTGCCAAGTTGCAGGTGCTCAGCTGAAACTTGGAAACCACAGAGAAGAAAACGGATTACAAAGACTGTATTAACAAACCATATCAAATGCAAAACCACGTCATTATAAACTCTTATTGCTATATTCATTTCAAATAATACAAAATTATTAATTAAATGCAAAAATGCCTCCTCAGAATTTTGGTAATTCGCAGAAGATTTCAGTTTCTTTAATTGCTTCCATTAGAGCCATTTGTTCATTTTATTAACACCAGATGCAATAACACAAAGCTAAAAATAAACATGCATTATACAACAAATTTATATTTTTCAAAAAAATGTTCATTACAATTAGTGAATGCACAATGTAACCCCTTTTTCCCCCCACCTTTAGTGAATTATTGTTTGAAACAGAGAAAAGGGAAGGAAGGAGAAACCAAACGTAATGCTATTCAGCACCAGTAGAAAGTCAATAGACCTTTAACATTCCTGTATATCAAAAACATTTTATCTGTATCACTAAACAGGTAAAGTTTACAATATTGTCCCAGTTGAAGATGTATTGGTTTCTATTTACAATACTTTGTAGTCAATAAAACATTTTAACAATATTTAAAAATTGATTAAATTCATAAAAGTATTGCAGAAATTTATAACATTTACTTATTTTATGTACATACAAGGAAGTCCATGTAAAACTGTCCACGTTCATCTGAAGAACTGACAGAGTAAGGAGCAATTTTAATACAGTTTGCAAAACCCCAATTATTTGAAGGCAGCTTTCATTAAACATTCAAAAATCCTTAGTTGCCATTTGCTTCTGAAAACTAAAGTTCCAGTAATAAAATGGAATATGTAAACTAACATGTTTTTGAGATCAGTAGAAAATATATTCCCACAGGCATAACGTATTTAATAATGATGATAATGACTTTGTAGAAAACTGTTACGATGTAGTGATATCTGAACAGACAACTCACTAACGGTCTTTGCGAGACTCAGGGATGTAGTCATTTTTCAAATACCCAGTATTTTAGCAGCTCGTTGTGTTTCCAGTTAAAACTTCTTGCAGTGCTAAAATACGACGACTGAATGTGTAATACCGTATCAGAATTTTTAAATCCAATTAATTTTGGCATCTAAACCCTCTTGCAAAATGAGCCAAGTAACATTGACTTCTGTAGTATAAGAGCCCATAATAAACAAACTGAAAGTACACACTGTGCTTTAATCTCCAAATAATCAGGTACCCCAAATTAAGAAAAAGTAATAGAAAAGTAAAAAGAATAAAATAAAAAAAATATTGCACAGCCACATTACCTAGAAAGTAAAGTTGATGTTAAAAAGCCCTAAGTGTGGATGATATAAATTATCTTCCATATAAAAAGTATAAATATCTCTTAAAATACAGCTGCAGCTATACTTTAATACCACACATTATTTGATTCATCTGTTAATGAGGTAATAACCAAGTCTCTTACAATGCTTTTCTCTACTGAAAATATTTTAGGGCAGCAACAAGGAAGAATTTTTCTAAAAATATTTCTGAATCAAGAACAGCAATGTGTGCAGCTCTCCCTATGAGCGAATCTGCCGTATTGGGCAACGCGTTAATTACATTATAACGAACCAAATTACATTCCTTATTCTGAAGAACTGGCAGAAGCAGGTTCTGGATCATTTCAGCATAAATTGGTCCTGCAGAGGAAAATAAAAATTGCACTGCGTGAATCACCAGGAACAAACACAGTTCTCTGACCTTGAACTGAAAACTAATGCATTCCAGAGCGCTAACAGCATGTGTTACGCTGCTTGTCTGTTAAGACTGAATACAGTTTAATTTCCTCAGATACCTGGGAAAAATAATTTTGTTTACTTCGCATTTTTTTCTTGGTACATTTATAGTGAGAATGTGCTTATCAGTATTAATGTATTATACAGGCTACGTAAAAGGTATTTACTTGCCAATATATAATGTTAGAATGTGAGTGTGCTAGGATATCTCAACGGTAAATACAACAACCAACCATCTGAGGCCCCCAGCTCAGGAAGGGTATGGAAGTATTCAATCAAGTCCAGAGGAGGGCCACAGAGATGATCAAGGGGCTGGAGCACCTCTCCTACGAAGACAGGCTGAGGGAGTTGGGGTTGTTCAGCCTGGAGAAGAGAAGGCTCCAGGCAGACCTTATAGAGGCCTTCCAGTACCTAAAGGGGGCCTACCGGAAAGTTGCGGAGGGACTCTGTCTGGGCAAGGGGTCGTGATAGGACAAGGGGTAATGGCTTCAAACTAAAAGAGGGTAGGTTTAGGTAAGGAGGAAATTCTTTACTTGGAGGGTGGCGAGGCACTGGCATAGGTTGCCATCCCCATCCCTCGAGGTGTTTAAGGCCAGGCTGGATGGGGCTTTGGGCAACCTGGTCTGGTGGGAGGTGTCCCTGCCCATGGCAGGGGGGTGGAATTAAATGGTCTTTAAGGTCACTTCCAGCCCAAACCATTCTGTGATTCCACGATCTCTCAAAATTGTAAAATTGCATTTTCATTCACTGCTAGTACTAAGCCTCAACTAAATAAAGCCCACGTGCTAGAAGCTACAACTGGACATCTTCAAAAAATGAAAGCTATTTGTCCTCCCTGTTCATGGAGTAACACATCCGGGGCTGTGTTTGTCCCACCTAACTTTCAATGAAGTTTATAAGCTAGAAATGTATTCAGTCTCATCTTTTGCAGGACATATTAAGAAAGCAATTCTATTCTCATGTAGATTTTCTCCACTACTACAGAGTAAGCCCAGGGTGTCTAAAGACGTAGCTGAGGTGCCTGAAGCACTCAAAATTAAATGGGATGAATCCAAAACCTATAAGCTTTAATCTGAGTGGTCTTTTTCCATTTATTACCTGATTGTTTATCCTTTAAAGCTGTTTTACACATCTCAATGCGAGCGGAGTGATAAGGAACATAACGATCTTGCAGAGATCCTACTAATACAATGTTTTTGAAGTAATGAAGACCTACAAGAAAAGAGAAAAAAGTATATAATATAATGAATCACTTGACAATTACTACAGACTAATTAAACATTTTACAGCTGAAGTTTGGCACTGATTTATTATAAGACCTTGCATGAAAAGGCAGAAAGAATTAGTTACAAAAGACAGCTACAGAGTAATTAAATTTTGAGTACTGGCCTTTTTCTCTGTACATATTTTAATACACACATACAGGCGTGACTCAAGTGCGATGTTTCCCATTTAACCAAAATCAGTATGGTTTTAAATCCAAAAAATTTAAACCAAAATCAGAAGGTTTTAAAACCTTCTCTGGCTTCTTAGACTGGAGGAGATGTAGGAATCGAGCGCTCAATTTCTGGCTGACAGAAGGGAGTAAAGGCTCTGCATTGCTTAACGAAGCCTAGAGTTGAATGGTGCCTTGTCTTCTTCACTGATGCCCCAGTCGACAGCGTAGCCTGGCCAGGATTAATGCCCAGCATAAACATCTATGCGGTACAGCCAGGTGTGCAGCCCATCCAACAAAAAATCCTTCCCTTTTACCAGCTTGTTTCCTAAGTTTCCAGTGTTTTATAGACTCTGTATGATGAAGGCTACATGTCCAAACCAAGTCAGTTACAAAACCAATGCTGAACAACCTCAATATGTGAGAAAGTAACTGGACCTGCCCAGATTTCAAATAAATTGATAAATAAAAATTCTGCATATCTATAAAAATATACAGAAAATCCATCCAAACTAAATCCTGTGCTCTTCAAATATGAAATCCTGTTTTTCTGTTTGTTTTGGCTGTTGTGGTTTTGAGATTTTTTTTAGTTTTGTTTGGTTTGTGTTTTTTTGTGTATTTGTTTTGCCTGTGACCACTGCAAAAACAATACTGTCTCAGCAGATCAGCTAAATCACTGGAATCTTTTATTTGACATCTGATGAAAAATGACTGTAGCAATCTTACACAAAGATACAGATACCAGTTCAAAAACCTAGTACTAAGTTGAAAACAATGCATTTGGAATGAATCAAAGACAGGAATTCTCTGCAGGCTAATCTGTAATCGTTTTATAAATTCCTCGGGAATCTACCTATCTCGTATTAAGTATTTTCGATATGAGCTTTCCCTAGAGAAATATGCATTAATTCATATAAAACGTACAAAGAAGTGGGTTGCCTAGAATCAACCTGAGGAAGGAAGAAAAGTCCTGTGGAATCTTTAGAGGAATAGCAGTCTACATCAATCAACATTTAAATAGTCTCTTTTCAGCCTCACATACAAACAAAAACAGAATTAAAACAAAAATAGCTTAGGACATCACAATTTAATAAATTAGGCATCCCCCTTTTGGTCACAGTGACTCATTTTTTATGGTCTACATAAAAATAAAAACTTATATCTCATAAAAATAATATAATGGACTTCCCTTTACTTCAGGTATGACAAATATAAGGAATCTTTCCTTAAGTGTTTAAGGGAATTCTTCAGTATGAACAAAAAAGGCATACAGGATATTTCATAAGCATGAATTTTATTCTTTAACCATTCTTCATGTTGTTTTTTTTTTTTTTTTTTTTGCTGGTGGTGATGTTTTTTTTGGATGGGTCTTTGTGCTTATTTTGAAGAAAAATGTCGAAGTCTTATGCTTTGGAATTGTTTTTTCTGACACGGTTGAATACAGATGTGCACTCCCAGAATGAAAGGAGTCAAATAGTGTATATAAAACATACAGAGCCTGGCAACAACCCCTTGGATGTCTACAACATGAGACAACTCAAACCATTTGTCAAGGAGAAAAAACTGCACGATGTTCAACAGCATCTTTTCTGCTCTCCAGACTGAGAGCAGACTGTGAAACTACTCAGGGCATGGGCTTGGAATGATCTCTAACATGGAAGTGTGCAGTGCTAAACTGTGCCTATCTTAAGCATACTTGTGGACAAAGAAGAAATTTATCACTATCTTTCTTTTATGTAGATGTGAAAACTGGACACCAGTCATCTTTCCTTGTTGTTCTTTCACTTACTTCCTAGACTTCAAATATATCCTGCCTTTAAATTGGAAATTTTAGAATAGATTGAAAACAAGAATAAAGCTCTGTTAATTCCTGTGATCCTTATCTTAATTTTCCCTCTAGAAAGAAACAAAAATAATAATAAAAAACAACTCACCAGACATAATACAAGATCTATCACACACACCAGAAGTATTAAAAACAAAACAAAACAAACGAACAAAAAAACACAGCCCAAACATAAAATTATTCTAAGTAATCATTAAACCAATCTCACTTGTTCAGCAAAATTTTCAGCTACTGAATTGGCAACCTAACCCCAAAAATCTCATTAGGCCAACATTTTTAGATTGCTGTAGTTAGGCAAAATACTAGAAGATTAAAACTGAATTCTATCAGAACAAAATATATTTGAACTCATCACATCACCTCATCTGCAAAACAGATCACATTTTTGCGGAGTACTATAAAAACACTGATGTTTTCATTAACTAGAAAGCACTGACTAAATTTTTCAACAGGGTTTGAGACGGCCTGGAGAAAAATACACAATCCAAGTGAAAGATCACTCTTGAAATAATAAGTTTTGCTCCATACAACAGAATGTTCTTTTCTGTAGTAACAAACCTCTTTTAGGCTTTCAAATTTTTACGATGATTCTCATCACCTAATGGAACTTCATTTTCAGTCAAAGTTAATTTAAGCATACACAGAGAGTGCATTTTCTATCATTTAACCATCTTTCCATTCATGTCAGTGCATCAGTGAATGATAATGGCATTAGTCATTATTAATGAATATCTAAAAATTCATGTTTTTTTTTTTTCCGAAATAATTTGTCAGGTGGAAAAATCTGTCTGGAGCAGTAGGTATAGAGACCTGGCAATCCAAAACTGTCTACAGTCAGAGAGAAATAGTTTTCTTATATAAATTCTAGCACCAGAATCAGGGAGCCTGTAAATCTAACGCTAAGTCTGCCCTCTAGCTGAAGTCAACGTGCAAGTAGTGAATGGAAGACGATGCCACTGGTAGAATGGGCTCGTGATTTCCTCTGACACTTCATGACAAAAGGGATGACAAAATCCTGCCTACCCCCCTTTAACTCAAAACGAGGCTTGAATTATTTGCAATGGACAATATACACTGTGGATACCACAGAGTTCTTGAGCATAAGGAAATCAAAATCACTTAGGATAAGCTTCAAAAAAATACAGCAATCTGATTTTGGTAATAAGCTCCCATTTTGTTTAGGAATATACTAATCACAGAATCCTAGAATAGAATAATTTAGGTTTTAAGAGAACTTTAGATATCATCTGATCCTACCTACTTGCTCAAAACAGGGCCAGCTTTGATGTTAGATCAGTAGCTCGCCTCCTATCTGGCTGCTTTGACTTGAATGAAACTTCTCCGTTTTGTCAAGGTACTGTACTGCAAACATTTCCTATAATTCTATCAATTTACAAACCTGTCTGGAAAAAGGGATCTGGAAGCTTTGCCAAAAATGCAGTCTGAAAATAAAGACGTCAGAAACCCGCTGTGAAAGGCAGCTCTCTCTCCTGCAGGTAGTCTTCTGCACTATTTTGTGAGGTTAGTACATCACACACAAAGCTGGAATCATGGCCTAAAAATTCACTCTCCATAATAGACATCTCAAAGCAGAAAACGTCAGCCATGCTTATTCATGGCTTTTCTGTTGTTAACGTGGACATACACTGAAACCCAAACAACTTTCCTTTCCTCCTTTCGGAGACTAGGAAAACATGTATTTTTAAAGGGGGGAGATAATGTAATAAACAAGCAGATCAGAATTCTGCTAACCAAGACCTGTGGAAGTGCTAAGACACATGAATCGAAGCCTACCTACGTAAGTACAAAAATACCCTAAAAGAGACCACAGCTGTGTGCTCACATTTGTGAGCTCTGTGGGATAAAAAGGAACAGAACCGTACAGCAATCCTGATGGTACGAGGAATCCCTCATCCATCGTAATGCCCATTTCAGGAGAGTTTACTTTGGACCAGCTCTGTCTGGTCCCGTGGCTGGAACATGCATTGGCTGTTGATGCTCACTCACTGTGCTCTGAAGCAAACAGGGATGATGAAAAGATTTGCTCCCCAATGCATTCCTCAGCCAAACTAAAGTGCTGATGCAGGCATAGTCTACGACTGACTAACAGGACTTAAAAGAATACATAAATAAAGCTGAGGAAAAAAAACCTCACAGCTCCAAAGTTCGTTGCAGGCTCCTTCCCGTGAGCAAACACTATTTTGAGGTTTTCCTTCTGCAAGCAAGTCTGAGCAGGGCACGCTTCTCACATACACATTCTCTGTAAGAGAACTAGTTCTGTCTGAAGTTCTGGAGTCACTCTATTTGGGAAGTCCTTAATTCCAAATGACCTATAAAAATTTGTATCAACTTGGGATCTATCTCCAGGGTCTTCATTCCTGGTGTCTGAGCTGACTGAGAAGCTCAAGTTTCTGTCAGCAAAGACCAGCTGATGGAACTGGACTCTGCTTTTAATACCCGTACTGAACAATGTGCTGGAGTTCTAAACAAGGTATTCTCACACAAAAGATTTGTCTGAAACCAAACTAAAGCCAAATGCTACGCTTCCCTAACACTGTTCTTAGACAATCAGAACGTCAAAACCAGCCGAGCACCTTCAGTTTTACCTGAGCTACTGCTTTTCCACTTCCTCAGACCAAAACTACAATGTGTTCCAATTGAAAAAATAATGTATTTGAAACCCTGATCAAACCCATACCCTTCCTCAATCTGTTAAAAGAAAAAAAAAAAAACAACTTCTGATTTTTTTGGTGATATGCCAATAAACACTTAAGAATTTCATATACTAGCTAATTCTTCCATTTTTTGTTAGAAAAAAAAAATGAAGGTACAGTATTACTTGTAGATTTGAGCATGCCCAATTCTCATAGTAAGTGGAAGATTAGTGGTAGGTTAAATGGAAGCAGAAATCAGAGGCTGTGTAAATTCCCGAACTTGCTGCTGAATCACAACATGGTGCTGTGCTAAGCAATGCATCCACGCACTGGTTTCAAATAATACTACTAAATAATAATAATACTACTAATAAAAATACTACTAAATAATTCACTACTTACCGGTTATCCTTTTCAGGACAGGTCTGTATTACAACCATTTTGTAAGTTTTATGGCAAATATTAGGTGTTTAGTTACAAGAAGTCTTCTTCCCCACTAAGCAGACAGACCATACTAATGTCTAAAAGCTAAGCAATTAGAAAATAATACTACATATTTTTTATTTTTCTGTCCAAAAATCAAGTTAACTTCAAATAACTCCAGTCTTATTTTTTGTTGAATAATTAATACTGCAACATGAAATTCTGTTTCCACAGAACACAGTAATTTTCGTGTGTTTTTTCATCTGTGCTGCTACAATTGTTCTTGTATTGAACAGCTTGCGTGTCATCATAGCTGGCAACCTGCTGTAATTTCTTGTTGCAGTATGAAGCTAACAATCATTTCCAAGACCCCAGAAGTTACCAGACAGATTGTGGCTGCTGAAGACATGGCAAGCAAATTTTAAGGAGATTGTTGTTAAAGAAGATAATTCTTAGAAATATCATTACGAAGAAACAACAGCAGAAATCTCAATTTTCCACCAGTTAAAGCCAATATAAGTTGGCCTCAACTGCCAACATGAAGTGATCAGTACTTTAAGTAACTTAAAATTCAGGAATTATTATAAACTTGAACTCTCTTAATTTTGAATTATCCTACTACTTTTTTTTTTTTTTTTTAATGAGCAGGTAAGTTTAGATTTTGCACCTTATCAGCAAGTACCAATGATGGTAACTGTAAGAAATAAAATAGTCTTAACTTAATAACTTTTTGAATGGTCATGGTGAGAAAGAAAATATTTTTTTTTTTAAAATAATAACCCCATCAGAAATTGCAACATATTTAAGTCTCCATTTCTTCCTGCTGCACCCTATTATTCTTCAAAATAAAGATTTCTTTTCATAGGGTAACTTATTACATGTCCCCCAAAATTATTTTGTTTTCAGAATTCTTGAAGATAACATAAAAGTGGTCCTTCTAAGGTTGCTTCAACAACAAGTTAACTTTTTAATGTTCTTTCTGCTTTGACAAAGACACTTAGTAACCGGGCAATAAATGAGTTGTATTGGACTTTAAAAATATTCTACAAGTATAACACTCCATTAAATGCAGAGAAGCGAAAGTAGCTCACAGACACGCCTCATAAAATGCTACAGAAAAGCAGATACTTAGTTCATCACTATCATCATCACTTGTCAGTTGCTATAGTTTATTGAATCAATCATTTCAAAAAGCACTTACAATTTAAGAATCAATTCCTATTTATACATCAGAAAGATATAAAGAGGATTGTTAAAATACCCTGTCTGTCATTCTGCCTTGACGATTTAATTGAAAATAAAATGTATATGCTCCCGGACTTCACTTTCTAAATGAGTTAACTGTATACTAGATCTGAGGAAATTCTGCAAACAAAACTCTTATGTAGACGTACTTGTACACAAACAATCCAATGAACACATTCTAAATCACTGATATCTATGTTTAGGTGGATGTATTTCCTTTTAGCTTAAAGATGCTAATAACAAGTAATGACAACAACAACTTCATAACACAAAGTTTGGTCACTTGGACGAATCACTCTTCCAGCATATAGTTTATATTTATCAGGCATAACACAACATAGGTATGGTTTTCATCGATGTTATTTGCCAGAAAACAGTACAAACTCAATTTTGCACCAGCTATTTTTAAAACAAACAAACAAAAATCAGACCACAACTAATGACAATAAGCACCTAGTGCTTTAGTACGAACCATGTGTTCTTCATAAGTTCACTTTTTATCTCAGAACTGGATAATTATCATTCAGTCCTATCACAGGATGAATTACAATACATGAATAGCAGGCACTGTAACAACTGGTAAGAAAACCTTTTTCACTTTTCACTGGTTGCTTTAAAGAAAATCCTACCAAAAGATTTTTACAGCGAAGGAAAACTGAGGTAGAGAACTTAAGGAACTTGAGTAGAATAAGCTCTGGGTGACTATTCATTCAGCAACTACTGACAGATGGATTTAAGTTGTACGAAGGAAGAGCTGCATGATTTAGACAGGAGGGATTTGTTTACGACATACCTATCATTTCTATTCTTACTCCGTTCTGCTTCTTCCAAGTCCTGTAAGTTTTAATACATCAAACATCACAGGAACAAGGATGTCAGTCTCTTGCTGCCCAAAGCTCGCAACCAAATTTCAGCTGTAACAAGCTACTACAAACATTTTGACAGAGAAAAGTGCCCAAATTTTCCACAAAACATCATGAGCACCTTTGGCTCCACCATTGCTTGGCTGACAGACATTTCAAAACACCTGTCAAATGAACCCTCAATAAACTTTATGAAGTGTGAAGGTACTTGACTCATCACACTGCAATAACTAGCTTCAGAGGCTGAAGAGGAAGCTGACATATACAGTGTACTGGCTGCACTCAAAACTTAGACTCATTAGTTCGGAAGGAAAGTCTAAATGTAATGGTCCATCTCTAGAAAAAAAAAAAAACAGTTTACTGTTTACTTACTTGAAGAATATGGAACTAAAACCAAAGTAACTTAAAGAAACTGAAACAAGAGCTTGCTGGAAACCTTTTTTTTCTAGGTTTCCTGTTCACATTTATGCACTTTGGTCTTTAGAAGACACCCAATATTAACAAAGGTTACCTGCTTTTTTACTAAGCTTGTATAAGAATGTTTGTCGTGGATCTGAATGGTCTCGACACGTCAGCTGCAACAAAGAGCCAGACTTCTTCCACTTCTGCATAAACCACAGTCCTGCAGTGTAAGGTATAGTATGAGTATAGATCCAAAATAAAATATGAAAATTAATGTAAAGTATGTAACATACACACATTTAGCCTCTCAGGTGTGACTGTTCTATTTTTCATGTCAGCGCTGTCACACTTAGGCATTTTAAATTTTTATTCCTTTTTTCTTGTCAATATGTGTAATAAAGCATGAAGACCATTATTTCAACTAATGTACATGCCCTCCTACAAAAATAAGTATACTTACAAAAAGTGAAAATATATCACTGTTAGACATAAGACAATGTACAAACTATTTTAGTAATTTATAGAATATTAGAACATTTTGATGTTGAAATACATATCACTAAACAACAAGCATATTTTTAGAAATCTGAGAAATAAGCTTTAAAGCAGCACTGAAATCATCATATATAACCAGGAAGAAGAATATAACAAAGGAAGCAGAATTTTCTGGGAGGAAAACCATACTAATACTTATTCTATGATTTTGTACCCTCTTTATTGGTCAATGAGCAAGTCAACTGGCTGTTTTTTCAGAAAAACTTACATCCCTTGCAAAGCAGAAGAAAAGCACACAACCAAGTCCTTATAGCCTCAAGAATTTCTTTACGTGCTGATTCAACCCTCAGGGAAATAGTTTTTTTTTTTTTAATAACAATTTACTGAAGGTCTTTCTTGATATTTTCTAAAATCTTAGAGTCTGCTTCCATAAAGTACCATCATAACTGCCATTAGCCATCAATTCCTGTTAACTTTTTTTAAGCCCATCTGATATGAGTTAAAGGTTTTTCCTCTTTTTTTTTTTTTTTTTTGGTTTTGTATGAAGCAATTGGACAATCAATAAATAAGCTGGCACCAAATGAAGTAATTTTCTTCATGATTGAGCGTGTACGCTTAACAGTTTAATGAGCATTTTTGTATTTACTGGAAATAAGGGTTACTCCGTTCACTTCTGCACCCTCCAAGGCAGGTGGTAAACTCAGAAACAAATTTTCATCCTTTATTTATTTTAAATTTGTATGCTACTTGAAAATATTTTCTAGAATTTACTTGAAAAGCATTTTCTACAAGTTCTCCTAGAGCTATATTTAGTCTTCAGAAAAACAGACATTGATGAGACACGCATCTGCAGGAACATACTGGATAACTCATGGGCATCCAGCCTTTTCTCTTTTGTTAATATAAGAAAAGGTTGCAACATATTTTTGAGAGAAAATACAGTACTAATGGTTCAGAACTGTTTTACTGTATATTACCTACTTACTCTGCAGATTAAGTATACTAAAATTCAGTTTATAATAAATTGAATTCAATACATTAAAACTGGAGTTTCTTTAAGGTGTAACAAAAAAGTCTGAATCAAACATAATGAATCAAAACTCCTGTCAACCATCTTCTGCACATCCTTCTATCGATACTTTACTTTTATAACCCTGCACACTACATATAACTGCTAGATGAGTTTCAAGGACAAAACCTTCCCTAAACTTATACTACCAATAATAATACTATACCTGTATTAACAAGAGCACTGCTGTTGTAGAGGGTACCAAGATGTGGTCCAGACAGAGACAGGAAGGTGTGAAGTTTGTTGAGGTAATATTTAAATCGAGGTCTTGTGAGCACTGAACGGATTATTAAATTACCCAGTGAATGTCCAATAAAGCTGTTTAAAAAGAAAAACAGAATTTGATGGCAAGCTTCTTATTTTTTTCTTTTAGACAGCAAGAAATAAAACTGGTATCATAAAATGCTGAAGGAGCATAGGAAAAAAAAATGAAAGTTTCCATTCAAAAGCCTGTATTTTAGGAAATAATAGAAACACAGCTTTTCCATACATCCCAAGCCACACAAGTTCCTTAGGAAAATGTTCTGAGCTCCTTCAAAATTATTTTAAACATTGTTTTTGAAAAACTGTGAAAACAAACTATCCTTTGACCAACACCTCCCACCCAAAATCAAGATTATTGCTGGGTCTATTTCCCTTAGCACCAACTATTCAGAAAATATTTTGAGATGTACAGGACTATATAAATCTTCAACATGTGATGACAATCGGTATGATAAATGCATGAGAGTTACTGAATCAACCTGCTGGAGACGGATTCCAAAAGTGTACTCCTATAAGGGGGAAAACCATTACTGAACCAAATCTGAATATTTTAAAGTAGAAGCAACATCTCAAATCTGCTTAACAGTTTGACCAAAAAAAGTGATAATCAGCTTGAGCTAGGCAAATGAAGTTATCTGTCTACCAGGAGAATATTACATTTAGTTGTTTGCCTGGTTAATCAAGCTAGAGGAAAGATTGATAGGACTCTTTAACTTAATGTGGCTATAATTATTACTTAATCTGAGTTGCCTGTAGTCACACCTACAAATCTGTACAAAGCATTTCTTTAGCAAGGACACTACAAAATAAAGCATTTCTAGTTATTATGCAGTCATGCTTACAGATCCCTGCTGAGGTAAGGACCACACTAACTTAGGCACCAAGTTAAGGAGGATATGGTACAGGCAAGACAGACAAAATTAAAAGGAAAAAGTTGTCTTCCTGTTTTACAGAAGTAATTTCATGACTTGGAGAGAACAAGCCACCATCCAAAAATATATGGGAAATCTATGCTAGAACTACGGTAGCTGAATCACCTAACTGCCACATTATATCTGTAATATCACCCTTCCAATATGCTTTGTATCACTGCATTCTTTGACAAAAATAGCTGCAACAAAGCTACCAATATCTACATAAAATCCACTGCTAACAAATTACTTGACCATTCAATTTCTTCCCATGCAAGAACTATTAGCTCTGAAAATTCCAACGTAAAGCTAAATGAAAAAAATCAAACATTAGGCCACAGAATTGCAGAGCCACTCCTAAACTCTGACATAACCGTACATTTCTGGGTGATGGAATAGGCTCCTTGTTTGTTACCAAAACACAATTTAACAATATGTGCATATTTTTTCTGGTCACTTTTACTATTAGATTTTCAAAATTACTGCAGTATCGGAAATTCTTTGCCACAGCCTGCTATGTTTACCTAACTTTGAATCAAAAAATATGTATCCTCTGTGTTGTCACAGTCACATTAAAAGCTCAACAGGGGTGTGCTCGAGTAAGTTCATCCTGCAGATGGTCTGCACCACAATTTTTAAACCGAAAAATAGTGATCCATCAGTCAATCCTATCATCCTCAAGTATGGGCATACCTGAACCAAAACTTCAGAAACATGGAAGACCCATTTGAAAAGAAAAACAAACAAAAAAACAAACAAAACAAAACAAAACAAAACAAAAACCATGCTTGCAATTAGCTATGTGAACATATTTCAAGGACTAAATGTTTCTTAATTTGTAAAGATCTTGAAAAACAACAAAAATTACTGTAATGTACTGGGTGCAAACCCAGGTGTTTAGGTGAACATGCAATAAACCTTTAATAGGATTTTCTAAGAGAGAAAGGTTCAGGAATTTTCTCAAGTCAAGTGTGAGAAGAAAGGCTTTGAAAAATGCAAGACAAAAACATAACTCATGCTACTCATTGTTTCAGATACCCACAACTGTGGGATGCTCTGAAAAAACAATGCATTTCTGAACAGCAGGTGGCAATATTACTGTCTTTTGAATACAAGGGATCACTAACACAACACACTAAAGGAACAGAATTATAATGTAGTATTTGTATTTGCTTTATGCCCCAGGTTTCCAAATTCAGATCATACTGGGAAATTACACACAGTAAAACCTTGTTTTTCTGTGTTAATACATGAAAGATCATGTCCAAGTATAAAAAATTATGGAAGAAAAAGATATCCATCAAAAGCCATAATCAAAAAGAAACAAAAGAAATTGCTGAAACAATATCAAGCTCAGGAACTCTATCTAAAGTGCCAAGAGGTACATGAATAATAGGGTACATATACCCTATTGTACGTCCTTTGTTTATACTCTTTCCCTAAACATTTACCTCTGGTCACCATGAGACACTGCTGACTGGGCTAGACAGAGTCCACAGTCTGACTAGAGAACAGATGTTTTCATGCGTGCAGAGCATGAAAAATTTCCTTTTTTGGGGTGGGGGTCAGGGGTGAGCCAAAGTTACTTAAAAGAGGATGAAAAGTTGAAAAATCCATTGAGGCCAAAGTCCAATACAGGTGATCAGAAACATATATAGGACCATACATGAGGAAGATGGTTTCTGAAACTATGCTGCAAAAGCGTGTCGTTCATTTCCTAGTTATACCATGACCTGGAAAGGCTTCCATCCTTACAGATATTCAAAACTTGAATGGCTATAACTGAGCAATTTCGAAGTTGGAACTTTTTTAAAGTAGATCAAAACCTGATCTAACTTTTAAGGTGGCACTCATATGAGTGGGTAGCTGGCCCAGATGGCCTTCAGTGGTCCGTTAAACCAAAAAGTATTCTGCGATTCTTTATCCCTTTCTTTTTTTAAGAAATAAATTGCTGTTGGTTTCAATGAAGATTCCAGTTCACTCTTCCTAGCCACGTTGTTCTAAGAACACAGATTTTGTTCAAAGCAAACCAATGCACTTGCTGGTGGGTGTATGGGTACGGTAACAGGTATCAGCTCTGGCAGTACCAAACATGTTGGTTCATTAAGCTGACAATACAGTATGGCTCAGGGTTCTGATGGTACATGGAGAGCCTCTTATTATCTCAGTACAAAATTGTAGCACGCTAAATATGACTTTGAAAGCACGAAGCTTTGCTTTGACTGGCCAGTACAGAATCTCAGAACTTCTCATGACTTGTCTTGGCCTGAGGTGATTTTAGTTTGTTTTAGCTGGGACAACAACTGTCTAGCAGTCAAGGAACAAGTCAGGTCTAAAGTTGGTTTAGTTTCTCTGTAGTTTCTAGTAATAACGTATAGATGTTCCGTATGGATTGAAAGGTGTATCACCAGCATAAAACACAGCATGGAAGAGTGCAAACACAGCTGTCATATGCCTGAGGTCCCCAACAGCCAATTAATGGCCACTGCAGAAGCACAGTCTCGTAAGTCAGGAAATAAAAATGGCGTTAGGGACAACCGAGAACAGAAAAACGGAGTAACTGGGTAACGATGAAAAGAAAGATCATGTGGGCAGACCAAAAATACGAGAAAATAAATCCAGGCAGACCCAAGGCCAAGGGGGTAGAAAATGCCACCAAGAACATCATTCTTCTGCCAGTGAAGCCCCAAATGCTGATGTCTGACTGTAAGACTTCTGTCTCTGTTCTGCTGAAGGAAGAGAGAAACCACCAACCTCAGGACTCTGACAGCTGCTGGAAGGAGAGCCTAACGTAATATCCTGAGTTGGAAGGGACACACAAGGATCGTCGAGTCCAACTCCTTGGTCCCCAAAGGACCACCCAAAAATCAGACCATGTGTCTGAGTGCGCTGTCCAAATGCTTCTTGAACTCTGGCAGGCTCCATGCTGTGACCACTGCCCTGAGGAACCCCTTCCAGAACAGATACTACCCACCTCTGTGTATAAGGTGTGCTCCATTTTGCCTATAGCAAGATTTTGGATGTAGAAGAGCAGGCTTTCCTAAGACAGGGCACTGCCCAGTCCTCTTTGCCTTATGGCATCGTTACAGGTCTGGAGGCTGATTTCTAATTTGACTCGGCTATTGAGTACCACTTGTACAGAGAAGATTACCTTCAGTACTCAGAAGATTTTAGAGAAACTAGCACCATTCAGGAGAGCATGGCTAGCTAGACAAAGCCCACTTCCTTCACAGTGGGACAGCCAAAATGAGTTAGGAACGCAGTGGCTACTTCAACAGAGGTTTTCTCAAGAGTACTTTCCTGGGCTTTCTGGGTTATCCCTTCAAGGACTTGCACATAAGCACATCTTTCTGAAAGATTTCTCACGCAGCTACCAGGAAACAGCTGCAGGATTTGCTGATAGACATAACTTTCTCTTAAGAAAAGAGAGAGTTGATAGATGGAGACTTCTGCTTTGTGAAGCCAAAACACGACTGTAAATCTTGAAAAGGAAGCTAAAATAAAAATGGCAATTTCTTTTTTGTTCAAGTGTCAGGCAATAAATGAAGCTGAAAAAATATTTACAAATCCAAAGTTTTATGAGAAAATATGCAGCAAACCAGAAGAGACTTCAATTCTCAGATATGAACAATGAGAAGGAACTGGGTGGATACATCCATCACTGCCTTCTGACCACAGGAAAGAGAAAATATCAGTGTGTGCTGGTGGGTACAGAAGCCTCCGATGCCGAGGGTGCTCACACGCACTCTGCGTAACAGACACAATCGCACAATGCTTTTTTTTTTTAAAAAAAAATCACCAAATCAGACAAAATTAACCATGTCAAATCTCAAAATATTAACATTTGTTTAAGAAGTGAGATGACATTTAAACATGTTAGAAGTTTTCCCTAGCTGAACAAGGCCTATCAAATACATGAGTATGCAGAAACTTGTAGGATACACAACAGCGACCAGTGAGTCAAAACCCACTACAGAGGGATAATTTGAGGATGTCTAAGCAAATGGGTGAAGTCGGACATTATTTGCTCCTGTCATCTAACTGAGCTAACTCCAGCTGTGTCAGTAAGAAAGTCTTCCCAAACGGTGCACCCTACTGTGAAAAAATAAACAGAACAGGTATACCCTGAAAATAACTAAAAAAAGTGAGGAAGAGCACTGGGATGAGCCCTCTGTATTACGATGCAAAACATGCTTTTTAGCAGATGAAACAATCAGAAAATCAAAATAATGAAGTATTCTTCTCATGCAGCTTCCCTTTAATGTCACATGTCACACTGAACTTTCCTGTAGGAATGACAAACTGCCGTGTCATACTTGGTGAAGAGACTAAAACCAGAAGAAAGACAACTTGATCTAGAAATAGCGCTGCTGTGGTTTCCTTCTACTTTCTCAAAATATTATCAGTTTTACCACAGACCACTACCACACAGGATCTCTGAGGAGGCACAGGACAGCAGTTCCGGAAATGTAATGAGTAACTCACTCTGCCCTACAACCACCAACAGGACTCAGTGAACTCACAATACTGTTCAGTTTTATTTCAGCTGGGAATTCCCTCTCTCTTCCGTCCTCCTTTTCCCTATTCCTCCCCCTTCATGAATTTCTCTTTCCCTTCTCTCTTGCGGCCTGCTTCTGAGCATCACAGTTCAGAACAACAAAGGGCTCTACTGTTAAGTTTATTTCTATAAATAGTATAGAACAGATATTACCTGATTTTTGAAAGGGTTAGATTATAAATTTGTATATACTGTATAATTTCATCTAAAAGGCGATCTGTCATGGAATCAAAATCAGCAAAGGTATCATTCTGTAAAATAAAAGAAATAAAAAATAACAACTGTGTTTTCTAATGCAGTAATATACATTCTGCATTCAGTCTGAACTCTTATTCCCAGTGTTTCGATTAACAACACACAAATAAAAGCATTTATATTAACTTTGAATACAAACACTACAGCTAGGTATTCTCATTTTTTCAAGTTTTTTTTTTTCTTGTAACATGAAATAAAGTAATATACATTTTATTGTTAGACTACTTTCTTCTAACACACCAAAACAAATCTTAACAACATGACACAACCAGCCTTACTTCCATGCCTTCCTCTACATATAATCTTATCTTTAGTGAAACTGAAGACCCAACTACATATTCAAAACTAAATCACACTGCCCATGAAATAAAAATGAGACAATTACTGCAACAGCAGAGTCTACATAAGTGTTGTTTATTCAAAACAAACAAACAAAAAACTTTAAAGCCTTATTCCCAATTCATAGCTGATTCTCTACAATGATTAACGGTAAGAAATTTGAAAAGAGGTAGGCAAAGCTTGCCTAAAACTTTTCAACACAAGTTCAAAGGATCTACGCTATAATCTGTACTGTTCAACATATTGATAAATGACCTGAAAAAGGGAAGAAGGAGAATAACAAGACATCAGAGTTTGTAAACGAAACCAAATATCCAGGATAATCAAATCTAGAAATGACCAGAATTTCAGAAGAATCTTATAGTACTGTATGACTGGGTGATAAAATGGAAAGAAATGCAAAATAATATTACACAGGGAAAAACAGCCCTAAATACACATGTAATCAATAATTTGTATATCTGTGTTCTATAAAATAATTCACAATAGAAAAGTCAGGAAAGAACAGAAAATATCAATATACCATTTTATAATTTCATAGTGCACAAACATCTTCAATGCCCTGTCAAGTTCTGACCAACCTATTTTAAATGACAAGAAGTTTGAAAATGGGCAGAGAAGGATATCATCCAGGAACTGTTCCACAGGTGTTCCTGAGAAATACTAAATGAAGTAGGCCTCTTCAGTTGCCTCCTTAGGAGGGAGAAATTATACTTGTTTAGGAAATACTTGATTAACTGAAGCAGAAAATGGGGAATAATTACTGACACTTTTTTTCCCCCAAAACAAGATGTAGGATTGGTTTAAATTTCTTTGTTTGCAACTGAATTATTCATGTATATGAACCATGGAATTAATCTGTATGCTGTGTAAACGGTAAGTAAAATCATTCAAAAACAAATCAGCCAACATTAAGCAGAGATGTCCATCAGTAGCTATTAGGCTCACTGGTCTCAACAGAATTCACAAATCCCAAAGTTTCAGAACTGCTGACTGCCAAAAACTATAGTGCTATAGAAGAGAAAGCATGGCTCAGTGCCTGCCCAGCCTGTTCTCAAAGCATCCGAGCAGCTATCTTCAGAAACACACCACTGCACTAAGTGAACCTCTCCTCTGAGCCGCTGAAGAGACTCTGTTCTAATACTTCCCTGAAGTATGTCTAATACAATATGTAACACAAAAAAACGAACATGTAAAAATTAGTCTTCTGTGCTTTTCGAAGTTTACTTCATCTGAAAATAATAAAGTTCACAAAAGATGAAGACCAAGGTAATTTGATATGGATTCAGTGTCATGATGCAGATCTTGCAATTCGCTGACAAAAGATTACATCCTGCAAAATAACACATCTCCCTTCTTGCCACAGAAGTTTCTACTATTAGTGCTTTTACCATTAATATAAAAAGGTATTTTATAAACAATCCTAACTGATAATACTGAGAATTTAGGAGATATCAGTATACACAACAAAATGGCAACAACAAATACTTCTCCTTACATATTTTCCTTCAGTGTCATACTAGGCTTTGTAACTACTTTAATGCAAGCCACAGAACAGTTCACAGGTTCTGCTGGAATACAATAAAAACATATAGAATGTGTTAAACTGCATAGAATAGTACTATTAAATAAACATGTCTGAAAACATACAGTGTTTATTGCTTTACAAAAAATCTTTTGTTAGTAAATACCTGATTCCTTTCGGACATAAGAAAATCTATTCTCCCTCCAGGCAGCCCTAGCTCAATGTAAGTCTTCACTAATCTTAGATCTGCGCTGTTACCTTAAAAGGAAAAACAACCAAGAGTTATATACTGCAAAGTGAATTTGCAATAAAAGCATTTAGAGTACTGAAATGAACCTATGGCACAAGTTTATATTTAAACACAGTTAATGATATTCTCAGACCTAATTAAAATTCAGCGAGACTCAGGAAGATAAACTGCAATGTCAAATACAGCGCCAAAACGAAAATGACATTCAGTTGCAGACGCCGTTTTAAAAAAGCAAGGATTTAGGAAGGCGTTTCATTTTTTTATAGCATCCAACAGATACATAGCACTGTGAACGTTAAATTCTTGAAAACCTAATTAACTTTAATAAAAGTCAATTAAAGAACTCAGAACTAGCTTAAAGGATTCGGTGAAGCAGCAAGGAATAATGGCAAGTTGTAAAGTTTTTCACACAGTAAAAAGGCAAAATGGACCATCAGTAGATAAAGATATGCTTAGACTGGTATACGAGACAACTAAAGCTAGTTTATAAGACTCCTGAAGATTCTTCTGTATCAGTGATCATGCATACTTTTGAAGAAAGGGTACCCTTTCTGCCTTAGAGAAAAAAAATAAATCTCATTAATAGGGAAGAACCTTTATGTACTGTTTTACAAGAAAATTCTAACTATATGGATTATTCTAAGGCTTTGAATACATGTTCTTATAACAACAATTTTTATGGCCACGTTAACTTTTGTGTTAACTCTAAGCATACAATAGCACACAAACATCTACACTAGTAAGAAGGAAGATTTCTGAGTTCAGTTTCAGAAGAGCTTAATAACGGATGCCTTCTGCTCAGAGGAGGAAAGAAAAGCTATTTTGTTATTTTAAAATTCTTTAACTAAGAAATTTGAAAAATGAACAAGACAGCTGTGCAATGTTAGTCCAGCCCAATATTCTATGTATCGTGTCTCCTTGCATTTTCTCTCAAAATGAGACAAAAAGGTTAATGGCAGAAAGATGGGAAATAGGATCCTAACTACAGGGGGTGCCATTTCTTAGCATGCACATACATATTGAACTAAAAGCAGGTGAGTATGTTCAAACTTCAATGCGCCCAGAGGATGGCAACAAGGCTGGTAAAAGGGCGGGAAGGCATGTCTTGTGAGGACAGACTAAGAACACTGGGTTTGGCTATTCTGGAAAAAAGGAGGTTCAGAGGCGACCTCATTGCTGTCTACAACTTCCTGAGGGGAACTGCAGAGAGGTGCCAGTCTCTTCTTCACTGGTAACCAACGAGAGGATGTCCAGGAATGGCACAAAGCTGCACCAAGGGATGCTCAGACTGGATATTCGGAAAAATTTCTTCACCGTAAGGGTGGTCAAACACTGGAACAGGCTTCCTAGTGAGGTGGTTGCTCCATGCCTGTCACGAGTTCAAGAGGCATTTAGACAGTGGCCTCAACAACATGCTTTAACATTTGGTTAGCCCTCAAGTGTTCAGGCACTTATAATCGTTATAATCAAAGATCTTTGTAGATCCCATCCAGCTGAACTACTCTACACCCTTCTGTTCCACACTACTTAAATTCTCCTATCTTCTTTCATTTAGCAAGAGATTTTCTCATCTCTACTATAGCAAAGTCTCTGTCCTTGGAGATACTCAAAAACCCCACTGGACATGGTCTGGGGCAACCTGCTGTAGGTGACCTTGCTCTAAGCAGGTGAATTGGACCTCAACCATTCAGTCACTCTGTGATCTAACCTTTTAAAACCTAATAAACAATTGCCTGCAATTTACACACACATTTTTTTTTTTAAATAACAGTATACACACCTTTTATTTTCCTTGACAATGTAACACTACAAATTCTAAATAAAGCTGTTTTGCTACTATCTCTCTTCTGTTATCACAGTACGGACAAACACCTAGATGATGTAAAAACTGGAGGATGTACCTAATGTGAACTATGCCATACACTGGGTTTATGCACTTGAAAGTTTTACTGAAGACAAATGTTACACAAAATTCTTACTTTAAATGTATTTCTAGAACACATTGTTAAACATAGCAATACAATGTCAGATTCCCAACTCCCTCAGGTGAACCTATTCCTGAAGTGTTCAGTTCACAGTTCAAATAACAAAAGTTAAACCTGACTGGTAATCTGAACTGCCATCTCATTCAGTATCACATTTCCCAGCATACCATCTAGGCCATGGACACAGACTATAAGATGTATTCCTTCTCCTGAACAGTCATCCTCCTCCATACTGAAGTAAGGTATTGAAGAAGCCAGTTTGAAAACATCACTATACATGAATCCGGGAAGTTTCAGTTGCTTCAATTCTTCTTTAGCCTGGAGGAAACTGGAATGAAACAATACTTATGATAAAATAACATTTACTATGGCCAGACAAATTTAGGGTATCCTAGGATACAGTTTTCTATTGACTTTTTACTTTTGTCTTCTATGTAATCGATATGAAGAAAAGATATTTATCAAATTACTATTTTCACAAAATAACCCAGTTCCTCAAAATACTTCTTCATTTCAGCTTCCTAAAGTCCCCTTTCCTCTGTAACAAAATCTGTACCCTAAGATCAACTCTTATTTCCTTTGAATATCTCTGCTATCTGTAAAATATTTCTGAAACCATAGCTGATTCTGCTTTAGTTCCAGTTTTGAGTAAGTACAGCTTTGTTTAACTGCAATAACAACATTAGATCTGGTTCTAATTCCTGTAAAGTCAAGATAAAGATATCTAGTGACTTCTGATAATTCTTGCCAAATTTAAGACCTATTTTCCTAGGTTAGCAGAGGTAGTGCTGAATTGGCTCACTATAATGTTCCTTTAATATGCTGAACAATTGTTATTTGCTTCAGAAGAAACTAGATCCAGACCTCTGATCTCTTACCTATTAGGAGAGGGCTTAAACTATAGCTTCTATAAGCTGCCCACAGGCCAAGAGTTCCTCCTGCTTCTCCTTTCTGTAGTTTCTTTGTGTACGACCTTTCTACACAGTTGCATATCAGTTTTCCCTGCAACGCTTCAAACAGACTTGCTTCATGCCAAAAGCTTTATGCTTCTTTCTCTCCTTTATTTGTCTTTTCCACATGTCCCCTCGGCGTCAACCCACAGCCTGTCCTCTTCTGCCTGCTCCTTGTTTTTCTCTCACTCTACTTCTTGCTCTCTGGTTCCCCAGCTTTTTCTTTAGCTCATTCCTCACTAAGTGGTAAGAGCAAACCTCAATAAAGTCGGCCTAAACAGAGACCACTGCAGAGAGCTGGTCTTATCTCTCTGCAGCAGAGTTTACTTAGTTTGTACCACAAGAATGTTTAACGAATGAGATGTACCCAAGTTTGGTCTCCAAGAAGCAGCTCCTGCCCTCTGCAGTCCCTGTGGCCCCACCATCCACGTGACTGCTTTCCCCAAGGCCAAGTCCTTGATTTTACTCTGAGTGCCCTCTTTCTTTTATTGTTACAGAAAGCCATAAAATAGTCTCTGCTTTTCAACCTAGTCCATGCCAGTCCCCATTATCTCAACGCTACATTTCTGTCTTCTCACTTCCAGTCTTGTTTCCTCCACAATCACTAGATCCTTCCTCCTGCTTACCACAAACTGTCCGGTCTTTATCTCTTTTGTCCGCTGATTCTTCTCCTTGTTCCTACTTCTCTTCCAAGCCTTCTTCATTCTGATAGCAACATTTTGCTTCCAATACAACACAGCACATTAAGCTGCTGCTTCCCATGTTCTGTTAGCAGCAGGAATTATCACAGAAACTCCTATTTTTGCATCTGGGATCCCCAATGTTCCTCTAAATTTGACCTTCCTGGTACCCAAACTGTAGTGTAATTTAGAGGTGTTATGTTTTGGATATTTGAAGTTAAGATTAAAAAATAAGGCTGTAATCTTGTCCAGTATTGCAAAATAGCTTCACAACAAATAGAATGGACAGTAAGTTACAGATACTTTTTGCTTTTATGTTTTTAAACTCGAAGCATATTTTTCTGTATATGCTATTTTAACAGCTTCCATTTCATTAAACACCATTTTTATGCTCAGTAGCCACTACATCACCACTTTTCAGCTGAATGCTTATTTTTAAAAAAGGAACATATTAACGAAACAAGATACATGCATTTTGCTTGAAGTTTATGAAACCACATGAAATTGTAATGTAAATCATATAAGGAATTATGTGCTAACACATTTTCCATATTAACATCTAAAATGTGATGTTACTGAATATACAGAATCCACAAGACACTGTCTTGAGGGCACTTGAGCATAACCACATTTTTTTCCCCTTTTACACTATATTAACATCATTTCTAAAAGCAAATAAACTTTGTTTTAAAACAGTCACTTACGCTAGCATTTGAGGTTTTGGGGAGCTTTCATACCAGGAAATAGATGAAGCTGAGCTGTAGGATGTGCTGCCTGGCTGCTGTGTAATTGCATCAGATTTATTCCTTGAAGAACATATAACATTGCAAGGAGAGTCTCTCAGAGAAGATGGAAAAGACAGACAACCAGGAGTACAGACGGGAGGCACAGTCATTCCGTCTCGCAGATGCCCACTATCAATCCTTTCAGATCTCAGGGCTCTTTCTTCTGCTAAGCCATGATCCTGGTCAGCACTGGAAGCTCCATCTAATATACCGTAGTCTGTTTCTTCATAATACCCGTTTTCAATCATTTCTTGATCATCCTCTTCTTCCTCATCTTGTTGGGAAGAGCAAATAATTTGCTTTTCATACATTTCTTTTTGAGGGCTAACAGGATTGCTGTTGTCCATAGGCCAAATATCTGAAATATCTGTGCTGCTTCGAGAGCCAAAATAGTTTTCTACAAACCCTTGTTTTACAATATCAGTACTACTGGTGGGAGAAGGATTATCTGTACCAGTTTCACTTTTAGCTGCTGACAATTCTTCCGCCGTTTCCTTTAGTTCTAAAGGCTCATTATGTTTTCCTTCATTTGTTTTTTCAACCTCATACCCTGCACTTACAGATGAAGAACCTGAAACAACAGATGGCTCACTCAAGCAAGTAATTTCTAAATGCAATTTAACTGTTTCTTCTGTAGTGTTATGATGCCTTTCGAGGTCCTGAGAGCCCTTGCAAGTTGTGCCAAGGTCTGTCTGTGGGCTGTTACTTTTCAAATCAGTAGATGTAACTTCATCTGAAACAACTAAGTCTAAAAGATCTTTTGTTCCTGAGAGAGAGGAATGTATAGACAGAGTTTCGTTATCTGAATGCCCTGAAAATAGAACACACTGTTGCTGCAAACCGATATTTGATTTTTTAATGTCATCGCATTTTGGCAAGTCAACTGCTCCAAGATCCAATACAGTTTTACTGTCACTTAGCTGGCATTCAGGTACAATAGTTATCTTTGAATTTTCATCAGGTGAGAGTTCATCATCATCTGAAGGCAAAGAATTTATGGATGTCAGGGATGATTGTATTTCACTTACAGCGCTGGTACTCTCAGTACAATGGCTTTCCAATGCATTTTTTATAGCATAGTCTGGTTTTAGCAAAAGCTGAGGAAATAATCTCTCCGTATTGTACACACTTTGCCCTTGAACATTTTCAAAAACCTGATCAGGGTTGGGGAGAGTTGCAAAAGAACTTGGTTCACTTTCTATACCAGAATCTGAAAACCTAGAAGAGGCATATGTCACACTAACATCTGGTAATTTAGTCATGTCCCCACTTACAGAAAGTTGACTTTCTTTTGTAGATAAACTAGGCTGATTATTTTTCATTTTTGTCAAGACATCACTGGTGTGTCGTAAGTTTTTTTCATGGACGTCTTCCTTTTCAAGCACTGGTTCTACTGAATGCAGTTTATTTCCAGATTCTGAAGTCTGAATATTGGGTGTCTGCAAATTCTCTCCTTGTACTCCATCTTGCGGAAACTCAGACCACGATCCAATATGAACAGTTACTTTCTCCCCTTCATAGGGATTCTTATTACTTGGTTTGACCTCAATTGTCCTGACCCCCGAGGAAGGTGGCTGACCTCCTTCAAGTATATCTCTGGGTTGCAGAGCACTATCTACTTGTATAGTTCCAGGACCTGCCTGGGAGATCGTAAGTCTACCAAAAATAGCCGCGTTTTCACAGTGCACAGGGCTACCCTGACTTGGTTGAACACCTTCAGTCTTAGCAGTCTTTTCCTCAGTTCCCGATGACAAACACGTAAATTCTCTTTGACTTATTTGCCTGGTGCAGGTCTTTGTATCACAAGGAAATCCACTTAACGTAGGGTCCAGCCCTTCATTAGCATTATATGAAGGCCTGCCTTCTGAGCTTTTAGAGGCATCTTCCAGTGCTGCACTTTTCAAACATTTGTAGCCTACTAAGACCACAGAGTCCTTAGAGTTCTGTTTCACGACTTTTTTTGTGTTTTCAGGTTTCATTGTTTTCATGAGCTTAGTAACCTTAACTTTAGGTTTATTTGTATCTTCATTTTTCCCTTTCAAAGACTTTGTTAGCATCTTTTCACTTTCTGAATGCCAAAGGTTGGAGGCACCTGCAGGTCTTACTTTCAATTCCGGGCTAGTAAATCCAGCTACAAAACCTTCTTCAGCTTCAAATTTATCCAGTTTATTGGACTCTGACCTTGGAAGATTCTGAACTACCAACCAGGGTACATCCAGATCTTTTACCAAAAAAAAGTGAGAAAAAAAAGGATTGTTTACAACAAGATTATGGAAGTAGCTGAAGCTATAAAACACTGGTAATTACAGAATTTTACACATCCTCAAAACTCAAACTAGAAAAACATTTCCTAGCAAACAAACATACTCCTTCAAAGCCAGCAAGAAACGACAAGAAGAATACTCAGTTTCTACATCACTTTTGCTCTTTTTTTTCAAAAAGAAAACTGCACTGTGAGGTGTGTTTACCTTCAGTAATTGAATCTAAATACCGATCTTCAAAGATTATAGGCAAGGAGTTCATATCTCCATCTAGTTCACTGCATTCAATAGGGAGGGGTGGAAGAGAACTGCAGAAGGAAGTGTTTTTGATAGCTGCACACATCTGTAGATGACTCTGAGCACTGAAAAAAATGAAGTAGTCCTACATGAAAAAATAGAACTGTTTATTTTTACATTAACAGAAATCAGCAGTAGTTTAATTCCCTTTAGTGGAAGCTTTTCCACTAATCACTTATTTAATAGAAAAATTATTCCATTACTCATTTGAATTGCACTGTCTTAACTTGTATGTTCTTCCCTAAAAAACTTCAAATCTCTGTTTAAGAACATTAAGTTTCTTTTGAACTTATGTAAGTATTTTTGCAAGACAGTACTTCTACACAATGTTAACTACAGAATAACTATGTGCTTAATGTTATGCACTTCGAAAGGCTACTCACTGTAGTTCTTGATAGGCAAGGGCAGCTTGCCTAGGATGCTCAAGACAAAAGAATGCTTCTGCAAATCTGCGCACCTGCAAGATCCAAATAATGTTAGAGCTAATTGTGTATTACACACAAGTTCTGAAAATTCACCACGATTACTACGCTGCAATGCTATTAACTTGAATTGAATTATATAGTAATAATAATTGAATTATATACATAGTTTTTGGTGGTGGTGGTTTGTTTTTTCAACGTTCAGTCTGGGCAAAGAAGGAAGAGGATACCATAGGCAAGACTTGAAAGTGAAATGAGAATTTTAACTTGTGTACTAGATGACTGAGGGGAATTATATATGCCTGCTGAAAACTTGATTACCAAGAAATGAATCAACTAAACCAGGCCCACATGAAATAACAATATACAAAAAAATATTAGAAATTTCAGGAGAGGAAAGGAAGTAACTGTTTGATGGACACTTCTGAATGGGCTTGAGGATTACCTTCGGAAGCAGAAACCCATTACATGCACTTGAGAAGTATGTTTCAAACATTTCACAAATACCCTCTAGCCCACAACTAAAACGTTGTGCAAAAAAATCTTTTGTTTGTAAAGATTTCAGCTGTGATTGATAAATAACAATGTATGCTAATCATAGGCACTGTATTCAAGACTGAATTGTATGCCTGAAGTTAATAAACCATGCAATATTAAAATGGTTTTTTGTAACATATGGAAGATTATTTCTTTATCATCAGGTATTTATTTTCCCAAGGTACTCTGGGCCTTCTTCTTGCTTTATCTAATTTCCCAGACAGTGACTATGATAGTTTCATGTTCTGTAATTTCCACCTTTTCCTTTTTTTTCCCCTCCCCTTCATAACATAAGAAAAGCTGGTTAAAAAAATGCTCTGAGGTGCTTAAAAAACAAACAAAATCAACTCAACAAACACACAAACAAAACACAAAAACCTCACACAAACATTAAAACCCCCTATCTCTAACCTGTATTAGAGGCTGAAAGTCCTTCTGTCCCAACCTCTCAAAATTCTATTTACTTTTTATATGAAATAAATCTCAGTGACATATCACCTATGAATAGTCATAGAAAATGTTTTGAAGCAACAGAAAGCACTACACCGTATGCTGCCTTGTAAATGCAACTTCCACTCTCAGCAGTGACCAGACACACACACAGAGCCTACCTCCTCTCCTTCAGAAATGGCACTCTGAGTTTATGCACGCACATGCTGCTTTAGAACCAAGTGTTCCTAACTATTCCCCTGTGCTTTCCCAGATCCTTTTCTAAACAGAGGTCTACCTTGCAAATATGTCATTTTGTCAGGGCTAATCCTCAGCCTTTCCCCCAGAAAGGTACAACATTGTTTTATTATTTAAAAACTAGATGTTAGAGCAACTGATTATTAAGGCTGGACTGGTTATCATTCTAAACTGAGCAACCTAAAAATTAATTACAGATCCTAATTGATCACGTAATAGAAAATAAGACAATAACAAGAGTATTTCCCAATTAGATGCCTGTGATTTGAGCCAAGAAAAGGGCATATAGCTGTTTCCCAGTAGGGGAGCAAAGTGCTTTTGGTTTTGGATGCAAGCAATCACTTTACCACCGACCAAAACCTGGCTTACACGGAGAACAGATCTTTATAATTCTGTCAATACCTCAAACAGAAAATTAAGGGCTTTTTATTTGCAGTAAACCCCATTTGTAATTGCTTAATTAATTCCAGTGCTTTTGAAGAAAATCTGATTCTCAGCTCTGACAGCGCTTAGTTTAACAGCAACAGTAGAAAACTAGTTGGATGCAAGCTCCAAAATTGCTCCAAATGCCCAGATAATCAGTATTAAAGAAACAAAACAAACAAAAAAACCCTCACAACAGTAGTTTATTATGTTTAATCAGTGTGTACCTTATGGAGGGACTGAGACATTTGCTAGGACACTGTTAAGCAGGCTCTGCAGCAGCAGATAGCCCACCAGCTGGCACTGGTGACTCAAATGCTACCAACTTGAGCTGACTCCGCAACGGTTTTGCAGGAGGAAATTGTAGGCACTGCTCCTAGTCCCTACAGGCTTCCTCAAATTATGCACTCGATGGTCCTCCCAACGTAAGCAGAAGAGAAATTGGATAGAAGAAGTGCTGTGGAGTACATACTGAGTCCCTGGCACACCGATGAGTAGCAGCACTCAGATCTTGGTTCTCAGTTCTCCTATTTTAGGACTAATCACACTGTAAGAAATCATTTTGGAATGACGTGTTCAGACCTACCAGAAGATGTCACTATGAAACAAAGAGTGTGTGCAAACTTTCTGTAATATAAAATACCTTAATCAGTTTTTTTTTCCAGTGTAGTTGCAAACCTTGTTAGTGGGCTATTGTAGTTGATGGATGTTCTAATCTGAATTTTTCCTGCTTTTTATGTAGCAATTAAAATCTCGTATAGTGTTTTACAGAGGTGTACTCAAATAAGATATTGCATTTCATTATGACCTTATTTTCTAACAATACTCCAGCAAAAGCACCTATGCACAGAGGGGGAAAACTATTTGACCAAATACAGATGACAGGCATTTCTAGGGGATATTTTACTTGAAACATCTAAACCAGTCAGATGGATGAATCCCTAAAAGCGTTCATTCGTCTTAGATTAATATAAAACTTTCCCAGGGAGAAATTTCCAGTGGCGAGTACAGTCTACAAATACTGCAAGATGAAAAGGTAAATTTAGAAAAGATTTAGAATCCAATATAGACCAGATGAGAACATCATTTTCTAAAATGAAAGGACAGAATTTTGTATAGTGCAAAAATCTTATTTCGGAAAAGACAGATATGCTCTCAAGAGAGTAATTATAATTAGTAGGTCATCTCTCGAATTCCACCTACATTCACTAACCAGAAAGTCTACATCATTTAACATGCAGATAATGCCTCTAGTGAAACATGATCATTCCAGGTTTCCCCAAAGTTTATATAAAGGTTTATAGTCTCAAGACTATTAATGCAAATTGCAAAATGTTATGGTAAGCCCTCAAAAACAGTATCCAGAATCAGTAATGCTCTTAAAAATATCATGGCTCAAATTTACCATCCCTTTTTAATTTTAAGGTTTACTGACGTTCTGCAGTGCTAAATCCTACTCAACTGGCAGTATGTTTCCTTATATATATTTAATTGCACATATTTGCAAATTGTTTGCACCAGCTCTTCACATCTTGGGAGTACAGGAAACCAGTGTGGTATCTGAAAATTAGTGCTTGTAAAATTAAGTATGATCACATTGCTGATTCTATGTAAATTGGCTCAGGTAAAATTTCCTTTTCAATGCTGTATTATTCAATTTGTGCCAGACAGCAGCCTTGGAGACAGCCTCCTTGCTCTTCGTTATCAGGCCCTAAATAAAAAGGTAAGTTTAAGATTACCAGTGTCCTGCATCTCTTTTTCAGACTTTGATGTTTGGATAGATACTGTAGTATCCAGTAACTGCAGAACTCAGTAATAGCAACCGGCCACTTCTTTCAAAAATAAAATAAGCTTTATATATATATATTTAATAAAAAATAAGAACATTTTCAGTAATAACAAGGGTCAGCTCTGAGTTCAACCCTGAAAACTCAAAAGTTTTAGAGACAAAGTACCATCCGGTAGCAAGCTACATGGAAGACTATGCAACCATCTTCAGCTCACCACCACTATGCTGCAAATGTAGCTTAATACCTAAAGAAAAGAATATTTCTGCTGCATTTATTAAAGAAAAATGTTATTTTTTCTCTTCTTAAGAAGCAAAATTTGCATGTGATGTGATGCTTGAAACAAGATTATTTATTCAGGGTGACATCTAAGAGGAGAAGTGGGCATAAAAACAATTGGAGGAGAAAAATGCAGGTACGAAAGCAGGTAACAGGTTACATAGAATCACAAACTAGCTTTGGTTTGAAGGGACCTTAAGGACCACCCAGTTTCAGCCCCCTGCCATGGGCAGGGACACCTCCCACCAGACCAGGTTGCCCAAAGCCCCATCCAGCCTGGCCTCGAACACCTCCAGGGATGGGGCATCCACAGCTTCTCTGGGCAGCCTGTGCCAGGGCCTCACCACCCTCTGCATGAAGAATTTCCACCTAACATCTAATCTAAACCTCCCCTCTTTTAGTTTAAAACCATTCCCCCTTGTCCTGTCATTATCTGACTGAGCAAAAAGTTGTTCCCCCTCTTTTTTGTAAGCCCCCTTTAAGTACTGGAAAAGCTGCCATGAGGCCTCCCTGGAGCCATCTTTTCTCCAGGCTAAACAACCCCAGCTCTCTCAGCCTTTCTTCAGTGCTCCAGCCCTCTGATCAACTTTGTGGCCCTCCTCTGGACCTGCTCTAACAGCCCCACATCCTTCTTGTGCTGGGGGCCCCAGCCCTGCACGCAGCTCTCCAGGTGGGGCCTCACAAGGGCAGAGCAGAGGGGCACAATCCCCTCCCTCCCCTGCTGGCCACCCCTCTGTTAGTGCAGCCCAGGACGCAGTTGGCCTTCTGGGCTGCAAGCACACACTGCTGGCTCATGTCAGGCTTTTTGTCCACCAGAACCCCCAAGTCCTTCTCTGCAGGGCTGCTCTCAATGAGTTCTTCTCCCATCCAGTCCTCATGTCTGGGATTGCCCCGTCCCAGGTGCAGCACCTCGCACTTGGACTTGTTGAACCTCATGCGGTTCACATGGGCCCACTTCTCCAGCCTGTCCAGATCCCTTTGGATGGCATCCCTTCCCTCTGTTGTATCGACTGCACCACTCAGCTTGGTGTCATCTTCAAACTTGCTGAGGGTGCACCCGATCCCACTGTCTATGTCATTGGTAAAGATATTCATCAGCCCCAAACAGACCCCTGAGGGACACCGCTCGTCACTGGCCTCCACCTGGACACTGAGCCATTGACCACCACTCTCTGGGTGCAGCCTTCAAGCCAATTCCTTATCCAGTGAATGGTCCACCCTTTGAATCCATCCCTCTCCAAGTTGGAGATCAAGATGTAATGTGGGACCGTGGATTGATCAGGCATGATTCCAACAAATCAGGAATCAGAAGGAAAGGGGAGGAAGGGAACTATTCAGCTTCTGTGATGCTTTCCAGTTTTCACAAAAATATTTTTAATACACACAGTATCTCAATTCATCTCAAAAATACTTTGATTTATATTCCCTAAAAGAACTGCAGTAAAATTCAGTTCTTAAATTATTTGAGAGCTAGAGAAAATGACATAAATCTGAGACTTTAAGAAATACATTTAAGAAGCTAAGGACATATCATTACTAGCATACACGTATATTTAACAATGGTCCAATTAAAATAAAAATATTAATACTTTCGGCTCTACTCAAGGTATACTTGTACAAACACTACCTTAGCAGCAGTTGAATGCCAATGCAGGTTAATTGAAACAATATTCTCATCTTATAGCTTCCACCCCAGTTGAAGGATTCCAGAATTTGTATGAAAAGCACAAAGGCAAGTAAGATTCATAGACAGCCAGTAAATTGATCACACCTTGCTACTGCTAGCCTAGTCACTCTAACAAATAAGTCTTGCACTCTTTCTGAAAGATCCCACTTCTCAGAATAGGCTATTTGCACAACCACAATTCCCTCACTGAACAGTGTGATTTTTCAAGGGTTTACGTAAGACCCCAATCCAAGTATCCCTCATAATCAGTTTCCCCTACAGAACCAAAACAAGAAGACTTCTGGTGCAAGTGATAGAAATGCTGGTTAAACAAATCAAGTCTCTGCAAACTAAAACTTTAAAAATGACTTTATTTTGGATTGTCACTATTACAAAGCACTGATACCATGTACTCTCACTAACCAGACCTACGAATGAACTCTCTGCAAATGGTTTTACAACAAGAGCCTCCAGATAAACTCTTAAAATGACTTCTTATATGTACGTGATACATGTATGGATTATGATGTCAGAGAGTAAAGATGTGACGCTAGCTAAAGATCAAGTTGTGTGATTGGGGAACAAGGGTGGTGGGAAGTGTTGTTTGTTTTAATGAATTTTACTCCCTGAAAAATTTTAAATGTTTTGTTTCTTCAAATCCTTGACCACGAAAGAGGGGAGGAAAAGATATATTTATGAGAAGATAAGGGCAAAGGTTTAGCTCATACTTGAAAAGTGAAGGTTCAGCTCATACTTGAAAATATTTCACTATGTGCTGTGGTTTTGCATGTAGAAAGCAGCAACTGTATATACACATCACCAGATCTACTGCGTGTGTAGTTACCATGCATCAATTTTTATACATACACACACATAAATGCCAAATCCTGTCTGGATTGTCTCTTCTTTTTTGAAATCTCACTCCAGAACCCTTTCACAGCTTAGGAACGTTATCAGTTCTCAATTCAGAAGAAAAATATGTTTCATTTTATGATGTAATCTGGCAGCCTAACTGCAGTAGGGAAGGAAAATGAGTGGGCACTAGACATTGCTCCTGCAGAAAAATACATCATTCTACACAAACACATCTCCCACAGACTGCAATTTGCCTTCTGAAATGCGTTTCTTATTCAGACAATCAGTGAATAAACATAAACAATGTACTTTATGTGTATTTTATATGTATGTACTTTATATATATTCCAAGAATAAGCTCTAACAACATTATATACAAACTAATCAATGCAACGCAACAGCTCCCTTTGTGATTCCAACTACCTTTCCCTAATAAAACCTGAAAAATTACAATTTGGAGTGTCATTTCCATTACAATGTGTCTCAGCAAGAGTATGAACATCCCATTTATAACACCAGACTTAATACTTACTCTTAATGTGTGATGCTCTTGTGCAAGCAATGCTGTGACCTCCTCTTGTAAAGTAATGACCTCCAGAAATTGCCCCCAGAGAGCCATTAGAAGTGAGCAAAGCTGAGCAAGATTCATATTTATAAGTTCTGCCAGTTCATCGGGATTTTCCATTTTCTGAAGTATGGAAGAAAGATTTACATGATTACTAGACCCTAATGAACAGACAAAAATTAAAAGAAGTGTATTTCATCTTAGTAAGAAATTTAATTTTAAAAGTAACTTCCAAATGAGAACTGTTTTGTCAAAGTATTACAATTGAATTAACTTATATTACAACACTACCAACTTGTTTTATTAGTATTTTAAATATTATCTAGATGTCTAATAGCATTAGGACTCATGATCTTAAATTGAGGCAACAAAACCATTAATAGCAACCATAACTATGAGTTGCAACTGTTTGATTTTCTAACATGCAAAAATATAGTGCCTGAAAGGAATCAGAATTAGAAAACAGAAAATTGATTCTAGGTATATTAGTCCAAATTTGATACAATCCTAAAAAATTAATGAAGACATTTCCACTTTGGAACATTAACAACTTACAGTAATGCTTATATGCCACTATATGCCTACATACACTTTAAACATGTTCAGGAATCAATGTTATACTATTTGATAGTTACAGAATAGGTTTCCTAGAAAGAGGTCATACAAATTCAGTGCAAAACAAGTTTTTCTTTCTGAGAGTGTACTGTAATCCTGTGATCCAGTTCCATGCAAGTCAACTGTAAATTGTTAGCCTTATATTCCCTACTATTTTAGAAGAAAATCTAGCTTTTCCGAAACTAATTGGAGACAGATAAGGCATTGAGGCAAGGGGTTTAAAAAGTAAGTATAGTAAAGATCCAACACCAGCAGTATTAAAGGGGAAGCGTAAAAAAAGATTACAAATACTGAAACACCAACTTAGGAGGCAAGAGTAGAAATAAGAGGAACTTTTGAAGAGAACTGCATAAAAGAACAGAAAGGAGAAAACGGAAAAAACAAATATAGTTTAGCAAGCTAAGGGAAAAACTAGCAAAAAAAAAATCTTAAGTACTAGAAAATACATAGAAACTACATAAATGTAAAAAAAAAAAAAAGCCTTTCTAGTTTATAAAGTAAGATTATTAGTTGCTCACAGAAAGCTAACTGTGTTGGCTTTCTTTGTCTCCAGTTATACAGATAGCATCCTTTCAACATCAGTATTACATTTCCTTGCAATTGTGCTACTACTTTTGAAAGTATGAATGAAAGTTAAGTCTACTACAAAAGCTGGGTAGCTAGCCCACTCAGCAACAAAGCATGGACCATCCTGCATAAAAGTCTTCAAACTTCTGCTTTAAATTTGTCTGTGATAAGGAAATCAGCTCTTCAGCTGAGGATAATTCTGTCTGGTGCACATTAAAGAGCTGAGAAGACAAATCTAAGTAATCTATAGTGGACAGTATTTTCTTGAGAATGCATGGAAAACAAAAGGAGACAGCCTCAGGCCAAGTCCTTCTGGATGCGGGTATGCCTTGGAGAATCTGCTTTTGTACAACTTATTACTCATGCTCGATCTTGTAACTGTTATTTGGTATCTTCAAAAAGAAGGGATTCAAATAATGAACACATAAAATTCAAAATATTATTTTAATACAAGTAATCCATCTTTCTATAATCTTCAGTTTTATGATCTTTAACAGTTACCACGGGTACTACTGCCATGCTGAGCCACCAGATCAGTAGGTAAGTTTTTGAGTCAGTTGAGTGATTACTCTTTGAAAGAACAGTGAAAAGAAACAGTGGCAAAAAAAAATAATATAGGATGTTATCACCTAACAGTTTATTCCCAAGTACCATGTAAAATCAGCATACTCTACTTTTATAGTTACTTCACTTATTCAACAAATGTAAAGTAGTACCTTTACTTCTTCGCACAATTCTGTAAGACGAACTTCTACATCTATGTTTTCTGGAAAGATGAGAGTATATAACTATGAGAAACATACTTTCCAAGTTGCATAGTAAAACCTATTATCTCACAAAACAATTTAAAAACATTAAAAAGAAAAGAGACTATCAATTAAAACTTAATGTCACATTAAACGTCATAATCAACTTTAAATCGAGTAAATGATAAAATAATTTCTTACTAATGTCTGAGACAGAAGATGATCAATAAAAAATGGTTTACAGCCAGGTATCATGAAGACTTATCATGAGACCTCATCAAGGATACAATGTTTTTTATTCCAAGTTACACTTGCAAGCACTGTATTGTAGATTATATAGTTTGCACATTACCAGAACTGCTCAGCTATTCAGCAGCAATATCATCACTCAAAACCAAGGTAACACAATTCATCTTCTACCTCAGATTTTCCAGACATTTGTTAACTCAGCACTGTTTTTCTACAGGTATATTATTTAACTGATTTGCAAGCTACATAAATAAAAATAGATTCTTGTCTGATGAGTCATAGTTTGGTCAGATAAAACTGTTCTTTAATTAATCTTTCCCTCAATAGCTCAATGTCAAGAGTAACTCAATCTTCCACGCTATGGCAACTTAAATTGAATCAGAACCTCAAATGTCTTTATTCCTTCATGTAAGATACTGTTCCTTATTAATCATTCCTTTTCTACTCAAGCAAATCCAATCAATTAAATAATAACATTGTACTATGGTAAGATTTCCTTCTACATCTGAGGTACCAGTAACAAGGGAGTAATTTACAAACCTAAAATTATTTCTGACAAATATTTAAATTATTTTTCAGAAAACAGTATTAAGGGAAAAAAAAACAGTTTTACTTAAAAATGTACACCAAAAAAACATGCTTCCAAACCCACAATAATATGTTTAGGATATGGATAATGAATGTAGGCTTGTAGAACAGCAATAGCTTGCTTAGTCATCTGGTCTTTGAATGATACCATCTGGATTTGCTGAGTATATATTGATTTTCAAATAATTGCAATGCCTTATGTCTAGGTTTAAACTTAATGACAAATTAACTCACACAACTCAAAGTTCTGAGGAAATATGCAATATAGAAACGTATGAAGTTCTCAGAAACAAGTTTAGAAATGTTTTTGAAATAAACTACTTGCACCTGTTGACAGGACAGCACTTGATAATTGCTCTGAAAATATTTGAAAACATTTTATATACACGTTATATACGTCTTTCGGAGTGTTTGTGGCCACACAGATTTTGTCATTAGTGAAAAAATTAGATGGTTCTCTTTTGAGACCATCTAATACTGAGTAGTCATCTTGTTTGCCACACTGCGATTGAGCGTAGGTTTGATACAATAGGTAAAGCTGACGTCTGAAGTCATTTCTGAAAATCCCAAATTACAATGCTATCAAAAAAACCTAAAATATCAAAAATAAACAACAACAAAAAAATCCACTAGACAATACAAGACTAAACGAAATTAACTGTTTTATAGCAGCATTGTTCATACATCTAATGAAATTTTACTGGCTCAGCTAAAATAGTTTTGACATTTTTTAAACAAAAATGCAGTCATTCATGATTAAGTTGGTGTCCTACTATGAGGCTAAGCTGCCATTTTATTCTTCTCTCATCATAAACTGCCTTGTGCTTAAACAGCACTGTACTTTGTCCAACATCAAACCAACAGTGACTCTCTCCAAAGAGAAGGCTGTCCATTTAGATGTGGACAAACGCACCCTAAGCTTTAAGAACGTCTTGTGTAGTGTTTGGAAGAATCAAACCTTGAGATACCAAAAGTAATCTGAAAGATTTCACAGGAAGAATAACTACTAGCCTTTAATTATTAAAAACAAACAAAAACAAAAACTAAGTCTGTAATGAACTAAATAAAATGAATTATAAAGAAATAAAAATAATTTTAGCTATTTTATTTAAATGGTGACAACTGACTGAACTCTTCAATCATTTGTTTATTAAAATAGAACAACACTAAAACAAAACATAATATTTTCTTATTTTATTATCTATGCTCAACCTAAAAATAAGTAGTTCAATTCTACAGACTTCACCAGAGTTCAAGATACTCTCACTGTGGCTAAATAGTGAAATAGTGTTCCTGTTTACGAAATAATATGTTTTATATTATTAATAAAAATCTGAGGGGTTATATCACCTGCTTTGAAAACATACCTAGGTAGGCGTCTCTCTGGGTTCGTGGAAATTTTCTTCTGAGAAGGCGTTCATAAAGGACCTGCATGCTGGCCTTGGCTAGTTATAGGGATTGCACACACATGACTAGTTACTACACTCCTTTTTTCATCTTTGATTTATTATTTGCCTTAAAGTTAGTAAAAAAGCTTATTGCTAGCCTAGCAATTAGTGCAGTTAGATCAGTACATTAAAGCACATAATTTTGGTGTAATTTCTAGATTAGATATCACTCATGATATACATTATGCTAACATTCTTTTATTTTCTGAAACCAGTAATACTTAAATGGTCAATTACAGTTACTGAGTCCAACAGTTGTCTCCACATGCTTCTGCAAAATCAGTCTTTTTAAAAAATTATATGAGAGAGCAACAGCAAAGCAAACAGAAGAATCAAAATTACGGAGGTTATAATTTAATTGAAGATTAAAAAGTGACGATTTGAGATTTAAATGGGACTTGAGATTCTCTTCTCCAAAGGTCATTTATATTTAACATATAAAATCTCAACCAAAAAACAGTTCATTTACTTTAACAATTAAAAATAAATGCAAGAGACAGTTTTGTTCTTTGTGAAGTCCAGAGAGCTTCATTTTTTTATAGACATCACAGAAACATGGCTTTTTGTTCCTTTCTAAATTATTATTATTAACTGTTGATAGATTTTAGAGAAATTAGTGTTAATGATAAGCACTGGTTATTTTACAAGAGCAAAGAGTGACTAGTAATAGCATAATTAGTATTTACATTATTAGTTCTTTTTGTTATATCAATTTCCCCAATCAAAGTATATACAAAATAACTGCAATAAATGAAAAAAAAAAAGATTCAGAAATAAGAAAATAATTATAGCAGAAACTTAAGAATTAAAACAAAAAGCAAAATACCATAACATCACAGGAAACAAACCATGAGCAGAATATATACAATGTATGTTAAATGTAAGTACTAATTTTCTTTTAATGTATTTATTTTGAGTGTTTCTTTTCAAGCTTGCATTTTCTTAAGCTAAGCTAAGTCACCCAGAGAAATGACTAAAGGTCTGATCCAGCTACCACTGACGGTTTTTTTTTTTTTTTTTTTTTTTTGTGACGTCAATGAAGACTAAAAGATACCTCCTCACTTTTGATTGTCAGCTTCTTTCTATTACATGTATTTTGTAAGAATGTTTTAGGGGAACTTAAGGTCCTACCTGAAACATTTAAATATCAAGACACAATCTTAGCCTATCTTTACAATAAAAATAGTGCCAACAGATTCTATTTGGCAAAAAGTGCATTTTGTCCTTACAAGGCAGACTAAGAGTTGAGTCATTCACATAATAGGGTGTTTCCCTCCATATCAAGATTAAGATAACTGACACAGAAATACTCTGTACCGTAACTGTAGCATTACTTCTGTTTCTACAAAGAAAACCCTCAGTTTCTGGTATTTTTCTATGCACAGATTTTTAACACACTTGTTTCCTTTTGTTCTTGAGTTATTAAATTCCAGCTCAGTTTGAATAAAAAGATTTTAGATAGACAAGATGTGTGAAATCAAAGCCAGTTTAGCCTAGGAAAGGGTTATTTTTAATAAACATCAGAAGGAAAGTGTTATATTTTATTAAATTCAACATACCTAGTTCAATTCGGTGAGAAGAGGGGAGCTCCTTTGTTATCATAAGGAAATAGCTATGTAACCCTTTGAAAGCAAGCAGCAAACTGGCACAAAGTGTATAGTGGAAATTATAGGCATGACTGAGGAAAGACTCTGAAACAACAAAACTGCAACCCTAAGAAAAAAAGAAAAAAGATTTAGTCACATACTAATTTCATACAATAAAGGACGTGTTAACAATGCAAATTGCCTATTTTTATGAACCTCATCCATCTTTTTGCAATTTTCAACGGATTGCAATATCTTAAAAGAATAAGGCTAAACACTAAATGCTGTAAGCTTTCCATCTGCACAGTTTTGAAACAGGTAACATAGCCTTTTGGAACAATTCTTTTCTTTTCCCATATTTATATTATATAATGTTCCCATATTATTATTTCCTACATTATATTATATGCCTGGCACAGCAAAGTAACTCTAACAAAGTTCATTTTTTAATCAAACAATACTTTTGCAGAAAAGATAAAATTCACACCACCCAACAAAATACAAATGAAATGTTCAACTGAAGTATTCTTACATCTGCTGATAACTGCTTTGTGTAGTTATTGCCAAAGACCACGCTTTCAAGAGAAGGAATCACAGAGTCCCTGTTTTGTGCTGGTGCATTTCTGTTCAACCACGTATTCTTCACTGGGCGAGGGAAACTGCAAAAAGCACAAATGAACCGGCAAGTGAGATAAACAGTGATTGCAATGAATGACACGAGTTAATGAAAGAAGAAAGCTTTACTAAAATTAGGCAAAATTTTATTTAAAGAGAAAACAAAATTCCCTGGTTTCATTTATTTTAGAGAAGGTAAATGTATCATTTGCAGAAATCATTGCCACTGCAGTACCAATTGAAAACTGAGAAGACAGCCATCAGAAGATGCTCAACTTGTATTGGACTCCAAGGGTCCTTGTGGGTGGCTTCCAACTCAGGATATTCTATTAACAGCACCTACTTCAGTCACTAACTACAGTCAGCAGCAGATCTTACTGATTAAAAACATGAATAAATATGTACACATATAAATATACATGTATAAATACCTAAGTTTATAAATTCCTTCCCTCTTCTCTGGTTGTGGGTATTATCTCTCTACTACATTACATACTCTTATTTTTAATGAAAACAAACTCAAAATTTTCTCCAAGGTAACTTAGAAAACAAGAAGCTTCTCCTCCCTCTGAACCCTGGATTACAAAATCATAAAGAAAACTACATTGAGCTTAACTTCTTCCTAAGTATTCAGTTCTCATAACGTTTCCATTTGGACACCCACTACTTTATTTGTATTTTATTAACAAGAGATTACCTTATCAGGGGCTGATGCAGAGCAACCAAAGAAGCATGGACTATAACCGATATGACGGAAAGGTGGAAGTAATCAAACATAACATTGACATAATGGTGAAGGCCCCTGTGTAAGTTAAAGTGCAACTTTAAAGTTCGGCTACTAATTGGCTGTAGTGTGCTCAGGTCATCTGGTCTAAGAAGAAAAAAAAACAAACACATACAATTACAGTGACCACATTCAAGGTGCAACGTGCAAGCGAGTTATTAATAACTTATGCAGATAACAATATAGCATTGGTCTATACTTTGGAATGTAATAATATCTACCCCAGAGGAGAAAAAAAAAAAAAAGAAAAATCATAGCGAGTCAAACCAGTTACGAAATCTTAACAGACTTCGGTGTTGGATTTCTTTCTTACTCTCATATATATCTAATATGAACACTGTACATCTATATATACCACAGATTTAATTAGTTAAAAAAGTTAACATATGCTGTTACTTTAATAAAATCTTCTATATTTAAACTTACGAATAGTCTGTATCCGTGAAGTGTAGATCTAATGTTAGCAGAAAATTCATTTCATTAAGAGACTCTTCAATCTAAAAAGAAATTGTGGAATTGTGAAATCTTTTCATGTCCCTTATTTATACTAATCCAAACTGTACATAACAAAGATTTAAGTATCTGAATATAGTTAAATTGGTTGACAGATTACCTTCCTCTCATCTAACAGCATTTTTATTTTGAAAATCATCACATCGTTCACAGACACTTCCTCATTTTTGTAAAGAATCTGAAATGTTTTACTGCAAACTATATTGTCATGGATTGAAGCAGGAAAGGCAAGATCTGCACCTGAAAAGAGAAACAAGTATTAATATTATTCGCCTAGCATCTGGCAACTCCAGAGCAGCTAATAAGTGAATTTACCATTCCTATCAGTTCCATGACCACAATTAAAACTATAACATCAACAATATCTGCGGTTTTCCATTTCAGTCAGCAACTACTGGAGTTTGAAGGGAAGCGCTTTGTTTCTAAGTAATGCTTTATCAATATTTTTCAATGTAATTTACTTTCAATACAATTTCTAGATTGAAGAATCTAATTTGTTCCAAATTGGAGTGAAACGCTCTAGGCATCAGAAATTTTAATAAAAACCCTGAAGTCTGTCTTGTTTCATTCACCATTTGTGTTGTTTTACAAGGTTTAACCACACTAAGAATTCAGAATTAACTACCAATGACGCAAAGATGTTAAATGATATATATCACTCCACTGAATTAAATCAAGAACAGTGGTGGTTCCTCCTTTCCTTCCAGATCTTTGCATACTGTTCTGGCCAGACTAGTTCCAAGTGTATCACCTGAACCTTATGTTTGCTGCTCAGGATGATACTTCTGCTTTCAGTTCAGAAGCTGTTCATCACGAAGAGTTCACAAGAGTGTGATATATGGTTAGGGAATCCATTGCCAAGAAAGGTCAAAAGACTTTTGGAAGAAATGAGGAAAGGAATAGTTTTTAAAAATTACTGAGGAAGTTATTTAGCCATAATTACTATCCAAGGGTTATCACACAGGAAATATGATGATGGCCACTACCCTGTGAAACAACACATAAAAGAGGGCGGAATTTGGAAGAACTAAGTCAACAGAAACATCGACAGTTTCTTATCACTCCTCAACAAGTAGCCTCAACAACATTAACCTCTTTCAGAACACAGAGTCTGACAAGTTGTGTAAGTGGGAGCGTGAAACATTTTTTAAAACATTTTGATTCTTTTTAATCAATCACTTCAAATGAGTCCACAAAAGAAAAAGACATCTGCAAAGTTGGCACTTCATAGATTTGGAGTCTACTGACCACTGACAGAAAATCACTGCCCGAGTCTGTATTGCAAACACTCCCAGTCTATAACCTTCATTATTGTTCAACCTTCCAACAGAAACTAGAAACCAGTAAAAAAAAAAAAAACATTTTTTTTTTGCTGAAGTGCTTTCATATGCATCATTGATTTAGGTCTCTTGAACAAAGTAACTACAAAGGATGAATCATTAAATGGCAATTCCCCTAAATAATGGCATGTTCACCTTGCATCAGTCCTTGTCACATGCTGCAGGTGAAGGGCAGAGAGGGCATGGTTTCACGTTATGTGCAATCTGACAGAACCACACACCATCAGCAGAAGGGATTCTGCCACTGCATTCTGATAGAAAAGAAGTAATGGAGACACATGGCCAAGGTCAGCTTCCTATGTGCCGTCCAGCTCTGTGAGTTATAGCTCTCGGTTCTGCTGACTTGAGAGTAACATGAAACTGCATCCTCGGAAGTGAGAGAAAAGGAGAAGAGGCAAAGCTAGCACCAGGAACAGGCTGAGCCACATCTACCTGGGAATCGAGGTCTCACATTAAACAGTGGGGACTGAATTCATTCTTGTGCTGTGAACCTGTGAACATGGTCATCCCGTTTCTAAACTGCCTTCAGAAGAAGGAGTACAGAAGAACCTCAAATAAGAAATAACCTCATACAGACTACAAGTACCTAAGTTTTTCTTTTATCTTCCTAGAGGATTCCTCCATCTCCCTTCAAGTCACAAGAATGCCAGGAGACATTCTCAAGTCCGGGCCTAAGGCAAACGGCTTGCTGTATCACCACTGTAATGACACACACTGTCATGTCCTGGGTCTGCAGTAACTCAAGGGAACTACTAAAGGACATGGGAAATAGAAATGGATGAAACACGGATTTAAATAAGCACGGGACCTCATGAAAAGGTGGGAAGGACTGGGCAAGGGATGGAAGAAGCAGTAAAGGAAGGAGAAACAGGATTGAAGGATGAACAGGAAGAAGGGAACAAATGAGCACGTACAATTAACCTGGGGAAATAAAAGGAAGAATTAGATCAGAGACTCTGCAGGTGAGGGAAAAGCACAGCTAGGGTAAGGAAACTGTTCGTGACTTGTGACAGGCTAGGGAAAGCTAGAAATAGCTAGGCAAGATACTTGCACTAGAGTGGGAAAACCGTGACTGTCAAAGGGAATGGGATTTAGAAGAGAGGTAAGCATTAGGAAAACAGAACAACAGACAGGTAGAAAAGTACAGGAAGAAATACCTGGCCAACACAACCCACCGCTCTTATGAAGAAAAGACCTGCAGTTAAACCTACAGACCTAAACTTACCGCTCCCCGTTCTGCTATTTTCAGCAAGCAGCTGAAACAAAATCAGGCCAAATCAGACACTTGTGTCAATACAGTGCATGGAGCAATACGAAGGTAAAGAGTAGCAGCTGGGGGAACCACAGGCCGATTTGTTTGGACAGCACTGCTCATCTTAACTCCTGTCAAATTGCAGTCTTTAATGCTTATGCCTAGTAATGAGCGACCAAAGAGCTAACATGTCAGAGAATTTATTAACAAGATTGCAGCTTTCTGAAATTAACTGGAGACTGTTCTAAAATATACCATGAAATGGAAAAAAAACATTCTTTTAGCAATAATAAACATCATTAAGCGATGCTATTAAAAAATACGTCTTATTAGAGTGAAAGGATCAGTTTAGCATAGCTAAATTCCCTCAACAACGCCACACTTTGACATTGAAATGGAATAGCCATGGTTTGTAAGAATTATTTATTTACTTCACATAAATCAAAGCAAACATAAATATGCAAGAAGCTTGACTAAAATTCAGTGTCTAAATTGTGGTTCTTCTTTCAAAAGTTACTTTCAAAATAGTCTCCAAAATTCAGGCTTCAGCATCCCAGTTTTATATTCTCAGACTGTAGCAGGCTCTTTTACCTGGCAATTCAGGAATTTCATCTGTCACTTGAAAACTTCATTTCCATTTTTCATATTTCTACAGCACAGTGAGGTGTGGGCTTCACAGAACTAGAAGAGCGCTAACAGGTCTCTCCAGTTCAACTTGCCTCAACAAAGAAACCAAAAGGCAGTTCTGCTTTCTAGGTCAAGTACAGGGAAAAAATGGGGGGGAAGCGCGGAGAAAAGGTGGGGGGAAGGAGGGTAAAAAAGGGAAGAGGGTGTAGCTAATTCTATGCAGGAACTTAAACCGATTTTGCTGCTGAACAGCAAGAGAGCGAGTTTGAAAACAGCAAGACTGGATCCTTTCAGAGACTTCTTGGAGGGGAAGAAAGGGGAGGCAGTATGCAGCAATCTATATAATTGTTTGTATCTGAAGTACTCCACCACTTTGAGGATATCTAGTTAAATGAGAACTGTCGTTAGTAACCTTAGTCCAAAACATAAGAAGACCGAGCATATCAGTGGAAAAAACAGAAGATATTAACATAAAGGAATCACCATGTTTCACTACCAGCAAAGAGAATTAACAGAGGAAATACAGTAACACAAATTCTGCAATCAACTTTTGAGTCTCATTGCTACAAACCAAGTAATTTTTCAGCAGGTCGCCATGAAATAATTTACATTTCAACTGTGTCAATGACAACATTAAATCACCTTTATATTAGTTATAATAATACAAGACAAAAAGGATGCTCCCTTAATTAAGAAGTCTAGATAATGGCCTCGCTTACTAAAAGGCTTTGCACTTACCAGTTGCGTGTAACAAACTAGCTTCTAACTTGTGTGGAATTCTTGGAGGAATTTTCATAGACGCACGAATCTGGTAAAACCTAAAGCAAAAGACAGTGATTTGCAACACATGCTGTACAGTACATCTATCTCATTTACCTTATGCACTTACATACAATGGCAAAGGCAGGAACACAGAGTGAGAAGGGGAAACAGAGCACGGAAGACTAAAAAGCTTAAAACTGTGTTCTTGTGTGTCATCAACCAGACGGATAAGAATATAAGAAGGAAGTCTGAACACAGAGCTAGACTTTCCACACTTCACAGTGTAAATGCAAGTATTTATGTAGATAGAGGGTAAACTATATTGGAGAACTGATATGAATGAAAAATCAAGATCGTCAGCTACACACGCCCATCTTGTAATGATTTACCACGCAGCACATCTATAGGGCTGCTCCAGCTCTGCTGCTGAAGAAGCTATTCCTGAAACCGCAGCACACACACCACCAGGAACCCCACAAAATACCCTGCTTGCCAGACGCTCTCAACACTGCCTGTCACCACCACCACACAGTGCAAACGGAGGGTCACACTAAGCAAAATATGGCAGCACTTGACTATGAAGACATAGTGCTATTGCCTTTGTGATAGCAAGGGCAGCAGCTGCAGGCATACAGACTAAAATAAATTAAACAAACAAACAAAAAAAAAAACAAAAAACACACCCAAGAACACAAAACCTTCAGTCTTTGTTTTCTGAGTCTCTGCCCCTACCTTTATCGAGTTTTTAAATCTGTTCAGTTCCATATTGTTTCCAACCTTGTTTTTATCTATGAAATCCCTAATTGTCTCTTATACTGATTTTATGGGACTCCTCACAAGACACAAGCACCCATAAATACACACTTAAATGGTGTGTTTCCTCCATCTCATCCCATTTCAGATAATTTGTTTTTACTTTAAGGGGTGAGGTGCAGCCAGCTCCGTAAGCTGATCCGACCTGCATGAACAGTGACACCACCGAAGCGAGGGAGCAAGAACATCCTCAAGCAGAGAGTGGGCAGAAGCACGGCCTCAAATGCCTTTGTATGCAATTCCCCTTCTGTATTCCACTCAATCTCATCTCTCATTTTCATGGTCTGGACTATCCAAACTATCCCAGATTACTTCCTGTTCCAGTTTTGGTTGCTAGCACCTCAGCTACACCTGATGATCCAGTAGTTCATTAGTAAATGATACATCTATTTACTAGTCTGACAATCAATCAATAAAAATAATTCTTAATTTAATCCTTCCACAAAATTAATAAGTCAACTATAGTCTGGTCAAAACTATGCATCAAAGAGTGCCTTATAACAGAAGATACTTAATAAACCAGTGATGTGGCTAGAGATAAGAGTGGAGAGCAAAATCATCCCTAGCATTTAAAAACTGAATAAAGCAACTACTGCAAACTAGTAATGATATATTTTGCATTAGAAACCTGAAGTCAAAGAAGATTGCAAATACATTTCCTAAGTGATTCACAAACAGTAAACTCTGAATTAATTTTGCACTGGATAAAAAAGTATAATATTATTAAGAGTGTAAGGGCATCAATGCGATTAGGAGAGCCCTTTCGTCAATAACCCAGCAGGATGCAATCCACTGATGTCTCCTTTCCTGTCTGTCAGATGCGGCTTCCATCATCCAGTCAGTTACCCCGTTTCACTACAATGAGGACACACGTCCTCACAATGCACATAACCTCAGCAAGGAGATACTTTTCACCAGCTCCAGTTTCGCAGTGCCATTCCTGGATCCCCAGTAAGCATTTCTCAAGAGCCTGACACCCCACGAGCCACATCTTCTCACAACCCAAATGACTAGAATGTGCTAGCAGACCACAGTGCTTGTTGTTTCAGGTATTATGGAAAGAATGTAAAATAAGTGGTGTGGTTAAATGTTATGTCTCGGTAGTTCAGAAACATGCCACGTATTTTATTTCATGTCACGCTAACCTTCTGCCAAGCTGAGCCCCTTTATCAGCCTTTAAAACAGCCCAAACCTGCACCATTCTCAGTTCATCTTTAGAGACAGGTTGCAGCTCTACAGAGAAAAACTTTAACTATAGCTTAAAAATTTTATCAGATGTGGAGAGATGAATGAATTAGGACTGCAACAAGGTATCACCCAAGGCAATATCCCTATTGCTTAAACCAGTAAGGCCCATTTGTCCTGGTGATGCCATTAATTGACTGTTTACAAACCAGGCCTCAAAGAGAACAACAATCAATAGAATTGTTCATGCTTAGAATGTAATTTGTGAAACCAAAGGCCATTGTGACACCCTTACTTTTCCTATTATTACTTTCAATTCATGAAAAGCAGAGTATTCTACCCTTTACCCAGTAAACCCGATGGATTTTGATGTGAGGTTAATGTGGAGATGGAGGTGTATTGTCTGCTTGTTTGAGACAGGTGGCTTTGATATTCAGCACAGATTTAAACTCTAAGCAGTTTATAATATAAAACATTCACCTGTTAATCTGAAAATTTAAATCCCGTAAGAGTTCATCTTAGGGCAAATTTTTAAATTTTAATTTCCAATCTTGTGCCCAGGTCTTTGAAACAATTATGTAACTGCATCAAGATATTTAAATGAAAAACCCAACCTCCTACACAGTATTTACCCAAATTAATCACTGCCACTCATCTTTAAATACCATATAGATTAAGGATCTGTCTGCAAATGAAATACTGTGATACTGAAACAGGGTATTTAATTTACAATGGAACTGCATTTGTAATGCATAAAATAAGGAAGCGTTTTCTAAAGCTAATAAGACATTCCTCATGTGACAGCAAGATTCTAAAAGAAAGTTCAAAAAATGCATCAAGCCTGGTTACTCTCTCCTCCCCCAGCCCTGCTCTCCTCATCTTTCCATCTCTGTTTGGTTCGACTCATCAATGTGTGTCACAATCCTTCCTTTTCTATTAAAAACAAACAAACAAAACAAACAATACAACACCAACACAAACCAACCACTTCCAACTATTTCCCATTTGAATATGGAACTGAAGCATTGTCTGGTTCTGATGGAGTCTACAAGTGACCCATAAACCTGATCTATTCAATTGCATCTGCTTGGGAGTCCAGATAACAATTCACTACCAAAGGACTTGTCACATTCAATTATCCCAGATATCCTTAAAATACTCTGCGAGTAAGATCCGAATACAATCAACTCTCCATTATCTTATGTAATGGAAGAACGAAGGTATTCTGGATAGTGGAAAATCCCAGACAATAATGATGCTACAGATGCTGTTATGAAGGATGGTCAGGGCTGGCACACATGCTCTTAGTAGAAGCTGAGAAAACTGAATTTGTCCAGCCTCCATTTTTTCTGGATGGGTGTTTTTGAACAAGAATTCTTGATTCTTTTACTATATTTGGAAACAAACAAACAAAAAACATGTTATAACCTTTCCCTTCGTCCCTCTCTTAACTGTGTTAAATGGAGAAAATATCATATATTACTAGATGATCTGAACTAGATGATCTTTGAGGTCCCTTCCAACACAGGCCGTTCTATGATTATATATATGAGAACATCAGCATCCGTATGTTACGACCCTTGACTACCTTTTCTTCCATGAGATGAACCAAGTATTTAACTAAACAGAGAATAAACCGAAGAGTAGTCATACCAAGAACTGCCATTTTTACAGTTTGATGGAAAACACACTAAAAATCCTGACCAGAAGCAACAATGTGATATGCAATAGTTGCTGGATTCCTTTAATAGATTACGCATTGATGTTTATAAGACCCACCACCTGATAATTCAGCAAGATGTATTTTGATCATCTTTGATGATATAAGGTGATTTGGGCATTTTAAAAGTCCAGGCTACACCAGCAACTCATGAAGCAGAATCTGAATGTGAGTCACTGCAGCATGGGCAGTGCCTGAATTCGATCTGGGAAGAAAAGCAAAGTGAGAGTTGGATGAAGGTCTGACACCACACAACAAAATGACTTTGAGCAAGTCTTTAGCTCTGTTTTGTCAAGACAAAGCAAACAAACAGATTACAGCTGCATGATGCTTGCTGATAAGAATGATTTGAAAGAAAGTCTCCAAAGGGAGACTGAGCAAAGTGAGACTCAGAGCAGCCTTCCTGAGCCTTACAAAGCTATTTACAAAGTGCTGCAAAAACAGCTCTCCTGATGAGTGATCAAATATGCAACACATCTTTGAGGTACTTTGATCTTAGTGAGTAAGAACACCCAGAAGAACTCAGATGGATGTCATCAAAAGAATCAAATAGTAAAATAAATTGCCCGTACCAAGGCCTTTTAGACCATGGACACTTGGCAGAAATTCTTAGTCTGAAGGAATAAAGTAGATATTTGCTGTCTTATGGAGGATCTTCATTCCTCTAAGAGGACTTCTCATCCAAGGCTTTTTAAAAGCTTCACCTTGTCGGAGAAAGAGCAAGCAATTCTGAAACCCTTTATGGACATCACTGCATTCAAAATTACAAAGGGTTATTTTCTTCCTGCATTATCTCATTTCCCCTAGATTCCACTGCTGAAACACGGTACTTATTCGTGATATCACTGCTTTACCTGGAGAATGAGGATTCATTCACCGGAGACAGCATTTACTCCCTTGTGGGCCCCTATTTGTTCTTCCCATAGATAGTGTAACTCAGCGGCTATGGAAATGCATTCTGCTCGCTTCCCAAACACCATCAGGCCATCCGCCTCTCAGCAAAGGAAACCCTGACTACTGTTAGCATGGCTCTACAGTGGCAGACCATCCAGGTACGCGCCTTGTTAAAGCTAAGTAAGCCAGCACTGCTTCTGAAACAGAAACATGATTATCCAGAAACATTACTATGTGAATGAAGGCTCCCTAATGCTACTTTAAATTGTTATTCCAACACAGAACAGAGGTAACTCTGCCAAACACTGTCAAGAAGGAATATTTTATGCACAGTGAGCAAGCTTTAATTCTCTTTAAAAAGCATTATAACAACAATGTGTATTCAGTCTCAGCAGCAGACCTCACCCTGCAATGGCCCAGGCTAGGGGCTGCCTGCCTTGAGAAGCTGTGCTGAGAAGACCTTGGGGGTCTTGGTAGATATCAAGTTGAACACAAGCCACCAGCAAGGTGGACAAGGTCACCAGCATCTCATCCTGGGCTGTATCAACAGAAGCACAGCCAGGTGTTGACAAAAATGATTATCCCTCTTTACTCAGCACTCATTAGACCACATCCGGAATCCTGTATCCAGCTTTGGGACCCCCAGCTTGAGCAAGTTCAGCAGAAAGCCATCAAGATGGTTGGGGCTGGAGCACAGGAAAAAAAGACACAATATACAACACCGCCTCTGAAAATATGCCAACCTCTCCTTCTCTAAACGCTTCCAGCATTACTTACCTTGCTCACAGACAGCAGCAGGTCAAGAATGAACACCAGATCTCTGTTTCACTGCTTAAAAGCTTTGCCTTGAAACAGTTTCACATCCACCCCCAAGAAAGGTACCTTTGCATGTAATTCATAATCACAGATAACGTGTGACAGATGATCTGTGACTTAGCCTAAATATTTGAGGTGCTTACTGAGACAGCATAAACAATCACGGTTGAAGTCACTGATGGAGGACTTATCCAAGGGATGTCTGTCAACCCAAGTCTATGTAGTGCGCTAAATGTGTGCACGTGCTGAGGTCCACTGTCTCATTTGGTCCTGAATATAACCATATGCAAATCCATAACCATGTTATTAAGCCTGCAGCTTAGTGTCCTTACTACAGACCTGGTAGAAAAAAGTCTTCTGAAAGAGGCAGTTAGACTTACTGCTCTCCCGTGGACAGAGGAGACATTTATTGACCATACTGTATGAAGGATTAAATCTTTTTCAAATGAGCTGCATTAAAATCTCCAAGATTCAGGATCTGACATGAGCCAGAATTACCTTCTGACACAGCAACGTTGTCAGGTTTCCTTTTTTTCACTGGGATCATCATTTAGGTGGGTAATATTTTTCCATTATATGTGTTGAAAAACATCATTTATAATCTAGGCAAGAAGTGGGTTCAACAGTAACTGGAATTTATCTTGCTGCTAACACAAAAGGAAATATAAGAAGGAATGGTTATTTGACTTTTTAATGCTCCCACATGGAACCACAGGCAGTAATGCGTGCAAATGCAGTCAAAAAGAACAACCATTATTAAAACAAAAATCTTATGCATAAAAAAGTGTATGTGCTTTTAGAGATAGCCGCATGAGCATTTACTTGAAAAACACTTACTTTGCCAGCTAAAGCACATTCCAAAGGAAGCGTACATCCTGAAAAAGCTTTATAATACAGTTCATCATTGAGGTAAAACTTTTATGCAGTTCCTCTCGCCAAGCAGAGGACAGGCAGAAATGCACACAGCAGATTCTGACCTTCCCTTGTCCCTGAGTCCCCTTGTGCTCAATGCACACATAAATGCATTCAGTCACACTAACAAGAGCAAACACTGAACATCTTGGACTGCAGTACTCACATGCACAGCGGGTCACCTGCAGGGCAGCTCCTACATCTATCAGTCCTCAAAAGGAGGTGACAGCTGTGACCCTGCAGATGTAAAACCTCAGGAGAGCTCCTGGGATCTACTGAACGCGCGGCCCTGCTGAAATCCACGTGCTCAGGTGCAGACCACCACTGAGACTTCTCTCCTTCTCTGTTGTCCAAGGTGACATCAAAGAGACAGTTGTGGCAGAGCAGTAGCTCAGGCAAGCAAGCTTCACTTGGTGCACAGGCAAATGCAGAACAGAAACTCCCACTGCACTGAGGGGTCGAGGCAGCCACGTATTAAAAGAATCCAACAGTGACAGAAAGAACATTTTTTTACTTCTGTTCAACATCTCTCTGTCCTACAAGCCGAGCCCTTGGCTACTACAGAGATCCTACACTACTAATTCTTTCAAGGATTCATAAAAATCCATCTTACAAGCAATGAAGGTGTTTGGCATTTCACACGACCAGTCACAAGTCTGTACTGGTAAATGCCAGCATCCACACATTTTTCAAGGATATCTGCGCCTGCTTGTGATGTTTGAAGCATTTTAAATGACCTTGGAGCACAAAAACTCTATTTTAAATGTTAAATTTAAACTCTATTTTAAATGTTAAATGTTTTAAATGTTCGGAATTGTTTGGTATACTGTAAAAGTTAGAACTAGTTACAGAGCTTATCTAGATAGGGTATCATTTGATACAGGTATAGAACACACACAAAACTTCTTATCCTACACTCACCTTGTGTAAGTGCTTCCAATAATATAGCACCATGAGATTACATCTGCTGTAATTGTGGGTTTTATGCCATTTAACAAATTCCATTTCAGATCCTTGAACAACAGGAAATTATCACGCCCAGAAGACTTTGTTTAAACTCTTTTATCAATCCCATCTATGAAAAATCCAGGTATTTTTCAGATGGATAAGACAATTTTTATTAAGAAATAAAGGAAAGGGGAAAACTTACAGGACTGATAAAAGGTTCACATTTACTTGAAAGTAAGTTTGCTCAAAAGTGACTTACTTTTTAAAATACACTGCACGTCTACGGAGCACACTGCTTCTCACAATTGAAGATATATTTGAGCAAAACAATTATTAAGCCAAAAGTCTGATGACATTTATTTGGAAGCCTTTATTTGGAAGCATGTATTTGGAATACCTCAAATAAGTCACAGCAGCTTGTTATGAAACAAGATCATATACATCAGACAGGAGAGACTGGAAAATAAATGCAGTAGGGATTTTGCCTTATTACTACACAAAGCTTTTCTCCATGTTCTTTCCAGCAGCACGCTTGGGCAGAATTCCTGCAGTGGCTGTCAATGTTTATTTAAAAACTGGAAAGGGGAATACTCTCAAACAAATCTTGATTTTTTTTTTTTTAAAGAGCCACATAAACGCATAGTAATAGCTCTCATTTAATCAAGTAACTCTTAACTTGTATCAGTCTGTGTTTATAATTTTAGTTCCCCTTTTATTTCCTGTTATTACTGAAGGGAACAAAAAAAGAAACCACGCTATCTTGCCTCTTTAAATTATAACAGCTCCATGAAGCTCTTCTTCAGTGCTAATGATTTCCTACATTCCCTAATAAGAGAACTTCCTAACTGTATTTATTTAGCTTTGAATTTTTTTATTTGATTTTTTGATGTATTGCAAGTGTGTACCTACTGTCTGGCTCGAAAGCTTTCTGGGGACAAAGGTATGGGATGCAGAGTTTTCCTGGCAAGTAGGGCCACAGTTTTTTCCAAAGCTCCACCTCTTGCAAACAGGCAGTGGTTCTTATTCAGACACATCATAACATGTTAATTTTGAAATCAAGGTTTAGCAAACACAACAGATGGGAGACCAGAAGACAAGTCTGACAACTCATTTTCTGGTACTTACTGCCAATGGTCTTTCAAATCTTTTTTTCAAGCTTTGCAGCTGTGCAATTCTGTTCCTCTCATCCGCCACTAATCAAATACACAAGCTTTACAATTCACTTTGTGACTTACTTTCATGAAATGCAATCTCTGTTTTAATAGCAAATATATCATACATTTAACCAGAAACAGAAATTCAGGTACAAAGAAAATTCTCACAAAAATGTGCCCAAAAAATGCACATTATCTGTCCATCATGTCATATGTATAATACATTAAATAAAGGTGTTACTCTTTTAACCCTTACTAACATCTTCGTCTTCCCCTGTAGAAAGCTACATCATTCAAGGAAGTCACATCAGCTCCCCAGGCTCAATTTTTTTAAAGTTTCTATCACTATAGTTTCAAATATAACTACTCTTAGATATTACTTGGACATTAGGGAAGAAAAATAGCCTTTCAGCATCTGAAGTGTCCATCTTTTACCTTCAAGCAAGGTGCAGTTTCATGATTGATTTAAGCCAGCCTAAGACAGGAGCAATTCTGCACTCAAAACCCCTTTTTACGTGTTTTTGCCCCTCCTCAGACAAGTTCTCATGTTCTAGCAACTGCATGGTAAATCAAATCAACACATGTCCATTTGGAAAGGGGAGAAAGAATACAATAGGGGCTATCAGAGCAGGCAGGAACATGTGGCCAGGGGAGAATGAGAGAAGTGGGACTGCCCCATTCAGTGACAGCCCAGGCTTTTGTCAGGCTGAGCTGCTGGTGTGCCCCCACACTCAGAAGCAATGTTAAACTGCACTGCCAATTCCTGTAAAGTATTTTTTCCTCAAGGGTTTCAACTCTAAAAAACTGAAAGCAGATCTACTCAGTGTACTGTATCTATGCATTGATTATTAACACAGTTCTCAAGATGTCATCTCAGGGAATGTTACCAGAATGGACTATGTTAGACCCATGCTATCAAAGGTCTGCAGCAGATTTCAAGATCTGCTTTTCTAAATTCTTATTCAGATGATCCAAAATGTTCATGATTGTCAAACAAGTAAGGTAAGCATTCAACACATGAACTCAATAGTTTCCTAAACACACCACTTCTTACCCATCCATGTAAAGGAAACAACTTGCTTTTCTTGGATAGACTTTTTGTATTTTTTATTTTTGCCAAGTTGGAGCCACCTCCTACAGCTAAAACATTTTCAGTCTCTCCTGTACCTTTACAAGAACAAAGTTAAAAATCCAAACTCACCACAGTTAACCTTCAGATACCAGTTTAAATAGGCTTGAAAATGAGCCTAGACTTTTAAAATATAAGGATTTGGAGGGGAAAAAAGGATTAAAGAGCTCTGTTTTCCCCTTTCCCTCTGCTCTGCCCTCCCAGACACTCACTGTTGCCCCTGTACTGCAATGTATCAGCCCGTTCCCAGTTACACCAGCACACTACCTGCAGACAACGCTGCCCACTGGACTGATCCTGCAGCGCACCTCCGGGCAGCTCTGACAGCACAACGGGGAGGGCAAGAAACAGCCACGAGCAAGGAAAGCAGAACCTGCAAACTGGCACCGCCACCCGAGTATCCCTAAATGACAGCTCAGGGAAATGAGAACTGACACACCTGATGTCTGTCACCGTCCTGTACCCTGCGGGCAGGGATGCCAACCAAGGGGAAGGCAGCAGTTCAAGCAGAGGGTTTCTTTCAACACATACTCACCTCTGGGCTGCTCTCACTCAGCCAGAGATCGTGCTGATGCAGACTCTCCTGTTTGAGACGTCTTCCCAACACAGAGGCTAAACTACAGACACCTCTCTCCGAATGAGGTCCTGCGTTACAGTTTATCAGCCCGGAGGCTGGTTGGTGACACAAGCAGGGATCCCATTCCTCCATCTTACCTTCTGCTCCTGCGCTGGCATTGACTAGCGCTGAGCTTGCGGAAGGTGAGCCAGGGAGACAAACTGGCGAAAGCAGAACCATATCCTGTGTTTATTTTTTCTGCTGGCCTAGCGTTTTGAGCTGACCCACCATGAGGCAGAAAAGCCTCACTGCAGGCACACAGGATGCGCCAGAAGCAGGACCACTCTTTTTAGACAGCTACTATCCAACACATCTCCTGATCAGTAACATCTACACCCTTAGCCTAATGCCCGCTCCCTGTCTACACAAAAAGCAAGCCCATCTGATTGACCACAGTACTGCACGATTGCAAAAGCAAACAGAACAGGAGATGACCGTGCATATCGCACTTTTTGGCAGACCCATGCCGTTGTACTGCCTTAAGCTACCTACTGATCCGTAGATGAGAACGCTGTTTCACAGCAGATTTGACCTCGAGGCGCTAACAGTGGGCCATGCTGGTGCACATTCTCCCCCTCCACCACCACCAGTGCTCAGGCAATTATACAACCATCCACATCAAAGAAACTGGTACAGCTGAAACATATGACCAAGACTGATTACCTCCAACAGTCAGAAAATTAAAAAATAAAAATAAAGCACCTTGAAAATACATGGTGAGTAGCAACAGAGGTCCTGACCCCCGCGTGTATGATATTCCCCATCTTTTTTGAGAAACAAGAAACATTTTTAAAAGCAATTTTAAAACTTTCTGGAAAAACAAATTTATGTGGATAAACATGAACGTGTTGAAGAGCTCGGATACGTACTTAAGCCATCTTAGTGGCCTAAGCCTGGAGTGCCTCTAACCCTGTGGAAGCGTCTTGAGCTTCTTACCTGCCAACACAAATCAGACCTGGGAAAGGGGAACAAGTGCAGGAGGAGGAAAAATGGTTAAAAATCTGAAAGTATGAGAAGTTACTTTGTACGGCATAAGGTAATTGGCAAAGGTACCAGGAGGTTTAAGGAGTGAAAGAGGAAGATTTTAAGGAGAGATGTGAAGCAAGGAGAGTCTCGAGTAAAGCACCTGATGGAAGCAGAAGCAGCAAGCCTGGCGGTGTGACAGGGCCTGGCTCCATATTCACATGAAGCTGTATTTCTCACATCATCCAGTAAACTGCTGCCTGCGATTGCAGATACAGATCTGCATAAATGTATGAATAAACGTGCGTGCAGCAGAAGGGGCACAACAAGACCCAATGCCAGGAACTCCTGTCGTACCACAAGGCAGCCAAGACTGTGGAATACTCAATGAACACCTCTCTCTGCTCCTTCAGATAGCAATGGATGTCAAAGTAATTTAAAGGACTAACATAATCATCTTTCTGCTATAACCACGTGCGCAAAAATAGGTCAGAAGACTTAGAAATGACAGATTTTTCTCTAGTTTTCATTACCATCACATAGAGATTGGTCTGAACTGTAAGCCGATGCAGAATCTACATGCTACAAAAGGGTGCTGCTGAACTTGTGAAAGAGAGTCTCAAAATTAGCAATTTTAATGACTAAGCATATATTTAATGCAACGTTAAAGCTGCTACTGCTGGCACACGCCACTGCAGAATACTCATCTCAGTAAAAGTCAGATTTAGAAAGAAGTCACATACTCAAGAAACCATTATTCTGATGTCTTCAACCAACACCTCAGTGAACACCTACTCTCATTCTACCTTCATACAACACGCAGAAGCTAATTATATTGTTCTAAAGGTTAAAATAAAAAAGTTTTATCTGGAGAAAATCATTTTATATTCAGTACTGTCTCCATTGTCATTTACTCCCTCACTAAACTGAGCTCACTGATCATGTTTCTGCTGGCAGTCTTCACAGCAGGACAGCCCTGTGCCATGCTAATACCTGATCTTTATACCACAATGTGAAATGGTATCTGGTCTTACAAACACAAGGCACATCTTTCTTTGATCATAGGAAAAAGGAATTACACATAGACCTCCAGGCACAGTCCTCGAAGGAGGATATATAATATAAGCCGTGTCATAATTACATTTAACCTGACCGTCACACAAAATAGCTACACCTACCACAGTGCTGTCAGGCTCCAGCAAGACATTAAGATGGCATAAGCACATATTTGAGGACTTTATTTCTTAAAAAGTGAATTTTGCCGAATTCAATGTCTGGAGGGTATGTCTGACTCATTCAAAATAACGAACTTCAAATGTTATGATGTTAGTTTCCTTCCAGAAGGATGACATAGGTCTAAGAGCTAAAGCCTGAACAAAATTCATAAGACTTGAGATTTTAACCCAACATCTGAGAAGTCTCAAATATGTAATAAATACCCATGAACATTTGACAAAACCTTAGGTGTATTTTTGAACAAATATTGGCTAGGAGAGGGTTGGAGGAAAGAAAAAGGTTTTGTAAAACATCTCGTCAGTACAACTACAATTACCAACTGTTATGTATCTGGCAGTAGTGACTGAAGAAGTAAGCACCTGTACCATTATATCTAGATGTCAGATAATGTACCTAAAACCAGTAGCTTCAGGCATCTGATCTAGTTTCTTAAGTGGGAGGCCAGTCTTCTGCGAATTAACATATGGGAATGGAAGAAAGAGACAGGATTCAGAGGCTTCAGAGTAGAAACCCAATTTACAATGGCCCTAAACAATCCCTCAACAGGCTTCCCTGTGTGTCTAGAAGTGTCCTAACACAGATATTTTCACTCAGATATCTAAAACCAAGTGGTACAACCTCCCCGTGTCTTCAGTTCCATTTATATAACTAAGGTTGAGCATACTTCAAAAGCTTTAATTTCTCAGCTAACTCAAAGGAAGTAGTGCTCAATTGTATGCTTACTTTTCCAATTTCTACTCAGCAAACGTAGGGCTTTTTATTTTTAAAAGGCATTAATCTAAAGGACTATGATGTGGTACTTCAAACGGTTATTCCTCATTGGGACCACACCGTGTCATTGGCCTCTCAGGCATCCTTCATCAGAAGGGCTAGTGGGATCTTTGATCACCCTAATGTTTAACTTCTGAAGCATTACCAACATAAAATACGACTTTTTACCCAATATGACATTTTACCCAGTTTTACACATTCTTGCCTCAGAGCAAGAAGGACCTGTGTATGTGCATCCACCACTGAACCAGAATCAGAAATTGATCCACCTCTAAAAATATGAATAAAGAAGCATCTGCACCTTTTTTTTCCCCAGACAGAATATTCCCCTGTTTTTACAGCCCAGCCCTCCAAATCTTGAATCTGTATTACTGCTACTCGTATTGCTGTACAATCATAAGCTGAAGAACAGCGCTTATCTTGCAACTGTTAGACAAATTTGACAGCTTTCTTCTCCCTTTGAAAAGATCGCATTACATTAAGGAAAGATCAGAGCACAATACTTCAGGAGATATGCTACATGACAGAAGGGGATTCAGAACACTTACCTCCAGAAAGCTGTGTCATACACGAATGTAGTTTGAAAGCAAAAGTTTGACTGAGGTTTATGAATTCCAAGGAAAACCAAACAGCTCAGCCTGAACGTGCCATGTACCCCATGAGTCTGCTACCTGATCATATGCTAATGGCACAAACCACAAAAATCCTTTATTTAGGAACCAAAACTGTCCATCTCCTGATGTAGCCAGAAGAAAGATGAGTTGCCCCACTCTTCAAATTTTAATTTACTGTTAACAAATTATAAAATTAATGTAGACAACTCACTGGATCCAGGAAAAAAAAAAAAAAACAACTTTCATATGTTGCCTGATTTCTCATTAAATTACCCTGTAATCATAGTAAGATTCATTAAGATTCCTACTCTCTGATTCAGTGTGTTTTGTTTTACACAACCAGGCACATGGAAGCATAAAATGTCAATGCTGCTGAGATACATCAGCAAGTGTCTGCACAGGGAGAAAACAAATCTATGGCACAGAAGAATACCTAATTTTCCAATAGTCTCTGAAGCTTTAATTCCTTTGACTTCAAATGAGGCTCAGGTTCACAAGCAAATTAGTGCTACTGAAATCTTCCCAATAACTGAATTTCAGATGTGATATGCATCCAAAAAGTGTTTTCACATTCCTGTGATATTACACCCCACAAAGGAAACTTCTACTTGGAAAAACAAGACAAAGCAGAAACATTGCTATTGAAAATCTCCTAAATCCACTTCTGGCTAGATGTGTGCACAGCTATCGCTGACAAAAAAATAGTGACAAAATAAGAATTTAACATTGGGATTTTAAGAATGCAAACAGGTAGAGAAAACGTAGACTAAATCTGCTTTCAGTGCAGATCTCATAGCAATGTCTGCTGTGCTGAATCAGAAAATATCAGGTAAGCTCCTCTAGCAAATGAGGTTTGACAATCCAGAGCTGAAAAAGCAATTATTAATGATTATTAAAAATAGGCAGAATAGGCCTTTCTGTAATATGCCTAATGAGTTAACTAGCTGTCTGCTGTGCAAATAGAGAGTCCTTATTTTAAAGGACTTAGAGGAAAAGAGACAACATGTGAACGTAAATATGAATGGCACAATGACACAAACAGTAATTCTAAGTGTTACAAAAATGATTTCAGGAAACAGCACTTGCCCAAAGACACTGGCCAAACAGAAGAAAATGACTTCTCTCAAAAAAGCCACCCTGTATGCCTAATCATTCTCAAGTGTATGAGACTTTTTTTTTTTTCAACAATATAAATGTATTGAGCATCTCCTTTGTAGATTTTTCAAAGAGGAAAATCAGTATGAAAAAATGAATGTTGTGGTTTCAAAACTACCTGAGAAACAGAGCCTGACACCAGGATCAAGCTGCTGACAGGAGTCAGGCAGCATAACACAGGAAGGATGGAGACCTCGCTTTCCCAAAGTGCACTTGCTGCTCTGAGAAAAGAGGAGTCAGGAGACTGACAAGGTCAAAATGATAGCCTTGAAAGTGGAAGAACATAACATATGCCAAGACCAAAGGAAAATTAATGGAAGTCATAACGGGAATTTGCCAGTTTCTACTACAGGACAAGGTAGGAAAGATGTTATCTTATAGACCTTCGTCCCCAAAGAATTCACGATTGAAATAAAAGCTGGATGCAAGCAGCTACTCTGATACAAACAGGATAAATTACATCAGTTTGGTGGTAACAACAGAAGAGAGCCCATAATCCACACTCCTTCCTAAGGCTGCCACATCTTCAGTTCAGGGCAAAACTTGAGTTAGGACAACTTTGGCAGCAAAGGGGCACCAGACATGTTAATGTGTCACACTGTGACTGGCTGTCACTCTCAAGTATCAGATAATGAGGGGACCTTAAATCACAATAAATATGACTGCCATCCAGTGACAAAACTCAGCACACTGACCTAAGCAAACATGAATAAAGCGTCATACTTTCTCCACAGGCATCTGTAAGCAAAACAGAGTAATTCACACTGTGCTGGGCAATGGCTTGTGGATTATTCCAGAAGGTTATGTATTCATTTTTAAATATAAAAAGTGTGAAGGCAGTGAATATCACCGGTATGTCTTAGGTGAAGTCACAAAGTTTGAGAAATAATCTTCAAAACAAAGCTAGATCCCTCAATACACAAAATCATAGGAGTATTAAAAAAACTTAGCTGGGAGACATTGCATTTTCTTATTTATTTATTTGTATTTTTTTTTGAACAAAGGCTGAAAAGAACCACTTGAATCACAGAATAATTTAAATTGAAAGCAAAGCCTGGAAGTTATCCAGCCCAAACACCTGCACAAAGCAGGTCCCATCAGACCCTGCTGTTCTGGCACCTGTCCCGTCAGACTTTCAGTGTTTTCAAGGATGAAGATTCCACATCCTCTCCGTGCAACCTGGTCCAGTTGGTGAAAAAGCATTCCTCATGCACAATCTGCATGTCTCGTATGGCAGTTTGAGCCTCTTGCCCATCATCCTATCACTGGAAAACTGCAAGAAGAATCTGGATCTGTCTTCTCCAGCCATACAAATTAGTAAGGTCTCCCTTTCACCTCACATGTTCAATTCACTGTCTATCACAGCCCCTGGGTACTTTTCTGCAAAGCTGTCTTCCAGACACTTAGCCCCCATCCTGCACTGCTGTATGGGGTTATTTGGCCTCATTTGTATGACTCTGCCTTTAACACAATGTCAGCCCATTTCCCCAGTTTGTGTAGGTCCTTCCAAAAGAGCTGTTTTCCACTGTATCTAACCATTCCCTGCAAAGTGTAATCATTCAAAACCTTGCTGAGAAGGCACAACGTCTCATCACCCAGGCTGTTAATCAAAACACCAAACAGAACTGATGCCGTATCGATCTGTGAGGGATGCCACTAGTCATTAATTACAAGCTGGACTTTGCCCCACTTGAGCACAACACTTTGAGCCCAGTCACCCAGCCAGTTTTCCATCCAACTCATTCTCCATTTCTCCAGTCCACATCTCCCTCGAACTGCATTATATTTCCCTTTGTATTTATAAAAGGTCAGCACTACAGGGCCCAACTCTAACCGGAGCCTTTATAAAGTAAGACAACAGAAGAGCTTGAAGCCCTGCCATCTCAGATGGATCTTCTTTTATTCATTTTGTCACACAATACCCACGTATCAACCACTGACTGTTTGGGCAAAAACTCCCATGATCACATCACCCTGGTTTAAAAAGGAAAACTATGCGAAGCCTTATCTAAATGTAGCAACTGTTAAAATAAGCCAGCAGAGCAACCTGGAGCAAGTTTGCTTTTAAGCAACTAGTGCAGAGCTATACGAAAATATTATATAATGAGATAGCTAAATTAGATAAGAAGAACTTAAGTGTTCTTTAACTACATTACATTCCTCTGCTACTTACGGCTGCAGTGCAACTTCCAGGAAAAGCCATTAAGGTCCAAAAAGGACCCCACTTGCTACATGCTGGTTCAAGTTCACTGAGGGTTTTCTGTGTATGTGAACTTGATCTCTCCTAGAGAAAGTTAAACCATCAGTTTGTGACATCTGCATACCATAAAATGTGCTTCAGCCCAGGGGACAGAAAGGTCTGAACCAATCACTGGTACAAACAACTTCAAAACACACTCATGATGAAAACATCTGGCCCAGGGGACCAGACTAAACCTAGTCTGAAGTAATCCTGGAACCACACAGATACCGGGACCTCAACCTTGCTTCTAGCACTTTATTCTGAATGTACCAAGTTAATTGCTAGCATAAATATAGTCTTAAATGCTTCTGGAAACAATGTCACTACAGATACAGATCCAAGAAAACATGCTACAGTTAGATGCGATAGATGGCGGATTTCTTCAGATGGTTATGAAAGCAGGAAGAGATAATGCTGTTTTAGATTCAGTATTGGGATAAGTGGACCCCACAGAAAAGCGGAGGGGGGGGGGGGGGGGGGGAGCAGCTTGTCACAAATTCGGATAACTAAACCGATTCAGTTTATAATTAATGGGAGAGACAAATGACTGACATCTGAAAATACATCAGAGTGAACATTCAGGCTGAAAAAATCATTCAAAGCACAGGACAAAGCTGATGGGAAAAATAAACAACTGTATATTGATCAGAAGGAAATTGAGGCTGGACATTATGACATCTCCAATAATTAGAAGAGTGAGAATCTGATCTCACTCTCTAACTGAATAGTTCAGATAAAAATCCCGTAAGTTTTAAGAAGGGGCTTGATTTGCTCGATGTGATTACTTGAAATGGCTGCACTTTTCTTTTACACAATTCACAAGGCCATTATGCTTCTAACACCATGAGACAGACAAGCTAACTGTGTAGGCTTGAACGCACACAGTCCCAAGCAAACCCGCAACATGCTCAGTTCTATACCTGACTTCTGGTGAGAGAAACCAGGCTAAATGCAGCAGCAGCTCAACAACACAAAGCCAACAGTGAAACTGAGGATTTTCTTTTCTGCTGATTCAATCCATCATCTAAGAGCTCCTCTGGCATTATCATATAAGTGTTACATTCCTATCTCCGCTAAATACAAAGGCTAGAACTTGCCCAAATTGACAGAAATTACAGAATTCACATTACTCAGTCTTTTGACTTATTCTGGCAGCTTCTCCTTCTTGACATTGCTTTCTAAGGGAACATGCCCAGAGTTAAAGGTGCAGCTTGAAACCACAGAAGCAGTATCTGCTAGTCATTTTTCTCATTATGTCAGCATTTCACCTCCCTCAGCTTGCTGTGTGAGTTTATTGCATTTTAAAGAGTAAGCTAAAAAGCAACAAGCCAAGTTGAACACTGGTAATTATAACGCTGTGCTTTGCTTCCAAACTACCTTTCTGAGGAATCATTTGAATCAGAGGGTGAAGACAACCCATAAAGGCTTCCTTTTTTTCAGGTTCTTCTCTATTACTGTTTTTCCATACTCTATCCTCTCCTTCCACACTGATTTCAGAGAGAAAAAGAAAGGACACAGTTCAAGGAAGTGTACTTTTTGTCAAAGTAATTAGAGCATTCTCAGTGTTTTCCCAGACCTCTTAAGCCTTCCTTAATCCTCCTCCTCCAATGAAGGGCAAAATTACAATTTCCTCTAAAAGATGGGCACAGCTAGTTAGCTGCATATAGTTTGACTGCAAATGGTAGTGAACATAAGTCAACACTTCTCAGTACCCACTTCAAGTCAAATTTAGAGAAAGGCTGGCTTTAATAAGCTCTAGAGGAAAATTAATAGTAACACAGCAAAGATAAAGCCTAGCTAGCCAAGATGTGTTTTACGACATCATCTTATGCCACTTTCTCCTGATCTCCTTCCCAATTCTTTTTCATACCACTCTTCCCCAAAATATCCACCTCGGAGATTTAATACAAAGATATCTGTATTGCAGCAAGGAAAAACAAAACAAAGACACACATTCCCACCGCCCCTGAACAAAAACTGTTTGCATTATCACCAGGTTAAAAACAAGAATATATTTCATTGTTTCCAAGTAAAGTTCTTCTACAATATTTTGGAAAGAGCTATCATAAATCAACACTGATGTACACCGTTCTCTGTCTGTGAACACTGACACAGCCTCAAACAGACTTGTCTAAAACTATCATCATAACAACTAAAAGACTGACATGTACTTTTGCCGTAGTCTGTTAGAAAGCTTACAGAATGGCAATGTACCACAATGCTAGATGACCAACGAGCTTTAATAACTCAAAAATAAGCTACAAAGGATTACTTCCTACGTAGCCATAGGAAAGCAGGACCTTAGGAAGTAATCTGGGAACAACCAGGAAAAAACGAATTAAAGGAATGTGAAAGGGTCTTCTACAGAGACCCCATGGAGTTAAGTGGAAGTCAAGGGACCTATGCAGTACAGAGCCTTCTGCTACTGCAGAGGCACAGCACAGCGTGACGACAGAAGCTAGTGAAGTTCTCCGCTGCCAAATCAATAAATTAATAAGTTAATTGGGGCAGAAACATTTTTAAAAGATACAAAAGCTGCCTGACATATTTCAAGCAAAAGGGATCACAGCAATTAAAATATGAAAGGGTAAGAGCCCAGTAAGAATATAACCTATCCTCAAACTCTACAGAACTTCCCTCCTTTCCAATCAGAAAATAAATACTTGTTACAACTTAAGTTTTAGGCCAAATTACTCAAACGTTTTGATTCTAGCAAGCATATACCTTTCCAATAAGCAATTAACAACTTTCAAATCACTATAAAAACAGTCAATAACACATGAAGCAACGCTGCATGACACTACCCATTAAGGTCTTTCTAACATCAGCCACACACCACAGTAAAGTTTTAGAGAACACACTACCTACCCTCTTTGAAACAAATCCACATTGAAGAACTTGTGGAGCTCCACGGAGAATTCTACCATAGCCTGAACTTCGCTCATGTTTATGAGGATGAAGAAGTCAAAGCTTGTCAGCACCTTAGTTACTGAAAACAAACAGAAAACAAACTTTTTAAAACACAAGCCGGGGACAATGCCTATCTGGTGCTTAAAAGGAAAACGCTACTCAATTTTACACAGCTTCCTTAAATATACATGTCCTGGGGTAAACGTGAATATAGGATTTATATAGGATATGCCAAATCCTGCCTACAGTAGCTTCTTTCTTTGTTGTGAAGGAATCAAGTATTAAAAGAGAAGTATCACGATACGGTCAGCATAATATAACCTTGGAACTTACTGATACCTACGTACTGTGGCTCTGCTCTGGTACTTGGCTGGAGAGAGGAAAAAGCACTGCCAAGAAGGAGACAAAGACAGTTATTTGGTCTGCTTCCAGCCCCTGCTGAAGCAGAATGACCAAACAGGTAGCAAGCACTACCTCAAGCCCAACATGAGGACAGGGACAGCTGAATGTGGCCAAACGGGGCAGAGTAAGGCCTGACAGGAGCTGTAGGATTTTTGATGGAGTGACTGGAGAGGAAAGGCAGGAGTTAAAGAGGGCAACGTGCCCATCCTTAGTCAATCTTTGTTAGTAGCAAAGCATTAATTCTCATTGTCTTCTTTGCAGCCACAGACTGGCACCTTACTGCTAATTTACAGATGCCTGCCGATACTTAAATTAAAATCTTACAGACTTCGACAAGTTCTGCTGGTTTTCCTTCAACAATATCAAGGGGATTAATAAAACAGACTACTCTTTCTGCAAACACTTGTCCTCAAACTTCCTAGCTCCTGCAAGCACTGCCTGGTTTGAAGAATAAACAAACCAAAAAAAAACTGAAACGGACAACCCTTCATGCACATTAGTCCTCCTTCTGTGTCTCATGCAGAAGCAGTAAACCTAATAGCGAGCCTGGCCTGAGCTTGAATGGGTTATGGGCTTTTTTTGTTTCTATAAAACAAGCTTAAACAAGCATGTGGGAGTTTTGTGAAGCAGCAGGTGGTACTACTGAGACAGAAAATAGAAAGCTGGCAAAGAAAATTCCTAGCCACAGCAGATTATCAGTCACCTGAAAGCAAAGTTGTCTTACGGTGCTACCTCGAGCCTACCAACTAAATTATCTTGGCATATGACTCAAGATAAGATTTACCTTGCTGTACCTGCAGCGCAGGTTTAGATTTTTAAGTATAAACAAGTAAATTCTGACCTTGGTTTAACAGCCTATACAAGGACTCCACATACACCTTACTAAGAACACAGGAAGAGTAACTTAGTACTTTCTGACTTAGCAGGGAATAGGTAAAGAGGAATTTTGCTTCTGAAGCTGAGTTATAACAATTTGAAGAACTCCGATCCAGGACCCTTCATGACAGGTGAAAACTACAGCATACAGGTGGTGCATTTAACACAGCTTGTCTAAAAACCCTGCATTATAATCCGAACTCAAATCAAGGGATTTTGACAGACTAGTTGAATGATGCCACAGCACGCAGTGCAAGGGCTATCACTGATAACCTACACTACTTTGAAACAATTCCTTCTTCCACTGCTCTGCCTACAGGACTGTGTAGGGATGTCCTCAGTGGTTCTCTGAAGCCAGAATCAGGAAGTTCTGCTCTTCTCAGGCACTCTAATTCTCTGGAGTCGCAGTACTGCATCACCACACGTGCCTCACCTACCAGGATGCAAGTGTATCTTCTGCAAATGGAACCTGACCTGCCACCGAGCAGGGATCCTCGACCTGCTGTGACCCTGGGCAGCAAACCCTGAGGGCAGTGTATGTAACACGTGATGAAGCTGGATGACACCTCAGAAAGGACAGGACCCCACTTGAAAATCCTCAGGCAGAAGAGAAAGGACTTCAGAAGACAAAGGATGCCATTGAGCTATCTGAGGCAGTTTGCATTTTGATGAAGCTAACTACATTTTCAAGACATCACATCATCACACGCCTCTGACTCCCCAGCACTAATGGCACTGTCCTTTGTCCCTGAAGTTTGGCTTCCCTATGAGGAAGGAAAACTGTTCCTGCAGGAGTTGCTGAGCCAAGCCAGCCCTTCCAAATGCTTCAGGGTCCCTCAAGTCCTCAGCAGGAAACCAGGTGGGACCAACCCAGAACTAGCCTGGCTAGGCAGATTTAAAGGCTTCTTTATGAAAGAGTTACTTCAACAGCAAAAAAGCTACAAAGAGCCATATCTGGCATTACTGTCAAAAGGGCTGCCCACGAACTTGTGATATTTCCGTTGGGTCTGATATGACTCCAGCTGGAGCCAGAGCCCCCCTACTCTGCTGAGCCAACACAGCATCCCCAACCAGCCCAGTAAAAATTGCCTGGGCAGGCAGCAAGGCAGACTGAACACAAACACACACACGTGTGCACAACACAGCACCACCTGTTTTAAAGCAGTAACCCAGCCCTCGATCGACTATCAACAATATGTGGAAAGGTGGCACCCCTGCCTTGCTCCAGTATCAATTGCTAAACCAGCACGAACTACTGAGCCACAATTCACGCTGTGCATCCAGAAAGCAGCACTGCGCCACTGCGAGTGTCTGGGACTGCAGTCAATCCGCTGACCTTTGCCAAGCATCGGCTTGTTCCATGTTCAGTCTGAGTGAAGGGGAGCGTCCGCTGTCCTGGTGTGACATAAACCCAACCACTACTTTCTGTCGAAGTCTTTCATAACTGTGCAAAGTAAAACAGAGTTCTCTGAACCGCGTAACAAGAAGTGTTATACAGCAACTACATATTTCAAAGGGGAAAACCAAACTTGGAGAAGCTGTCTTTAATTTTTGTTTGCTTATCATAGAAAACCCAACATAAAAAGTTAAACTTGTGTAGAGGTGTTCCTTTGTGTAGATTCCGTTTAAATTTACAGCTAAACCTGCACTAACTTCAATAATATTACACGTCCACAACTCATTTCAATACTTAATGAGTTGATTGTTGTATTTTAAAGCATATAATTATCATTAAGAAACAGAGAAAGAAACTGACACTTGTCCTGCCTGCAAGAAACAGAAGAATCCTTCATTAAGAACAACATTATGAACAACAGAGGTTAACGCAGCATATAAACATGCATCAGAGGATCTGACAGTAAATGAGAAGAATACCCTAATACAGAGGGTTTCACAACTCCTGGTGGCTACTTAGAGCTTATGAATAATCAAAACAGCATTTTAAAACCCAGTAGCATTAAAGCGCTGAGACTGAACATCTCCAATGGTTAAAGCAGCATTAAAGCCACTTGATTCTATACTGAGGACCAAAACTTTACTTTTCTTTACACATCTGAGGGTTTATCTATATGAACCTGTTCTTAAGGAGACAATTTCCTACACAACCTTGCTAGTCAACACTGTCCCCACCCCAGCTCAATCCTTCTTTAGTTACCCACACCCATCTCTTCCGGGGCAACAACAGAAAATGGATCAGAGAAATATCAGACTGTTAAAGCCCATCAAAAGGGAAAAAATGTTTCTTTATTCTGTTTTTTCTTTTTTAAATTATTATAAAAACATTTTTAATAATATAATAAATAATACAATAAAACATTATTATAAAAAACATTATAAAAACGTTATAACATTTTAGTGGTACTTTACAGCAGCTGCATCAGGGCAGCTCTGAGTGCAATGAAAAGACGGATGGAGGTGCGCAGAAACCTCCTAAACCAGCTTTGTTCTCAGAGAAATGTTTGTGTTAACAGTGCTACTTGTATTAGGAACTGCAAGACACTGCTAAGAAATGAAACCGCAGCATATTCACAGAATATCTTACCTCTACTGGTAAATACTCCATTTTAGTATGATAATTAACCAGTCTTCCAGTTCTCCACTATTGCTGTCAGAAGCATACTGCTTGAACTAGAAAAGAAAAACAAAAATGTTTTACTAAGCACAGTATCTGTAGAACTTTTCAGTACTTACGTTCTTTACCCTCTTTTCTGTGCCCTAATACCAGATCCTACCACGTCCTCTCCAACAAACACACGCACATATCTTCGTACCTTCTATCACCATTCTCCCATTTGCCCTTGGTTCCTACGCTGAAATTTTCAGCTTTCTGCAAGCCTAACAGCCTGACACGTATTCTTCCAAAACAAAGACAAAAAAAATAAAATGTTTCTTGAAGCCGGTGCTCTGGCAAAGCTGACGCTGCCACGTTCAGCCAAACCAGCCCTGTCTTTGCTGAGGAATCCCATCCACACGTGAGCTCCCACAGGGCCCCACAGCCCCCCTGGTCTCCAGAGCGAACCTCAGCAACGTAGAGCAACCATTACAGCTAGGTCCATGCCACGGGCTATTCCGAAACCCTCCTGAAGCTGCCGCTGACCCCATCTTGAAAGGACTTGCTCAGAATCAGCCTGCCCCCTGTATTCTTCTGAAGCATGAAGAAGTTTAAAATAACAACAACAAAAAAATAATCATTCGTTCTCCACCTTATCTGACATCTTTTAAGTTTCAGACACGAAGAGAAGAAAATGCTTACTTCTGCTTTCTTAGAGGATCCTTGTGTCCTTTCTGTATGAATTTCAGAGAAAACAAACACAAAACCTATCACAGTTTGTGCAGGCAAGTTGTGAAACTGAACTGTTTTTGCCTTAACTTCAAAGAAAACAGAGACACTGAAGCATAAAAAATAAATTACCTATTTGCTTGTTTTTTAATAGAAAACACTTGTGCTTGTCATGCGCAATATTACATCTTTGACACCACAAATTATCAGTAATGCCCTGATGAAATTCTGATACCATAACCTTGCATCAAAATTACTTTTACTCCATGTAACTGCACAGTACAGGCTGTACCATACTAGTGTTTTCTTGTTTTGTTTTTTAAAGGACGAAGCTCAGTGCAAAGTCCTCAGAGTAGTGAAAATTACTCTGGCCTTAAATTTAGTATTTTATACTTGGTGGAAGTCAAATGCAAAAATACAGAATCCTACAAAGGAAAATACAACAAAATGTTTACTTTCCTCCACTTTTCTTCTAGCATTTAAGTCTTCAGACAACTTTTTTTCTTCTAAGTTCCTGCAGGAGCTTTGTGCAGCTCTCTGCCTGACCTTTCTTCCTGTCCTCTCCTCCCCGAGTACAAACTCAGCGACCCAGTATCTGCCAACACAAACTCCGCCACCATCTATCTCTGTGCTGATGACTCAGATTTGTCCCCCCCCCCCCCCCCACCTGGGAACTGTCTTCAGTTCCAATTTTAGCTGTTTCTTGGACGCAGCCTTCAGCTGAAGCTCATTGTGGCTGAACCAGAGCCCTTAACCTGACCTGCACGGCTGCTCCCGACACCTACTTTGGGAGCGTGCACCTCAGTGCACAACCTCACTGCAAACCTAGAGAGCGTTTTTCATTTAGTTTTCTCTTGGTTTTCATAGACTTTGGCAAGGCTACGCACAACACCTGCCAAATTCGTCTGCATGTGATCAGAAACGTGTCCTGTCTATCCAGACGGCCAAAACACATCCGAGCTAATATCCTCGCTTGTTTTAATTACTGTTAAGCTGCAAAGGTGTAATTCACTGCGTGTCTTACTCCAGCACGGTGCAGCAACGAACCAGCCTCTGACTTCGATCATTTCACCTCTCCTTCTGCATCCCCCACAGGGAGAGCCCGGGCTACTGCATCAAGCATCGCTTACTTGTCTGCCTCTGAAATCCTTTTGGAGCTGAACAGCAGCCAGTGCCACAGTGTCCTGGCTGCAGACTAGAGCTTCCCAGCACCACTAATAAACCCTGCTCCTCCACAATTAAAAAGGTGAGGGGGGAAAGGGAAAAAAAAAAAAGTGCTAATTGAATTTTGGGTTGCATAAACATCATGTTGTAAAACATGGGAAAAAAACCATCAACGTAACGATAAGTGGAGGTATCTAGGATACCTTATGCAAATTCATTATCCCAACTTTAAAATATGACATGACTACCACTCAAAAAATAAAAACACAACAGAATAGACTGCTTTATACTAGGATTTATTATTTTAATGAAAAATATATTGTTTTAAAATCTGCATGGTTCTACATATCTGTATGAGTATAAATATCCCCAGTTACTTAAACACAGTTAAACAATGATCCAATTTTACAGGCTCAGGGCAAAACCCCACTATTAAAATTTCCTTCTTGCATGGTTCTCTAAGGCTGTATTACTTTGCAGACAGCCATTACAAGGTTTCATTCACCTCTTCTAACCAAGCTAATGCAGGCTACCTATGACACTTCAATGGGCTAGATAATCAACCAGCATACAAACTCAAAATTTCCCACTTTTATCTTTAAATTTAGCACCAGTATCTGGTACTCTGTGCAGCACTGATAAAAACAACATACTACATGGAGCTGACAACGTAGTTATTCTCAGTATGTGTGGAAGTCAGTAATATGTTGCCTTTCTTTTCTTCTGCCCTATTAATAGACCACATATCTGATATAACAACATATCTTGAGCATTTATTAGGCTTATTCTCTTTTACCCTAACATTGGCCTTTGACAAATGACATGGCATTTCTAAGCTTCCTCATTAAGAAGTTTAACATGAAAAGTTCTGCGGGCAGCACAGTTAAAAAGCTGCTTTCCTACAGACACATTCCTCCCCCTCCACCACGATAACCCCCTATCTGTCGTGACACCTTGACGAGGCAAAAGATCACACGTCCTGCAGGTACTAGGAACATATACCCACTGTGAGGGGCCAGCTGCTACAAAACCACATAGCAGATGATTTATGTATTTTTCCTCCCAGAAAGGGCATTAATTTCAGTGTCTTCCCTCTTCAGCCGCCAATTTACACAAAACACAATTCATCATCTTAGAGAGCCCTTCTCCTCTTTTGCGTTTGGCTGAATTGAGCAATGGTTTCCAGCCCTAATTTGCACAGAAAGAGGAAACGGAACGTGAACAAACCGAACTGAATGTTGTATTTGTCTTTTACAAAGACTTCCCCTAAAAATTTTGTTAAAAAACAAATTTATGTTTAAAAGGGTAAAAAATTACTAGCAGAAATTTGACTGCGATCAAGTCTGTCCCAGTGAAATGCAGCTATTTCCATGAAAAGCGGCGGTGGTTCAGGATGCGTGCTGCCATGTCAGCCAGGCCGTGTCCCACTTTGGTCCCAACCACCAGTTAAGTGAGAAAAACGAAGCAAATACTACTACACTCATGTCCTAAAAACCAAGGAGAATAGACTTATTTTGCATATAATTTTTATTTAACACAATCTACCTATTTTTCCTAACAAGCTACTCCAAAGAGCAATATGGGAGAGAAAGAAAAAATAAGTGCTAACTCTAAATAATTAAAAGTCTTCTTGAACTTACATGAAAGGCACATGATGATCTTACAATAGACTAAAAACAAAACAAAACAAAACAAACAAACCTGCAAGCTGTAATATTTCGGCTTAAGGAACAAATTGCATAACAATACATTCACCATCTCATAACCTCAAGAATTTATGAAGGATGCGCTATGTAAGAATTAATAAACTAGGAGGGGGAAGCTTCCCAACGTAATTTGATTCTGTCCAACTGAAAAGTTTCTTCATAAAGAGTTTACTAAGGCTCTATTTCAGTGTACTTAAAGTGTACTTGTTTCCTTTTCCTACTTAGAGAAAGAAAATAAGTACTTCTGTGAATTCCACGTGCCACGCAATGCCATTAAATGAAAATTAACTCGCACATATGCATGAATGAATTTCACATTAAAATGTCTGCAGCGACTGTTATTATCATTACTCTCCCATATTTTATGAATCAGAATAATGCTCAAAAGAGTCAGTTGTTGCAACCTCCTTCCCAGCCTAAGCAGATTTATTGTTAAAAAAATAAAGCTTAAGAGAAATCTAACGGTACATGAAGTAAACGGTACTGTAGCATACAGTAAATTATTTCTTCATAGGTAATAAATCCATATTAAGCAATTCTGTAAATAAAAGAGAATACAGTTTACTAACTTAAGTCACTGTTCCAATACCTTTTCTGAGGTCACAGTTTGACAAGACAGTAAATACAGTTTAGGTTTGACAGGTCGATTTCATACTGGAAGGCTTCATGCCAAATAGTTACTGTCTTTCCTCCCACGGCAGGCATTAAGTCAGCACAAATGATATATTGTGTACTCTTACTAACTTAAGAAACGTGATAGTTTGCCTACCTGATCAAACTTACATTACAGGATAATCTGATAGTAAATCTGATCTAGGAACAGTGATCACAAAACCACTTCCTTGGTAGCTCCTACACCACCACCACCTGTGGTGACAGGCTGGACGTGCCAGCACGGAGGAACAGCGACTCCACCAGGCTCTTTATGCAGAGAAAAGTTATTTCATAAACAGATGGGGGCACGGTATCGGAGCCTCGTTTATTTTTAACACATAATGTTAATAACCTAACACAAAGCCAGCTGACTTGAAGCTGACTTTACAGGAATATATCTACAAAAACAGTCTCCAATATCACTTTTTCCCTTACAGTTTGGCTTCCAGTTTCCCACAGTTTCAACAAAAAAATTGTGGCAAACATTATGCCACGTAAATTGAGGTTAAAAGATTGCTTCTTTGATTTTAAATGAAAAAAAAAAAAAAGAAAAACAAAACACCTTAACACCCTGGAAATACAAAGCACTGTTCTCATCTTCTCAACTTCTGTCCACTGCCTTTATTTAATACTGGTCAGAGAAATGCTGCAGCTTCTTGTTTTGTTCTTTGTTAATGGTTTTCTCACCATAGATATTCTAAAATGCTCTCTGCAACTCCTCTTACACAAAACATGCATTAACTTTACAGTCAAATCTGTATTATTTTAGTACAGTGCAATTCGGTTACGGTTGGATGCCAATTAAACAGACTGCCATTGGGAGCGCTGGCCTCACGAAGCTAACGGGGTCATGGGAAAAGTATCTCAGAATGTGAGTCAAAACCATTGACACACCAAGTTTTCAAAAACATACTGTAGCTTTAGAAGAGAAGGGACCATCCGCAGTCAGGCCAGTATTAACATCTAACCCTGAAGAAGTGAGCAAGGGCACGGCAAGAATTTAAGACGGCTCTTCTCGTGAAACAACACTGGTCATGACCACCAGCAGCAGCTTGAGAAGATCCTGCCCCAGGTGCTCATTTCTGTCTTCACAGCATCAGAGCCTCACCCCCTCAACATGCCGACACATTGCTCATGGGACAGCATTTTAAAACGAATTAGTTACCATTTTAGAGTAATCTATTTTTGCAGGGCTCGATCGGATCACTTCCTTATCCTGTTTCAAAGCACAGCTCCGCAAATAGCTGTGTCACCACCACTGGTGGGGAAGGGACGGCGAGCTGCAGCCGGAGACGGCAACCCCTCAGGGCTCCCTTCTCTTCAAGGCAAAGTGAGGCCAAGCAAGGAGGTTTGATGGCAGCACTTTGAGCGCAATTTTCCCTCTTCACAATCGTTCCAGAGGTAAAAAGCCCTGCACTCCATCCTTACACTAACCAAGCAAGCTAGACGAGGAACAGAGCCAAGGCAGGACACAGCACTCCTCCTGCTGGGATGGATACAGCCAAAAGAGCCCAAGCGTGGGCCCAAACTTGACTTCTCCCCGGCTCAGCACTTGGGATGTCCCAATCCGTCCTACAAGGGCTTGCATTTCAGGGAGAGAAGCTGAAGATGGGAACATCCCTCTCCTGAAGGAAGCGTGAGGAGCTTCCAGCAGTCCTCCGTCCCTCCAGGCCTGGAAACACACTCTGCTCACAGGATCCCTCACTTACAGTGCCAGCCTCAGAGGACAGGCACGACTGCTGCTGAAGAAGGGCTCTTCCTCTCCCCGAAATGGAGGAAGAAAGAGACGGGCCTGCCCCGGTCGCCAGAGCGCCCCAAGCCACAGGCTGGCCCCTCACGGTGCCGACACTTCCTCCCCCACCAGCACGGTGCCGAAACGAGAGTTACGTACAGAATCCCTGTTAAACAGACAAATATAGCAACCTTATCAAATTCAAGTTTTGCTTTTGTTTATTTTACGGCTTAATAGCTTTATGCCCCTTTTATCTCTCCTCCCCACATGCCATTTAACTGACAGAATAAAGCTGACACTTGATGAGCTGCTAGGAGAGGTGACACGAGCACAGAACGGCATCGCTGTGTTTCGCAAACAACACGTTCAAAATAAAACAAACTTAATGATCACCTTCAGTACCTTCAACGGGGAGACTTGAAGGGTTACATCAAAACAAAGCAGCAAACTGATTTTTAAATTAGCCTGAACCATCACCATTGCTATTTAAACAATTTTTGGCAATGTTTTATATGGAGCAGTTTTTGTTCATTCCTTTTTTCCTACAATTTACTTGTCATATTTAGTCAGAAAATACCATACCAGCAGTTGGTAATCATTAAATCCTTTATACGCTCCTTTCACGTATGCTACAGCTGGAATAAGGAAAAACTGCTATTAAATACCACATAACACATCCAGAAGAAAGAAGCCCAACAACCAGGAGCCCAGTTATCACAGGTACTCCCTACCCTATGGACACAGTTAGTTTTCAAACAGGTCCTCATCACCTCCTGTTCTAGCTGAGAGGGATGAAACCACAGCTGATCATGCCGACTGGCCATGTAAATTTATTTTCCCATCTAAACTCCACCAGCTTTCATACCTTTCACACATCAAAAGACAGGAACATACGTGCCAGAGCTCCTTGTTGCCAACCAACAGCCAAACCAAATATTTGCAGCCTTAGCTGACATTCAAATTTATTTCAGAGTAACACAATGTCCTTTTCACAGAAGAGACCATATCTCAAGAATATTCAAGGTAAAATTAGCACCAGGTGAAAACCGATGGCACACAGCTTCTGCCTGCCTAACAAGGGGTTTCATTAGAAAAGGTCCAGTCTGACAGAAGAGGTGCAAGGTTGGAGGTCTAGGTGTCACTTCCACTTGTAGGTCTACTATTGACCTCAACCGTTATAAGACTTCCTCTCTATGCATCACAAGCAGCAAAGGTATGTTTTCTACTATCTATGCCCCTGTTGTTCTGGCACCTTAAAGACACTCACTACCTTGGCATATTTTGCACCAACGTATTTCACTGAGCTGAAGAATTTAAGGTCAGAGGTATGGGGAACCACAGGCCCTGGAATTATCTGGTATAAGCTCAGTTTGCCCAGAAAATTCATAAAACCTTAAAAAAAAAAAAAAAAGAAAAGCTGATTTTTTTTTAACATGGAAATATGCAATCATCATGCAGAAAAATCATAAAGTGACATCTGAACTGACAGCCTAAGAATAAAGTAGGTTCTCCAAAAAAAATACTTCTTAAACCTGTAGGAGAGCAAATAGTATTACATTTCTTTCACAAGCTTTAATAGAAAGAAGATAAAAGATATACTGCGAGCCATTCTGATATCAAAATTTCAAACCCTTAAAGGGAAACTTGCTTTATTAACTTTAGAAGCATCTAAAGCATAAAGAGAATGCAACTTATTTATTTTATAGCTAGGAAGCATGATTTGCTCATCTAGCTTGACATCCTGTATAGAGAAGGTAACAAATGACCTATGCCATGATCAGTAGCACTTAACAGTGATAAATTCAAGAAGTTTAAACAAGTGAACAAGGTTGTGACTATGGTAAACAGAGCTGGATCTGAAAAACAAGACCGTTTATTATTTCAAAATGTCATAAATTAAAGGTAAGACTTCCTGCACAACTGACCAATGCTGTAGATTTTTTCTGCTTAACTCTATGAATTAGGGGGGTGGGAGAGGGAATTGCTGATTTACTCTGTAAATGAGATTCAGCAAACTGTATGTATATGTATGTATGTATATGCATATATAAAATTATATAATGTTAGAGGTTACAAATTTGTAACTGTAAATTTAAAAGATAAAAATAGGAAAAAAAAAGTGTTTTTAAATTTCCTGGTACAAAGCATGCAACTTACAAATGAAGAAAACCCAAATTTATTTTTAGTAAGAAATATTGATAAGGGTGACTTCATGTCTTGCTTCCAAGAAAACTGCTGGCAGAATATTAAACTTCAAGGTTCTTAGCACTGAAAATGTTCCCAATTCCAAAACCTCCAAAGCAAATCCACGAAAAAAAGAAAAATACAGCACTGAAACCATCTAATGAAAAATAGAGTTGATGTCATTTCAGTCTGCTTTATCGCTTTCAACCCTTGTTCTGCTTATAAATTGAACTCTACGAGGCTTCACTCTGTTTCTTTTCTCTGCCTGTTCTTTCCAAGAATAGTGCTGTCACAGATTTCCTGCTTGAAGTAAACACAGTTTGCTCACCTCACTTCTCCCTGACCCCAAAGTATGGCAAACTTCCTTCCTTCCTTTCAGATTTTTTTTTCTTGTATACTCTTTGTTGTATAGTCTTGTTACCACAAATGTTCCACGTATTGTTCTCTGAGGAAGACAATTTGTAAGACAGGCTTCTAGAAATATCAGCTACACTGCATTACAAACATACCAACTGCTTTTGCTAGAACTGAATGCATAAATATTTAACTGCCGTGTTCATACTTCCACAGTGACATAGCTTTCTATACACAATGCTTTCTGAGATGTATTCCATGAATTAGTGCGATCGAAATGTGTTCAGTAAAATGCTAGAGTAAGCCAAAACCAGCAAATACTTGAACTTGAAAACATGTGCCGTGCCACACAGAAAACATAAGGTGCATGAACATTAACAGAACGTAAGGACATCCTTTATTGTTCTCCTTAGCTGTGGCAGAAAAATGCAGAAGTAGTACTTAGAAACAGTCTGACTATAGTAACTTCACAGGGAGATGAAAAAGTGGCTTCTGAGTGTATTTAACCAATCAAACCCCAGTCTGTTGCTCCTGATTTAAAACAGGAAAATGCAAAGTCTTTGAAGGCTCCTATACCCTACATATAAAGCTTTTGAAGGCTCCTATGTAAACAAACTTTTCATTAAAAGAAATAATCACATTTTCCAAGCTTTTCCACTAGCAGGGAAAAATGACTGTAAGACTAAGTAATTCATAACTCAAGAAACATTAAGTTATGTTCGTAGTTTAACCAAAGCAGAAACTGAACATGCCTGTATTTCACGCGAATGCTTTGGCTATATGCTTTCTGAGCCAAGGGCCTGTCAGAGGTGCCTGACATACAACAGGAGGCTTGCTGAACAAATACCCATCGTGAACAGTTACTGGTCAATACACAGATGCTACTTGTCCACCCTGTCATGAAAACAATAAAAAGCACCAGTGAGAGAGTATTTTCCCATAAGAAGTAAAGAGGGAGGGAAGAATCCCAAACAACAAAAACACAACTCTTCAACCTTGGTTAACTAAGGGTACCCAAGGCTATGCTTTAGTCTTTAGGGACCAGGGGATGCAAAAGAACAAAAAGATTTCAGGACAGAAGACACAAAGGAGAAGACAAATCCTCTACCAAACAAGGATGAGAAGCACTAGTCTCTATCAATACCGACTTCAAATATTGAAACACAGTCAACAGCAATAAGAATTCACGACAGTTTATTATGATTCTCTCATTAAGGTCCACCTTTGTCAACAGCTTAACTTTCTTTCATGCTTCTTCAGGACAGCACCCACACTGCAAAAGAGACACAGAGGCACCAGTAATCTCAGCATTTTATCTACAAACATTTATATATCCATCTCCTACACTGGCATAGACATCTAGTTTCTCTTCAAACACATAAAATAGAAGTACAAGAATCAGAGTTCAGACAGGACTCCCCTATCTGTCTACCCACAGTAGTTCAAGGCTTTGCCACTCACAGTAATCTGCTTCGCCCTGCTGCCAGAGTATGCTTTCCTATCCAGTTCCACAGGATGGTTGTGGCATGCATATCCCATCCTAATCACTTCCAACACTGCCGAAGAGAAGCTTGCACCAAAATATCAGACTAACCTGGTGAGAGTGAGATAATGACGGAAACATCCTGGTGCAGGGTGTTAACAACATCTGAAAACCACAACCATGAAGTCCATCACATGCTGTCAGCCTTCCCTGGTGGAGAGCTGACATTACAACCACAAAACTACAGTGCCAGGTAACAGTTCATCTGCACGAGGGTTTCAGTGGCTTCACAACAGACACCAAGGCTTTTTTCTACTGAACACTGAACAGAACACAAGACACTGTTTTTTGAGGTTTTGCTGAACTCAGAACTAAATTCTACAGCAGTGGAATTAGATTCAATCAGCAAATGTATTGGGCTGTCTGGCACATTTCGAGAAATCACAGTTCTGAAGACAGATTTCGGTTGCTGCGTTCACTTGACTATTACTGATTACTCTGCGTGCCAAACCCTACCCAGGCCAGTCATGCAGACTGTAATTTAAAGTGAAGATAACAAATCCATTTTATTAACAAAACAAGTGTAGATTTAAGAAGAAAAAAAGTACTTCCACATATGATATCAGAAAACCCCTACTGGTTTCATAGGACCATGCTTCCCACAGAACAAACATAAACCCTATCAAAGAATAAGTTCTAATTCATGTTCTACAACCTTTCCTGATTCCTGAAGGAAAGCTGAAGAACTGACTTACGCTACTTACAGGGGGAAAAAATGAGAGGCAAGAGACGGAAAATAAGCTTGGCCAACCACGGAAGTGTAGAATAAGAGCTATAGCTGTACTCTGACCTCTCAAATGTGGGTGCTGCCACCTTGACTGCCACCGTCACATGGAAGAAACAGGGCAATACGATGATTCCGCGTTTCATTCATTTCGGGTATTTGCAAAGATACAATGAAGTCCGGCTTATTGCTCACTTCCTACAAAACAGCATCTCGGTGTTAGCTGGCAAAGCACTGCTGAATGGAATAACGAGAACTATGCTGAAATACGTAATTTGCTCTTCCACAAACCAGGAATTTTTTCATCCTGAAAAAGCTGTAACGCTCCAGGAAAACACAGCTTGACCGAACCAGGCTTGGCTACCCTTCAGCAAGGGCCAAGGAGTTCTGCTTCACAATCCAAACGCTAAGTAAGAGAGGTTCAGGGGACTGAAATGTAATACATTCCCTTCCAGGGTACCGAGGATCACGCCAACAGCGTTCCCTACTTATCAGCCCAACAAATGGAAAAGCAGCGCGGGGGGATTTCTGCTCACTTTGCCCACGGATAACACAACGTTAAGGTCGCCGACTGACTGCCTTAAAAACCAAGGCAAACCATAAAAAAGGTATTTACGCCCCGCCACTCGATAAAACTTGCCTTCAAAGGGAAGTTTGTTTACTTTGCCATCTGAAAAGCCCACCGCGAGGAGAAAAGGGAAGCGGCCTTGAGCACCTTGGCGTGAAAACCTCTTTAGCTGGAATATTACTACCGTGACCGCAAATCCCCCAAAATAGATTTTTTTTTTTGTCATGCAATTTCCCTTCCAAGCGGCACGTCGGTAACGTTCAGCCACGAAATAAAGCTTCCACTTAAATCCTACTGGAAATAAAAATAGATAAATAAACCCCAACAACTCCAGAAACAAAGCTAAGAGTTATTTCCGCGAGAGGGCTTCCCGACGGTGCGAATTTGGGGCGTTTGGGGCAGCTCACCCCACCGCCGGGCAGGCCGGTATCGGGCAGTGCTGGGGGGGGGCGGCTGCACCCCGGAGCCCCCCCGGAGCCCCCCGGAGCCCTCCAGAGCCGGACCCAGTACCCGGGGGCTTGGGGCAGGCACCGAAACGCTGGAAAAAAGCCCCCGGAGCCGGCGAGGAGCGGGGCACGGAGCCCCAGCGCAGGACATGCCCGGAGCCGGGGCACTGCGGGCAGGGGGCGAGGTGGAAAACCCTCCCCGACCTATTTGCAGCGCCGCCCCGCAGCCATAAACAAGCGGCGGCAACGTCAAAAACACTCCCCGGGCAAAAAAAAAATAAATAAATAAGGAAAATAAGGGAAAATAAACCAAACTTCCCGCCCGTGGGTCACCCGGCGAGGCGGGGTGCCGGCACAAGCAAGCCCCCCCCCCCCCCCCCCCTTCCCCTCGTCGGGCGCAGGCCGGGCCCGGCTGGGGGGGGTCCGCCGGCGCCCCCCGGTTCCCGTCCCTCTTCCCCCCGTGCCCGGCACCGACCTGGGGCCCGGAGCAGCGGCGGTGGGCGGCGATGGCCCGGCGGAGCCCAGGCCGCGGCGGCAGCGGGGTGGCGTGGCGCAGGCATCCGCCGCCCGCTGCTCCCGGGAGCGGCCCCGCGCCGCCGGCGCCCGCTCTGCGCTGGGCGGGGAGGCGGCGGCGGCTGGGGGGGGAGCCGGGGGATGGCCGCCGGGAGCCGGCCGCACAACGCTTCCTGCTCCCCGGCGCCGGGGGGGAGGAGGGCCGGGCCCCGCCGTTAGGCTGAGAGCGGCGGAGCTGGCGGCCGCCGCATCCCTCGTTTCCCCGAGCCGGCGCCGCTTCGTGGGGAGACGCCGCCGCCGCGGCGGCCGCTGGCAGCCGGAGCCCCGGCTCGGCCCCGCTGCAGAGCCCGGCTCGGGCTCGTGCTCCCCCTGCCGCCCCGCTCCGGCTCCTCCGCTCCGGAGGGGCCCGGGACAGGCCCGGAGCCGCCGGGCCGGGTGGCGCCCGAGGGGCCCCGCTCGTCCCCGGGCCCGCTGCCCCCGGAGCCCCCCGCGGCGGCTGAGGGCGGAGGAGGCCTGCCCCGAGCCGCCGCCATGGCCCGCGGCCCCCGGGGCTGGTGGCAGGGCTTCCACGGCCCTTGTGTGGGTGGGCAAAGGTCTTGTGTGTGGGGCAAGGCTTTTAGCAGCGTGCGACAGCGGAATGCGAGGCTGCAAGGGGAACAGGACCAATCGTCCCAGTGCCGAGGAGCAGAGAGGCTAGGCGCTTCAGCCTCCTGTCAGCAAGTGCAGCCCGAAAGGCAGTCGGTGCAAAAAAGTACCGAAACCAAAGTGACTGGCTCCCTGAAAAGAAGAAAAAAAAAATTATCTTAATCGCCTTCTATCTGCTTTCCTTCCCCTGAAAATAAATAAATAAATAAATCCTTGATGTGAAGAAAACTTGCATCCTAGCCTAAATACAGTTCTTCAACGTGGGCTTCCCCTCTGAAAGCCAGACCTAAACCCATGGCTGTTTTGCAGAAGTCTGTGTTAGAAGAATTAGAAGCAGGCTATCAGCAGTAGGCTTGCATCTTACTGTTTATTTGATTATAACGTCTTTCAGCCATGCGGTCTTAGGCCAGTCAGGTGGCCAGCAATATTGAATACGATCTGTTAGTCTTTGGATGTGCTTCTTTCAGTAATACTTCTATCAACTGATTCAACGTCCAGAAATGCACACAGAAAATGAAGACCAGCCAAGGAAGCAGCCCGAGTGGCACTGGGTTGGGAAGAATGACAGAGGGATGAGACGCTGATCGCAGTGCAGTGTTGAGATCAGCTTTGTGAGGAACCCTAGCGAGTTCCCAGCACCTGTTTATTGCTATAAAATGTGATTAAGGTTGCTCTGGTCACTACATGCAGAAACTTGCTCACTGCAGGCTGAACTCATGGCTATCTGGGAATTTAATTCTCATAAAGGAAATCTCAGTTCATGAGAAATTAATGATTTAAATTAAGCTTGCATCTGATTTATCAGGACTGTCCGAGTGTCTCAAAGCTTTTTAGAAAGGTAATTCCAAAAGCACTGATATCGATGCATGCCATTTTGCCTGTTTACCCTTGATTCAGGACAGGCTTGAGTGGTCCTGCGGAGTCAGTTCTGACATACAAAAAAATACTGAAGCAGTTTGTGCATGTCTTACAAAAGGACCTGCCAGGCCTCAACACAACACACCTCCAACTTATTTGCCTCATAAATGTAGCATTTTTATATTAAAAGATGCTCAGCACCAGACAGTGTCCATGGCTCTCAAGAGCCAGATTCTGTTGAAGATGGGCTGGTTTCTGAGTAGCCAGGGTCAGGCTGACAGCTTGGATTGGCTTTATACTTTTGCACAGACATATACTTGTCTGGCTCATTTTTACTGGTATTTTTTCTCTCCTGAAACTTGCCTTGACTTCTCCTATAAGTTAAATGTATCTAGCAGGCTTCTTTCCTGTCAAGTCAAGGAAGCATTTCTTGGCAACAGCCTTTTCCCCTGATACAAGCAGAAACCCGGCAGCTTGTTCCCATAAATGGCAGCGTTCCCATTAGAGACATCTGATTCACTGCTGCTCCCTCACCAAAATCCACTTGTGAAGATCTATCGTAAATCAGCCCGACTGCTGACCACATCTTTCCTTTGTATGTGACAATGGGTACTCTTTTGGGATGGGGTCTGCTGACCTCATTTGTAATGCCTCCCTGCTTGCTCGTGTAAAGAAGGATGCTCTGACAACTCTTCTGAATTAAGACAACCTTCTGGAATAGCAGCTCGCTGAGTCTGCTACACAAAGCTGCTGTCATTTCCAGGCGATTTTTAAAGTATAGGTGTGCTATACATGAAGACTGTCATGAAGTGGGTACCCCATTTCTGGATGCACTGGTAAGCATTATAATTTAGAGATGCATATCTGGAAGTTGCAGATTATCGTCGTTAATAAGTAGCATAGAGAGGTCCCTTAGGTACAATGCAGGAGACCCTAATTGCTCACTCCTGCCAATTTATTCTGCTGAAGCTGCTTTTTCCATGGGAAATTAAATTAAATCAAATCCTCAACTCATATCTCTGAGCATTTTTACTAATCCAGGAGATCATTAACAGAATAGTTCCCCGATTTATGCGCATGTCTGCATGGTTTAACAAAGCACCGATACTGGGCTGTATCTCAAGCTAGCACCAAACTCGTGCAGTGCGTGACCAGCCCAGGGAACTGAAAAGCTGTGTAACACCAGCAGCTGAACTGAGAAACAGGACTGAGAACCCAAACGCAATACCACAGGAAAGCAACTGCACCACTTCCAGTTTCAGAGCTGGTCTGACCAGTGAGGAGCTGGGCATCTCTCCACGGCGCTCCAGTTTGTAGTATAGCAAGCACGTTGTGGGACGAGAACAACACGGTAAAAGTGAGGCAGAGTGGAGCTGCGTAAGTCTTGGAAAATTGGGTGGAGCTTGATCTCGATTCAAGGGAGAAGGAAAAAAAAAAACAACAATGGATGCTGTGTGGAGGAAGCTTGGTAACTGTGCATGGGTGTATCAGGGGGACGTTCAAGAAGAGTCTGGAGTAAATAAGAAAAAAGAGTCTGATGGAGAAGTCTGTATAGGTGGACAAAGAGAAAGGTTGGATCTCAGGAAAAATTAACACAGAAGAAAAAATTGGACATCGAATGGAATGATAAAGATTGCCAGATTTTGAGTCGAGTTTATATCACATGAGTGGTTCATGTATTACTGTGTCTAGGATTTCAAACTGAATGACTGGAGGAGCGATTCCTGTCAGAAGCAGCTGTTGATTGTGCTTCTTTGCTGTCAAAATATGGAAAAATGCTGAATGAACTTTCAACTGATTGCTCAATGAAAATAAAATTCTAGACAACTGCCAGATTTGGCTGTGTTCCCCAAACGAATATCTAGATAGAGGATACACAGCGCTAGGCATGTTCATTTTCGGGTAACAGATTTGTGTGAAACATCCTCTGCAATGGCTTTAACCATGAGAAAACATAGAAACTAATTACATCTTGAGAACATTTTGATAACTCTGTGTTGAAAATAGTGAATGGAAAGATACTTCTATGTACTGCAAGGGATCTCAGAGTTCTCATTGGAACATGTAATTACAAAATCATAATTAAACTAGTATGCTACTAAAATAGAAAGTGTTATGATTGGGATGTCCTTTTTTACTTTAAAGAATTTGATTAGTACAATCTAAAATTAGCTTTTAAACTTTATTACATAATAAATGGATGCAATGTGTACTGGGTTCACAGAAGAGTCGTTAAAATCTACTTTTTAACAATTGTGGTCATTTCCTCATACGATAAAAAAATGAGAATTTTTTGGTCATTTGGAGTGAAGAATCATATATAGAAAATAAATTACTGATATAAAAATATAGCTACAGGATTTAACGTATCTGTCTTCATCTGTCAGCAGAGGCTCTCTACGTGGAAAACAGGGAGCTCAGTGCTGCAGCTGGCTTCAGCTTGCATGCTTTTAGGTAAAATAAGGAACTCGCTCTTTTAGCACGGTGCTGACAGTGCCGTGGGGAACCCTTCAAACTACCGCTATAGTCTCTGGTTTCAGAAGAAGCAACAAGAATTCAGGTTTAGATGTACTGACCTGAAAAAAAGGCCCTTCAGGAGGTGCTGAAGAAAGTGGCTAGATACAGGGTTATATGAAGGGACACAAATTAGGTGTTGGAAATGTGCAATTAAGGATGGGAACAGAGTTAATGCAAGCAGATCAATTAATGAGAAGTTGAAGTCGCAGAGAGGAAAATGAGCCAAGGTTGGTAGTACATTCAAAAAGAAAGAGGGAAGGAGAGAAGGCACAAGAAGACAGCAATGTGAGACTCACAGGAAATTAAAATTTTAAATACGGCATATTAATTATCATTCAGAAACAAAGACAGGAAGAAATATAATCCATAGGGTGTAGGAATGAAACAGCCATAGTCAGCTGGCAATCCCAGGGAAGACAGATTCTACAGAGAAAACTGCATTTGGTTTTGTTTACAGGTGTGTATTTCAAGGAAGAGCTGCACGAGTCAAACTATTCATTAGAAAGGCACAGCGTATGTTACGTTAGTGTTCATCGAGTGAAAACCAATGAGGGTAGGAGATGTAAAAAATAATTCCAAGTCTCTTAGCCAGAACGGATGAAAGTAATCTGTTTGGAGATCTGCTTTAAAAGTCTAGTGCCAAGAGAGACTACAGAAAATAGATCTCCATCAAGTGTCATTGCTATTTAGAAAGTTAAGATGTATCACACGTGAAGATCTAAATCGAGTAGCGCTTAATGATCTTCAGGGTTTCTGAAGACAGGTTTCTGTGGGTCGTTCTCTGACCATGTCATGGGAGGAAGGTGATGCTCGTGCCTCTGGTCCCAGCTGTACCCGCAGCGAAATGCCCCCGATTTGGGGGTACCCATGGCTGGGTTCTCCCAATGCCCAACTGTGCCATAGAGCTCTTCGTGAGCCTGTGGTCAGGTTGCATGTCAAATGACTTCTGCACTGGAGCCCCTTGGCTCTTGGAAGGGTATTCCATAACACCGTGTATTTCCTCCTATTCAGATCACGTTTTGCTTTGTCACAGGCTGCCCTTAGCTCGGGCCATTATCGTTTTAGAGGATGTAGTGAATACTGCAGATACTTCTGTTCCCACCAGAAATCGCTGTTTGCCATCTTGATGAGCTGCACAAGTTTTTAGGACGACCATTTCTTCCCATAAGATAACTGCTCGCTAACTTGGTTGTTTCTAAACTCTTTCTCATTTTCTCTATTATTTGTACAGAGCAAAACATTGCATTCGAGCTACAACCCCACTGGTGCCGGATGGAGGGAGACCACTGTATGTGCTGCTGGGTCAGTCAAATGCCCCCCACCTTTTTTATGTGCTACTCTGCAATAGCAAATGAGTGTTTCATGAACCATTTTCTATCCGTTACCACCTCCATGATATTCTGGAGTATTTTCTCTCTTGCTGTATTTGCTGGCATTTTTCTGGGCTCACTGTTAGTTTATTTTTGCAAGCCATATACCTAGTTATTCTGGATCCTTTCTTTTCTTTATCTGTGATCGTTGCTTTTCTTAATTTAGCTATCATTACTAAGTGTAATTAATGTGTTGCTTGATTTTCCTTCTTTAACACAACTGAAAATTGTTAATACCAAACCTAAAAACAAGTTAAAATATTCAGCTAGGTGCTTTTTCCCATCTATGCTTTTCACAGTTGTTGCTGTTTATCGTTGTATTTCATGTACAGTATCTTTCCCAGATTTCTGTCTGATTATGTAGTATGAGATTTACTGCTATTTTCTGTATTATTATTTTTTTTAATAAGAGTATATAGTTCTGAGAGCTGGGGAGTCCAGCAATAGAATAAATCCAAATTGACTTTTCTACAGGATGTGATTGATGGCTGAAATGAGCTCTCAGCTCTCATAATAAGCTTGGCAAGATGACAGAGAGAGAGAGATATGGTGTAACAGGCATGAAGAAAACAGAATAAACAAAGTTTGGGGGACTTAACCACGTTTTGCTCAGTCCTTTGCTTTGGGTTTGTCAAGGACTTGAGCAGTAATGTGGGCCCTGAGGCCAGAGCTTAAGGAATTACTGTACTGTTTTGTTACAGGACTGGTAGAAGAGATCACCACAGTCATTATTGCAATCACGCACAGACACACGCACACACATGCATGCAAAAAAAAAAAAAAAGAATTTTCTGAAGTATGGGACTGGAATGGTAATTTGTAGATAATCTCAAATCTAGGACATTACTGATTTTAAAATGTGTTAATGTAAGTTTCTGTATGCAAACAGCCGTGAATTATGTTTTATTTAAATTGTCATGTGTAACTAGATAGACTATGAAATTCACTAAGACATCCAGATGGTCTTTTATTGATTTTTTTTTGCAGAGTTACTGTCAAGTTTACAACCTGAACTGTTAAAAAGAATGTATCCTCGTAGAATTCAATTCAAATCACACAGTTTCAGGACTGCTGGATCACTTATTTAAGTATACCAATGCTGTACCTATATTTTGAATAAAAATTTAGGTCTAGAGAGGTAAAATATGGCTTAAATAGCTTCTGAAATAATGGGGTTTTAAGATCCTAATGATCACAGCGATATGAAAGGCATAACATTGGAAATTTACAGGTAAAATACCATCTTGAAAAAAATAAAAGACACATTTTTTTTTCTAATATCACCCAAGGATTTTAAAAAATCAGCGAGAACAAATAGCTTTTGCAATAAAATATTCTATTTTTCAAGGTTACTGAGTTCGAAAAAAAACAAACATTCTGAAGTTGTATGGCCTTTGCGCAGCATGAGATGTCATTACAAGATGAAAGGGAAGTTGCATCTGAGGGCAAACACTTTCGTTATTACTACAGATGGTCTACTTCCAAATTTCCCTAACTGATGAAGTCTTCTCAATGCCACTGTGACTCTGATAGTGCTCTAGGTTTCAGGTGCCCTGGAACCAAATGAATATAAATTTGAAGAAAAAAAGATGATTCTGTGTCAGGGTGGACCAGCTTGTATCTCCAACAGAAGAACGGTTAGTCAATTTGCTCTTCAGCTATCTCAGGTATGAGCTAGTCCAGGTATTTTGCTAAAGTGGAAAGCTCTACCACCCATTTTTTAAAGAAGAGTCTTTAAAACATCACAAATGGTTGTCAAAACCAAAAGTCATACAAAAACTATTGCTCACAAGTACAGAGTTAAAAGTATATTGCAGATTATCGTTCAAATTTATGCTATTGTACCATGCTTCAGACACTTCTGACACAAAATACAATTTTCAACTAATAAAATGGAGAAAAAGTCCTTGTCCTTTGCCATGTCTGCTACAAAGTATTGGCTTTTTCTTTCATTATCCTATTATAAATCTCACATTATCTGGGATTTTAAATGCCACATCTCCTAGAAAAATGACTATAAGCACACATTCTTAGTGTCAGTTCTCAGTAAACCAAATGTCTCTGCTCTTATGCCTATAAAAATAGGCTGGAAAATGTGAACTCCAAAAGCTGAGAAAGCTATAATGCAAATTAAACTAGTACATGAATTCATTTTTTTTTAAATTTACACATCTTTTGGGTGATTGAAGTGGTACTATGGAAAAAAATATATATATTTTTGCATGTAAGCAAACAGGTTCCAGGCAAGCAATCTGGTTCCAGGCAAGATTATGTCTTTTTATTATTGTCTAGACAAGACAGTAAAAGTAATTGGTTTTCTGCCTCTTTGTGGTTGCCCGGATATTGGGTTTAAGCATTTCTTTATGTTTCCATCTAAGCAGATGGAGCTGAAATGGACAGTACCTTGGCTCTCCCCATCACGGTTGTTATCCAGAACAACAGAGCCAGCAGCAGGTGCCTTTCTTTACTCCTGGTACAGACCCAAAGCAAGCTGGCATTAACCTCTCAGGGACTATGTAGAAGAAGGATTTCTGCAAATGACAATACCTTAAGGTAAGATGCAGGTTACGTACACAGCCTGTCACATTTGGGTGTTGCTGGAAGTGTTTATTTCTTTGTAGACATCGTGCAGTTAGAGTAGTGTGGTCTGTATTAACAGATCTCTTTCTGAATACCTGCAAAGCTACCCCACAGTCGTATACACAAGGCAAACACCAAAAAAAGCATAAGCTGCCAGTGCTAAATAAAATTACCTGTTGCTAAATTCAGATCAAAATGATGCTCTTTTATGAGCTGATGCATATCCATCCTGTGCACTGGTGTAGGGACCCAGGAATAAGACCATGCAGCTGCTTAGCTAAAAAGTGACCCAAGCAAAGGGAAGGTAGCAAAGGGAAAAAGATAGCATGGCTTTAATTATTCAGAGTGCAACACTGAATTGTCCAGTGTTAGCTCCACACACCTGGGGGCTTATAGCGGTGTCAGGGCAACTGGGTATGAGTGAGAGAATTAGGTAAAGATGATGCCAAGTATTAGAATATTGATAATTATCATGTACTAGTTATCAATGTGTGCTGCAGAGATTGTGAGCTAGCACTGATGGGACTAACTCGCTGGGGTATGCACTCAATTAACATCAATATATCATTCTCAGGTGAGTGTACTGGAAATCCAGTACATCCTCAGTATTGTGAACCAGGACATAGTGCTGAGAGCAATGAGCCCCATTTAATGCAGGGTACGCATTCAAAACGGGGGTGTCTGCAAAGCTATGTCCCAGCCTCTCCTTCCATGTGGCTCCCCATAAAGGCTGATCTTCTCACTCTTAGTTCAAATGATCTCTTCCTTAATCTGGACAAGGAAGGCTATGAAACAAGCTTGAGAGAGAAAGGAGAAATGAGCATCACCGTGGGATATGATAGGCTCACCTATCCTTGTTTTCTGCAAAGCGTATGAAATTTTGGAAATTTATCTTGCAGTCCCTTGCTGCTGCTGCGACAGACAGAGGATGTTTCCTCACTCTACAGACCAGCTCCACGCAGCCTTTTTTTCTTGCTCACGCTCACAGTGGTGATGGGAAAAACCTTCCTGCAAACTGGCAGCAGTGACTGTATGCGGTAGTGTCCTTTAATGGAAAGCATTAATACAAAAATAAAAAGCTTCATGGAGCATACCCAGCAAAGCATGACTTACTGTAACAGTCCTTAGAGTCACTTCCATTTCTGTATTTGAGATATTAAGACATACTATGCTGCTCTTACTCATCCTGTTCCCGTAGATTAATAAAATATAGCTCTTGGATCATTAAAAATTGCAATGCATTTCAGAGTTATTTTGATAGAGAACATGTCTCATTGTCACTGCAACTTGAAATCTATTTATCTGGAAACTTCATTTATGACAAGACATGGGAAGGTTTTTCTTGTGCACATGGGTATCTTCCTTTCTTAACTAAGGTCTTTCCTCCATGCTGGTATCTGAACAGCATAGTATTCATGAAGTTGCAGCAGATTGAAAAGGATTTAAAATAGTTACTTGCTGATTTTTCTGCTAAGATCTCTAGACTCCACCCTTACACTAACTTATATTTTGGATAGATAATTTACAGATAATTAATAATTAACTTTTCAGCTGCTTTCCTAGAGAAAACAGTTCTGTTACAAAGTTTCACAATATGCACAATATACTGTCTCAGAGATTCAGCTAGCACGATGGATTCTTTTTGAGATAAAAGTCATTATTTCTCAGTTATGTCTGCATACTGCGAGTAGGAAATTACATTATATCTTTCCAAACTGTATTTTTCTCTATCAGATTCATATGCAACAGAATCAGTTCCTTCAATGTTAGTGACAGCCTTCAAGGAATTAGATCAAAATAATGGATGGCCAGGGTGAAGTGACTGTCAAGCTGCATATGGACAGGACTGTGTGGATCTGCACATGTTTGGAGCACAAGCAAGGAAAGTACACAGGAGTGCTGCAGAAAACTATGTGTGCAATAATCACAAAAAGTGGAGTGCTGTAGGGGTACGCTGAAGAATGTTCAGGCTTATTAGCCACGGGAGTGAATCTGTGATAAACAGGCTTTAAAATCTTTATCATTTTATTTGTGGAAAATAATGCCACATACCAGAGTTGTGGAACCTCACACCATCAGCAGCTTCCACTGCTCTCTGTCTCAACACCAATGGCAAGAGGAAAACAGGTACATTTGTGCTTTTTTCTCTGTGACAAAGCTATGTGCAATGTTTGCATAATTTTTCCCTGCAGTCAGACAGCTATTTCACTCACACTGAATGCCTACAAAAATGCTGAATTTAAATACAAGCCAAGTGCACCAGTGAACTGCAATCTTACTGACCAAGTTTCAACACATTACTGATAAACCTGAGAATTTAAAATGCATACAGGTGTTCCTTATCGTCTTTGCTGTGACAGACAATGCACCCTTAGCAGCTTTAAGCATTTGGTGGCTGTAAGGCTGTTCCTTTGTTCACAGATATACTGTGAAGAGGAAAACATGCCCAGTACTGAAACAAGAAAGCAAACAGCCCCTTTTGTTGTTGCTTAGCTGGGGTCACATTCCACCACCACCATGTGCCATTATGCTGCCACTTGTCCTGCTGGCACATATCAGGACAAGGCGTCTGCAATCAAGGCAGCAGATGGTTCTTCGGGTCGCCTAAAATCAGAGTTGGCACGGACACAGCATTTATGACGCTGCTAAGAGAGAACAACATATTGGCATGGACATAATAACAGATCTCTGGATAATGAAGGCATCCTGCATCCTGTTAATCCGTTCACACAGAGCAGTAGCCTTCAAGTTTGTGAATAATGCTTTTTTCTGTTAATGCACTTGCTTGTTTCGTATCTGGTAATACACAGGCATTCAGTCCGTAACCCATCCATTTAAACCCAATTCAAGGCAACTGTTTGGGGAATATTTCAGGTTTGGACTATGCTTGTGGACAGCACAGCACGAGTTGCCTTGAAAACATCTGTGACTGCTGGGCCAATGATACAATTGCCAACACTGAATTCATGGCCAATTCATTTTGTTCTGTTTTGCCAGGCTCCACAGAGTGAAAGCAACACATTTCTGAGCAGTGGTAGGCACAATTGTTAAGGCAAGTCCCCCCAAATGTTCCAGGAATGCCGAAATTTCAGGAGCCTGCTGCTACCCATATTCCATTTCCACTATAATATTTCCAGTAAAAAGGCACGAAAGAGAGAAAAATACAGACCTTCAGTGTGTTAGACTCCCCATCATATCAGCTCGAGTCTTTCCAGCAAATGTTTCCCAGTCCTACACCATTTCATGTTTTAATGTTCACAATATGTTGCCGTAGACCACTCCACAAACGTTAACCGAGGCCAGGCAATGAATTATGATGCTGTGGATTACAGAACACGCTCTCCGTCAGCTGAATTGCTTGTTACGGCCAAATGCGGATACAGTGCTGATATTGATCACTGCACTTACATTAATAATGTGATCTTTCTGTAGTGGATCGGGCCACCATGCCTTAAATAATTAGTATTAAATGACTCCTAGCATGAATTTTCAGTTGAACTCCAAGGGGGAGGCCAGTTGTCAAACCTCACTCAGACATGGCACAAGAATGTCTTCTGAGAAAGGAAGGAAGAGGGGAATGGGGGAAGGTGTTCAGCTGTTTTCTTTTCAAAGCTTGTGCTCCCTTTAGTCCTATGATGTAAGGTCCTCTTCGCTGTGGGGTGAGGTGGTCAAGAACACAAGGTTTACCAAACGAAAGAGGCCACAGATACATATGGCTAGCAATCTTGCAAAATCAGGAAGCAGATTTCTTTCTTGTGTGAGATGTTTCTTTTTTCCTATACCTGATCCCTGCTCAGTTCATCTTTTGGTATCTTGGTATCTGCTTCTAATGGACCTACTAAATGGACCAAGTACTACAGCTTATGCTGTACCTCTGAAAGAATTGCCTGATGGTTCCTATGCACCCTACTTGTTTACGGGCTGCTACATATGGAAATGGGTAGGAAGCAGGCAGAAAATCCTTGTTTGTCTCCTGAAACATATTTTCCTTAAATTGCCAATAATGAGCTTTTAAAAAAGTTGAGTTTTCAACAAAATAAACTAATGTATGTTGCATTACACACACACACCGCTCCAGTTTTGAACCTTTAGGAATTTACTTTTGTAACACAAATGCTACAGACATAATATTTTGCAAGTAAGGGATGAGATTTTCATGACTTCATAGGGAAAACACCGGGTAAAATAGGATAAAAAAATCCAAAAATGTACCATGGGGATCACATGACACTGAGTAGTAGCAGTAGAGCCAGCTACAGCACCTCCACAACTAAGCCAAAGCACTGAAATACATACAAAACTATTTAATCCTTCAACTCTGATGCTGTGACATCACGTGTAAACATGTGCACGCACAACTACTGCCTGCACCTACATTTTTAGTTGCCTTTTTAAAAAATCTGGCCTTTGAATTATAGATGGTTCAGGATTTAATGCTTAGTGGGAAAAGGAAAGAATAGTGCGCTTTAGGTAAAATTACATAATCCAAAGACTCCTGAAAATACTGCTGTGAAAATATGAATGACGTGACTAGCTGAAATTTAAGGGATATTTTATAACCCAGAATAGCTTTGTCATCATGCTTGTGAGGTTGCAGCACTGTCTGAGCAAAATTGAGGCTTACAGAGGTGTCTGCGAAAGGTCACGTCTCGCTTCTGTTCTCAAGCACCACTGCTGCTTTTTGGGGCTTGTCACGAATGTAAGGTTATATGATGAAGTGCGCATCTTCCGAAATAGCAAGGCACAAGGGAATAACAGCGGGTGTGTGCCCCCATAACCTAACCAGGGAAATGGATGGGATTCCCCTGTCCCAGCCCTGTCAATGGTTGTCCCAGAAAAGCCATCAGCCATTTGTATGGGCATGACACCTGTCAGGTAAGCCAGTGGCAGAGGTGTGCATGTGAACCCACATATCTGTCTATGTATGTATTTATGTGTGTAAGTGTGCAATGAGGGTGCAGGGAGGGCCAGTGGCTCCCTGGGGCCGGGGCCGGGAGCAGTGGGGGCTCCCTGGGGTTCTCGGGGCAGGGCCTGGCACCGGGGACCTGTCCCACTGCCCCAGCCAGGAGCAGGGCAGCCCCAGGCCCAGCATCGGGCACCTCCATGGGGATGGGAACGGGCTGAGGCCAGGCCGGGACGTGGGCCCACAAGTGGGCCCAGCTCAGTGGGGCCCATGGCCAAGCAGGTCTGGGCTATGAGGAGCTGGAGCTCGGCCCTGCTGCAGCCTTGCTGGGGCAGGGGCTGATGGCCCCAGGGCTGACATGGGACCCTGGGCCTTGGACGGGGTGTGGGGAGTCCCAGGGTGGTGGTCAGGGACGGTCAGGTCCGTTAGTGCCCAGACACCAGGCTCTTGGGAGCATACGCTCAGCCCTGCCACTCGCTGCAGCGGGGGACATCGGGATTTGGCAGCCTTGCCCTTGCTGGACTGCAGGGCGTCTGTGCAGCTCCTAACGATAAACACAAGCTATCGAGAATAATAAGCTTTTTCATTATAAATTACGGTTCTCTTAGCGTGCCAAAGATTCATCAGATGATATTCTCCAGCTTTATAGCTTGTTTTTAATGCATGATAATCTCATCTAAATGTTTTGTATTGTTTCTTAATGAAAGGTACATTAGAGTTATATAAAATATATAGACATCATTCCATCCACTAAATCTCTCCCTTTTTATGAGTTATTTCAGTTGATGTATTTGTTTTCTTATGGACCATGATCAGTGTATTTTGAATGACTACTGCATTTTGAATTATTGGTCTCTACTAACAGGAAAATGATTGATTTTAGGAGTACAAAAAGTGTATGGATTTTCAGTAAGAAGATAATATTTTAAAATCCCCAAACTTTACAGTATCGGGAACAAATTTTACCATGCTGTAATATTGCTAATTTGGATAAGTGTATTCTGAGTTCTTTAAAAACAATTTTGAAGCATTTATTACAAGTGAAAAATGAGAACAATATATTCCACAAGTATAATTGGCCTGTTCTGATACAGGCAGTCCTGTATTTCTCTACATAAAAACCACGGACCAAGTTCTCTAACCCGACACCATGGCTCCTATTACTGTCTATACCAGTAAATTAATCGGGACCAGCACACAGTGCTGAGGCACAGGCACGGGAGGGTTCAGTCCAGTTGTTGTGCGCTTCTCTGCATGTTTCTGGCCTGCACTAACTCGTATTCTCTCCTGCAATGCCCAGGCAGAGTTTAGGGAAGAGCTTGGGGCTCGGGGCTGTTCTCACGATGCAGGAAAATATAGCTGTATATAGGTAGCTGTATGAACATGAGCTGTGCTGTGCCGCCTTCTCTCGGGACCAGCGAACAGGTCCTGACCCATTTTGTTTGCCAGTGCAATAGCGCGTGGTATTTCTTCACAACATCTTGGGAGAAGGTGAAAGGTGGCAGGAAGAAGCAGCCCAGACATTGCAGGATGACACACAATTCCTTTGAGACCATGTCAAGTAATAAGTTTGGCACTTTAGCTCAGACAGACGCAGTAATTCTGGGACTTGGCCATACCTGTCCTAGTTTTTCCTTTTTGTTTTAATTGCTGGTGGTGGTGGTGATATTTTGTGTGTGTGTGTGTTTGTGCTTTTTTTTTTTTTTTTTTTTTTCCTTCGAACAACAGCATTTGATTAAGAAGCAAATGGAAACATGGCTCTCCCTTTTCTTATCTCATTTAGGCTCTAACTACATTTGAATTAATGACACTGTCCAAATTGGCTGTGGTAGTGCAGCACCAACCCCTCACTGAGACAGATGAATGTGAGATCAGCACTTCAGAAAAGGAAAAGCAGCACATCCATCATATGTTAGACCTTCAGCATTCAGCATTACAACAGAAAATATTTATGCAATAAATATCACAAATGATTTGCTCTGATATATCTAAAGATTACTTGAAAACAGCTAATTAGTTCTGCATTTCTCAGACCATGAAGCACAGTGCTCTGGTGAGGGGCTATGCACGGGTAACGAGGCACGAGGCATTTTCCACCTCAGACCTGGATGACATACATTATGACGAAACTTGGAGATCCTTAACTGAGCGAGCCCTTGTGGGAAATGAGGCATGACTAAAAGGGTCAGAAGGCACCGAGTTTTCTCACTTGAGACAATCTATTAATGTTTATAATCCACTACAGAAAATATGAGAAATAATATTGTTAAGGACAGAAGTACAAGGTTTCCCTTCTGCCAGAACCCTGGATCTTCTAGTCTCTCGAAACGAACAGCTGTCTGTGCAAGAACAACTTAAAGTGACAGGAAAAAATGGTATGTTACAGTCACTTATTTTTTCTAACTGCCCAGGAAATAGAAACAATTTGCTAATATTTAACTAACAATTAGTGAAATTAATAGAATACAATCTGCTTGTAACCTATTAAGCAGTTATTTTGTATACTGTTTATCCAGGCCCAATGATAACTGCTACTAGTCTACCCTGTAGTACTAAATGGAATTGTATAACCATGATGAAGATACTTCCTCTAACAAAATATGTTGCAACCAAACGCAGTGATGAAATTTTATCTGTGCTGTTGACAGCCCCAGTTTCTCCTGAATTCAGTCTCCATTTGATGAGCAAGCCTGGACAGGTCAAAGCAGCAGAAAGCAGCTTGGATTTAGCATGGTTAGATATCCAGTACAGAGGAACCCAAAGCATGTTAGGATTTGTGTTCTGTTCTTCATGTTGGGAACCAGCTCAGACCTTGTTCTTGCTCAATGTTTTCAGGGTTTGCATGATCAAAGCATTTTATGTCCAGATGGGAACATCATTACTGAAAGAAGTGATCTAACCAGACTATGACCTATCCACACTGAACCCTGAAGACTGCATAAAACCTTACTTGTGTATCTGTATCCTTTCCAAAATCTGTGTAAGAAGTTGCTATGCTCAGCAGCAATAGCTCCTGTGATCACTTCTCACTCCATTTTACTGCAGCTTGTATTAGCTTAAATACTACTAGCTATACATCTTTATATTAGCTCAAACAATGCAACAATGGCTTAAACTATTAGCTTAAACTATTCAGGCATTGCTAAACTGGAAATTATGAGTGAAATGCGAGGAACTCTCTTGGGAGACCAGAAGGGTGGGAGCACACACAAAGGGCATGCAGAGCAGAGGGCAGAGCATGGTAATCTCTTGCACCAGGGCAGATGAATCCAGAAAAGCACAGCACCCACAGCCATAGTCAGTCAGCATTTGAAAAAACGCAGCTGGTCTGGTCTGAGACAGTTTAATGTAAATGTAGTTTTATGGAGTAAATAATTATATATATACTTCCTAGTTCATGTAAGTATATACATATACTTCCTACTTCATACTCTTTTCTTTGCCTTTGCTAAATCTTGTCTCACTTTTAAAAGCAAGCACCGTGAAGCTAAATGTCAGAAGAGTTTATTTCCAGCTGAGTGATACAATTATTAACAAGCAAGTAATCAAGCCCTTGATAATATAAAATTCAGAGCATACCTTTGACATTTTGAATAAAAGTATAAAAAGTGCAATTAAATCAATGCACTTCCCTAACAGAGTTCGTACATCAAAATTCTGGATGGCTTAGGTTAACTCATAATGATTTCATTCATAATTTTTCAAATTGCATTTGATCACTGCTATCTGTTTCCACAGAAAATCATTAATGCTCTTTAGTGAAACCAATTATCTATCATGAAGATTACATTATCTTATTAATGAAACTTTCCAAGGAAATATGGATGTATTTCAGAGACAAAATTATACAAAGGTGTCATTGAGATAATATACAGAACCAAATTTAAGTCTGGATGTTGAATACCCTCAAGAAAAAAACATGAGCATTTTTTGTTTCAGGTCCATAGGCAAAAATGGTATCTCTCCTTTATGCTGAGAAGTCCCCCAAAATAAATCGGTGTTTAAGAAATAGATTTGGCAACATGCTTTGTCCTCACAAATCATAAATGTTAAATTAAATTTCAATGCTGCTATCACTTTCATGAAATTCACACGTGTAAGTTTTGTCTTAGAATGTCAGAAAGAAAATATACTCCAAGGATTTTAAATACCCTTTTTTTTTCTACTCTCTACGTCTTCCATTTTATTTTCCCATCATCTGACAGTTGAAGGAACAGGCACACTACAATAGTATGCCAGCAAGTATGTCATTTCTGTTCAATTACCCTTGTGCAGTACTACTATATGCTACAGGTCCTGCTGGCAAGCTGAAATTCATTGAAATCTCATGGAAAACTCATAAATTTAACCTGGCATTTTAGACTGCAGCTGTACAATAAACCAGCTGTTTTTGAAACTGAGATGATAACTTCCTTCAAAACTATAGCTCTTCCAACCTTGTGAATGTGGTTTAATTTTATTCTCCTGATTAATCTATGTGCATGCAATCTTCTTGAAGTTTCTCAAGGAAATATTTTATTGTAATCTGAATAGACCAATGGAAGATGGGAAAAAAAATGAAAAAATAGCTATGAGACATGGGAATTTGAGAAAGCAAATGTACATTGCTGTTTTCCAAATACTTAAAAAAATTTTGGAAAGCCATTGTTTCAAAACAGGTAGGCCTAGAAACTACAATTAAACAAACCAAAGTGATTAAAGCTAGTGAAGGGTCTTGTCTTTGCTTTGATTGCTATTTAGAAAGGTTTGATTGTTAGTGTTAGAGTGAATGAAACCTGATTTCCCCATAGGAATACATCGTCGGTAGGGAGGTAAATACCATGGCTCTTTGCATCTGAACTATCTTTTCCTGCTGGCAAATCCATTGTGCGCTATCTCCAGCAATACTTTTTGTCTTTTTGTATTTTGAAAAAAATAAATAAATCCCAAAGACAGATTCACCACTCCTGTGGGTACACAGTAGGAATATCCAGTGATAAATATTTAGGAGCTGTAAGATGTAACTACCATTGCTACAACAACAGAACTAATAAGACTGGTGTTCAGGATGCTGTAAGTAAACGTTTTAAATTGACTTGGGCTGAGAAACACATCACTGATCACACTGTTAATCACACTAGGGTGAAGCTACCGTGGTTTCTGCTGTGCTCAGATACTGTAGTAATTACTGAGTCACAGATAGGTAGTTTGATGGAATATAAAAAGCAGTGCAGACCCATTAGGTCCCTTTTTGATGAGTATAGTTAACATTTGCTTGTGAAAGGATGAGCTGAAGGAACAGCGATTAGGCACTTCATCCTTGCAGAAAAAGAAAATGTGGCATTGTTTAGTGTATTGTCTTGAACCTTCTTGCTTCCTCCTTGTCTTGAATAAAAGGTTATTAAGAGACCTTTTTTCCACATTTTCCCTTGCTCTCTATTAACATGTATTTAGTTAAGGGTACAGCAAATATGGCATGAAATTGGAATTGCGGTAATATTTAGGACTGATGATAAATGAATAGATTAAAATGCATAGTATAAAATCTATTTTTGCCTCTATTTTTGATACTGCAGACCCAGAAGTGTAGGAAATTCACTTGCAATAACCCACAGAAATGGTTACGGCTATTCTTTACTGGACTATCTGTTTGTTTTTTCCGTTTGTAGTTTTAGTGGCCATCTTCTTCCTTTCTCACATCTTTTGCATATGTGATCCCTAGGCTCTAACTAGCATTCCTCAATGTTTACAAGCATCTCATCAGAAAAGGAAACCATTCTGGCTGGAGCATCACCAAGATGCAGATGCTGTGTTTGCCATATTTATACTTCGCAGACCCGCCGGTCTTGGCGAAAGAACTCCATCGCACTGAAGGGTCAGAGGGACCCGCGAGCCCTGAGAGCACTGCTAGCAGGCTGGAGGAGGACAACGAGGACCCTAAAGGAGGGTGTGATGCAGGCATGAGGGGAGCAGTGTGGAGGACGGCATAGTTTGAGGTGAAGGGAGGTCTGCTTGCTCTGCAGTGCAGGCATAGTCCTATACATGATACGAACACCTGGAACGCAACATGTAGCCTAAAGGCTGCCCTGACCATTTTGAATGGTATTAGGAGTCACTCCCATACTTCTATAGTCCCAGACGAGAAAAATGGAAAGACAGCCTAAAGCTACTTCAGCTCTCTGACACCTGCTTGATCATCATGTTCTTCATTATGCTCGTGTGATGCACAGCACAGATTATCGCCTGGGTGTCTGAGGGAAGAAGAGATCTAAATGTAAAGCAGACCGGCTGTATTTTAATGATGATAACGTTTGCCCAGGAAAAGGCAATTCGGATTTGTTTAGATGCTCTCCTGACTAGTTCCTGAGCTTGAATGCTGTGTGCAGACTCCTTCAGCTGAAGCAAATCACTCTTCCTGACGTGCCAGCAGAGGCACAGACTGCTGCCCTTCAGGGCACAGTGCAAGAGACGTTTATTTTATTGAGCAGCTGATTGACTAGCTATGGATATTTTTTGGGGGTTTGTTTTTGCCAACAGCACATCTAATTTGTGATTTAATCTTTTTATTCAATGCCTAGCTGCCTCAGCAGTCCACATTCAGAACAAGCATGTGAAATGTATACATTGTCTGTTGTTTGCAATTAATCATCAGTGATTATGCTGTGAAATTATCTATCCCATATGATTTAATATCAGTAATGGATGGCTGTTAAAGTTACTTCTGCCATCTGCATATTTGTTTTTCCAACTGCTATTCAGAGACCAGCTTTTTAAGGATTTTTTTGAGCAGAGAAAGATAGCCATCTGCTAATCTTGACCATGAACATATTTTAAGACGTGTTGATTTGATTATATAATGGAAGTGCAAATGGGGAACATGCAGTTGAACACTTTGTATTGATCAATAAATATTTAAGTGATTGCTTACAATTATTTCTCATTTCTAAGAATGAAACACAAACATTTTTGAATGTTTCTTATTTAAGCATTTTTGAAGCTTTTGAAACTGTTTACTATTCAAAACAGGATATTTTAGAAACAGTTTAGTCAATAAAGGACAGCAAGTTTTTCTCTTTTTAGCAATCAAATTACTGTGTCATTTTCCCATTTTAAAACCCATTACAGGTATTTTTTTAATTAATTAATGAACAAAAATATTTGTATTCAGTGGGTAAATAAAGTTCTCTCTTTCTTTCTCTCCTTTCCTTATCACTGCAATCATAAAAGGTAGGTTTTAGATGATATGTATTCTGGTCTTTGGTTTAATATAGTTTTCTTTTTTAATTTTTATATTAGTTTATTAGAATATGGCTAAACATATGATTTAAAAACATCATTTATTACTTTTATTCTGACAAACCACTGCAAAATGTCATAAATAACTTTTCTAATGATTTCTACTATTTTTATCACTTACCAGCTATGCAGCAAACTTCCATTTTGCTGATGCCTGGGTATCTTTCTGAGAACACTAAGAAATTACATTGGTAACTTTACATTATGCTTACATCCTTAATCCTATATTTATAAGCTGTGTTTGTTATTTGAATATAGTATGCTGTTTAACTTCTGTGTTAATATTTACCAATGAATCACCAATGTAAGGCACATGAAACGTATCTGCTCTCTTTTCTAGTTGTTGAATGTACAATGTATAGTAGAAATTCTTGAGTATTTTTTGTTTGACTAACCAGGGAAACTGGAAATTTTTGTTTTAGGTCAAGTGAAAAGGAAATTCTTATTTGTTTTGGATAAGTATTTGAAAAAAAAAAAAGCTCTAAAATTTGTTTAATTCACTTCAAATATTGTTTTAACTGAACGTGAAATGCTCCTTCTAGTTGTGTATCATTTCAAAGTAGTAAATTTTGATACATTCTTAAACAATGTTTTTTGAAATGAAGAGTAATGGGATTTGAAATTATTTTAAAGGTTTAAGCAAAGTATTTCAATTTTTCTGAAACTGTATACTAATTTTTGCATCAGAAAATATCATTTACTTTCGGCTGAAACTCATTTTTTTAGCAAATTAATTATTCATTAAAACATTTGGCCCAACACTTTTTCTGATGCATTGATTTTGATTTGAAAAACAGTATTATAACTATGAAAGATATTTCAATACATGATATATGAAATATCACCCAATAATGACATAGATTATTTTTTGTGTGTGTGTTACACAATATTAATAAAGTCCATATATTAGACCAGTTTCAATATAATGCATGTGTTTTTAATTCAGGAAAGATAGACTATTAGAGAATATTATCATTTCAAATCACTTGTTTGTTTGTTAGCTTTATTTTTAGGAAGGGAGTATGAACCATCTTCCCTAATGTTTGAAAAATATTTTCTGATTACATCAACCTTATCAAGCAGTCAGAATTCTGCCCAGTTCTATACTGGCTCTGGATCTGTCCCAATGCCCTGAGCAAACCTAGGTCTGATACTTAGTCATGGATTTATTCAGGATTTTTCTCTGCCATTTCATTTATTAGCACATAAAGAGCAACAGAGAGAGATGGAGTCATTGTCTGAGCAGTCTATGCTGAAAAGGCCATTTATTTCTCCTGAGTGTTATAAACTACAGCTGCTGTGAAAAATGTACTGCATTGAATTAATTAATTAATGCAATCATGAGTCATGATGGTTTGGTCTTACTGAACACATCTCTTTCATTAACAGAATCTGTGATTCAAACATTCAGACATAGCTTTCCATGGGTAATTGTGCACTCATTTAACCATTTATCCCTTTTGTGGAACCATTTTGTTCTATGTTTGCTTTGTGTGTATAAACACTGTAATCCTGTAAACTAGTTGCTTTCTCTAAAAATATGCTATAACTTTATAAAGTGGGAAAACACCAATAAAAAGATTTTGAAAATTTTACTTGAAGGCAAGGCTTGGACTGCTACAGTACATAGTTTATTTCTTTTTCCTTTACAGTGTATTAAAATTGCAATATTTTCCTTTCACTGGCTTTGATTAATCTTTGTATAGTGTAACATAAATGGATCTGATACAATCTACTACAGCATGTGACAAGTAACAAACAAGCTAATTTTAACCTTCCGTGCCCGCGTACATGTTGTTTGTCCTTGTAGTATTAGAATTGCTAATGCTGCCTGTGGCTGAGACCTAAACCAAACAGCGCGAAGTCACATAAATAAATGAGAAACTGTATTTGGTTTTGAAAGTCAATTGAGCTGAAATAGCTTTGGTTTGGGGGAAAGAAAAGTCTTAAAGCCTTCAGGAAAGTGAGCAGCATGGTTAGACAACAGTTACTGTCCCCCTCTTTCAGTAAGTTGTACCCCATTCTGAGAGCATTTAAAAGAAGATTTGATTCTTGATGATACTTCTGTTCCCAATTCCGATAGCTCTGTTTCTGTGGGACTCCAATTGTCAGTGCAAATATTCTATCAATTTCATGAATATCTAAAAAAAAAAATTAAAAAATAGGCACAATGCAATGCAGAGAAAAGGAAAGGAACCCTGTCTGAATCTTGGCGCTGTTACTGTATTTTAAGGAAGATGCATGTCAAGGGAAAACAAGAAGAGGGAAAATAAATGTACCTGAAGGTTGTCAAAGAGAAATGAAATAGGGAAGAAAGGACATAATTTTATGAGAAGTATTTATACCGCAAGCACTGTCTTCTAGTTCCCTATCGTTCTCTTAAAGTCAAATGGTATAAGAAAACCAAGACAGAGCATGACAAAGCACGCTTTTGTAACATTTTAAAAAAGCCTCGTGTGTACATGAAAACTACTGACGTCTGAGAGATGAGAGGCCAAAGCCAGAGAAGGACTTTTAATAATGCAACAATGCTGCTTAATATTATAGAGAAGTGTTTCTAGCAACATCTTCTGCACCTGCCCACTGGACTGGGACTTAGAAGGAAGGACTATGAGCAGTTGGATCCAAGCAGTTTTAGGTAATGAGAAGCACAGTTTAGTCCACAACAAGTAACAGCTACAGGTTGTTGCTTCAGGGGCTGTGGTGCCCAAAACAGATATGCCTAAAGACTTTTGCACAAGTGATAAATTGGTGGGGACTCCCTGCTCCTTGAGCTTAGGTCTCTTCTGCATTACCCCAACAATCATGTGATTACGTAGATCCTAACACCGGGATTATAAGAATCCAGCAAGCTAAGAAAGAAGCCCCTAGGCTAGGTAGCACAACTATTAAGACTTGGAAAAACCACTGACGCTGCTCTGAGAATGACTTTCCGATGGGTCGTGTGTTAAGGTAGGTGGAGGAGAGGACAGCCTGTTTTGTGGAGATGTACAGGGGGTTGTATGAGAGTGTTTAGGACAGAAATTTAGGCACCCATGGATGCCAATAGAAGAAAGACTCTTTGGGGCAGAAAACACACTGAAGCAAAGTAGGGGTTCAGAGGACGCTGTTGACTGAATTATGATTCAAGGCGTTGTGCTTCATGTAATCATTTCAAGTTTTGCTAAGTGACTTAATAATTTCTAGCAGTGCCTTGGAGCCAAACCAACTGGTTCTTATAAATTAGAGTTAGTATGAAGTTGAAAGAACACTGTTAGGTCAAGAAACTACTTTACTGGTTTGCTTGCTTTAAACCCTAGAGATGCATTTTGACACATCCCCTGATGTGTCTGCCTATTTTAATATTGTAGCCTGCCTTGCATAAACAAAAAATGCAAAACAAATTCTGCACTACTCCTTTGACAGCCTAGAGCTGCTTCCATGGTGAGCTTATCCCAGGAAATAAATGATCAGAGAACTGATCCTACTAAAAATATAAAGAAAATAGCTTTCCACTGGTTCTTTGTATGAACTGCTCATATCCAACAAGTGTTTTTTTCAGCACAGAGATGGTATATATGGTCTGAAAGGAAAGTGCTGAGCAGCTATGGCTGGCTGTCACTTAAACTGTTGTGAAAAATGTATGCTGTCTTCCTAAGTCTCTGATTTTCTACTGTCTTTTGTGACCTGCTGCAACGGTGGTTCACGTTATCATCCTCAAGCTGGTGAGAACCCTGGTTTTGTAAAGCCAGGTGGTGTTGAAGTGAGTGGAGTTTGTTACCCGTGTCTGTAAAATTAAGCAAATAGCTGCTTGATCAGGCCTCGCTAGGGAAAAGCAGTCAGCTAAATACTGTCAACTGCATGAAGTAGATGGAAAAAAGACACTTCTTTCTCTCATCTCATCCTCTGTCAGAAATCTTACACAGTATTTCTAAGAGTTAGGTATAAAAATGTTTTGGGCATTTTTTTCACCCTTTTTTCATTTTGTTAGCTTAGGAGAACTGTTCTGATAACCAAAGATGATGTAATCAGTTCCTTTTTTATTTTTTATTTTTTATTTTTTATTTTTTATTTTTATTTTTCCCCCTTGGAAATCTATCGTGATCTAGCCAGAAATATCCACTAAACTGATCTGTGGACTGTGGAGGGGTTGTTCTTACTTTATTCTTGTATTTAGTTATGGAATTGTGTCCTGAAGAATACAATTTTTCTGAGTTCTTTATGAATGCATTTCCTGATGAGTACTTGATGCATATCAAGATTATTTTCCTGAGGGCACTCAGCCACTGTGCAAGTCAGTCTGCAAGGTAAACCTGGCCCGTGGCCCTCCTGCCTGCACAGGGCATGGTGCTGTCCCAGCACATCTTTGATCCTTACCAAAATACATCCAGGAGTGAAAGACTAGATCTACTAATATTAAGTTACTAAACAATTTACATGAATGCCTCAAGACCTGCAGTGGGAATCCAAACGAGACATCTTAAGGCTAGCTTGGAATGACTCCCCTTTGACATAAGAAGAGGGCATTCAGAAGGCTGAATCTTCCATCTCTATATGTGTTATAGCTCACGCCTTGAGTTGACTTGCAGCTACAAGCTTACCTTGTGAAAGTATCTGGGTTTTGTAACATTTTGCAAGCCATGCATCATAAATACTTTTTACATAAATCACTTATGACACATCAATAAATCAGTGTCAGTGCTGGGAAAAGGATAGTTAAGCAAAACAGTATCCTTTAATTTTCCAGTGTGGTCAGGATTAGGAATCGTTGTGACTCAGCAGAACCAAAACCAGAATACAAGTCTGATCGTAATTATAAAGCCAGGTGCCATGGGCACTCAGATAGGAGAGAAGATTTTCTCTCACCTCAGAGGTTCCAGCGAGAGCCACTGAGTCACCACGTACCATGTACGAACAAGTAATCCTCCCAGTTGCTGTCCTTGCCGAAATACTACCTGGGCAGCTTGTGCAGAGTGGCACATCCTCCTGCTCAGTCTGTAAGATGTGAGGAGGAAGACAGAATGCGTGGTTAAGGAGTTTTCAGTTCATGGGATAAATCACCTTCATGACATAAATGCAGACAATAAAACAGATGAAAAATAATTATGCATTATCATCTCAAAATATATATAATTTGTTTTCTAAGGATTTTTCCAACACTTGTAAATAAATTCTTTGCAATTCCCATATTTTCTATAACTTTATTCGTTTTTTTCTTATTTGACAGTTAAATGAGTAAATAAGAGAATGTAATTTGTGTATAAGTTACAATTGTTGTAATGAAGCATAAAAATATGTATGATTCCAGGCAATTTGCGATTCAATAGTTTTTATGAACAAAACTCTTGGATCTGTGCTCAGATGAATTATATTTTAAGATGAATTAAATGTATTAGAATATAAAATGTATCAGAATAAAAGAAGTATTAGAATAAAATTAAATAGATGACAATGATAAATAAATTAAGCTATTTAAATTTCTAATAGTCAAGAAAATAGTTAAGATGACTACTGCACAGGAGTATTATTTATTAGATGACTTACCATGGTCTTTTACTCACACAATAAATATACAGACTGATGGCATGTTACCTTACCCATACATCTGTAAAGAAGAGAAGTGGGTAAGAATCTTAGAGAAAGGCATCTTGGCTGTAAGAAATAATACAATACGTCTAGGGAAAAGACAAAATTTAGACTTTAAAAAATATTTCTAAAAATTATTTTTGTTGATGAATTCAAATGTCAAAGTAGATATATTCCTGAGTGATGCACTTCAAAGCTATTCAAGCTATCCATCAGTAATACCTACAAATTTTATAACCAAAATTCTTGGAATATATAACTAGTTTAGAACATTTTGTTAGTTAGTTAGTTTGTTTGTCTGAAAATCCTACATATGTTTAAGCAGGCAATGTGTATGGTATGACTAGGAGCCAGGGGTGAAGAGAGTGCCTCACTGAGCCTAAATAAAAGCAGGATGTGTACAAAAGGTGGAAGTGGGGCCAGGCTAACTGGGAGGAGTGTAGAAGCATTGCCCAGGCATGCAGGGAAAAGCTAAAGCTCAGCTGGATTTGAAGCTGTTGAGAAATAATGCAAAAATGGCTTCTGCAGGTTTGTCAGTAGCAAAATGAATATCAGCAAATATGTGTCCAGCTGCTGAACTGGGTGGGTTAAAAAAAACAAAAAAAAACTGAAAACACATGGAAGTACCTTCTTTGCCTCAGTCTTTACAAACTAGGTATTTCCTCAGGCATCTCCATGGTGACTGATTGACTCTGGGGGAGAGAAGTACTGCCTGTAGTAAAAGAGCATTGAGCTATGGACTGCTCATGCACATTGGGTATAAACCCATAGGTTCAGACAGCATGCTGAGGGAACTGGCCAGCAGTATTGTGAGACCAAGCTATATTGCCTTTGAAAGGCAACAGAAGCCATGAGGCATGGGGGCCATGATGTGCAAAGAGAAGCCGAAGGAGCTTGGCTTGTTCAGCCTGAGGACAGGAGGCTCAGGATTCTAACTCATCAGCATGGGCAGGTACTGGCACAGGATCCCAAAGCAGTGGTGGGATGCCCATCCTTGGAGAAATACAAAACTTGACTAGACAAAACCATGAGCAACCTGATCCAGTTTGAGAACCGGCCCTGCTTTGAGCAAGGAGCTTGGCTCAATGACCTCCAGAGGTCCTTTCCAATGCAAATTATTCTGTGATTCTGTGCTACACTAAAATCTGTATTTTAGATGTTAGTTTTTACTTGCTTTAACTTTTCATACCATTCTCTCGTCTCTGTTAGAAAATCTAGGTAAGCTTGGATATTGTTATTCATAAGACATACTTGCATGAAGTCTTCAGTTGTAAGTTAAAAATGTATTAAAAAGCAGACTCTGAAGGTACTGCTTTTTGGTCAAGAAACACTCAATAAATCTAACAACAGGTATTCCTCTGTGAAGAATGGGAAATTTCTGCCTTTCAAGGTTTGGCAAGCATATGCTCTTTATCTCAAAAAAGCAGGCTTTGTAACATAGCCGTGTTTTAAATAGAAATTTGTGGATTAAAAAAAAGAAGAAGAAGAAAGAAAGAAAGAAAAAGAAATATGGCTGAGGTATGTTTTTGCAGAACTGAAAGCAGGCCTGTAAAGCACGGGGGGGTTGATGGCTCCCTGGGGTTGGGCTGGGAACAGCTGCAGGGGCTGTCAGGGCAGGGCCTGGCACCAGGGGTGTCCCACCACCTCAGCCAGGAGCAGGGCAGCGGGGGGAACTGGGGCAGCCCCAGCACCAGGCACCTCCTGGGGAATGGGACAGGCCAAGGCCAGGCTGGGATGTGGGCCTGCAGGTGGGCCCGGTCAGTGGGGCCCATGGTCGGGCAGGGCTGGGCTGCAGGGAGCTGGAGCCTGGAGATGGTGTGGGACCCTGGGCCAGGGGGAGGTAGAGGGAGACCCACGGGGATGGTCACGAACAGTCAGGACAGTCACGGTGGCCGTAAGGCCATGACACCTTCTTTCATGGCACCAATTTTCTGTTTAAATATATTGAAAAGCTGCTAAAACATTCCTTGCCGAAAATGTTTTCTTTTGGGAACATTTTAAAATCCTCCATCTCAAAACAAGCCTTGACCATTCAATATTTTCTACCAAGATTTGTTGTTACCTCTGTATAATTTGTATTTCTAAAATCTTCTTTATTAAAATGTTTAAGACAGTATCTCTCTTTTAAGACTACAGATGTAAATGTTTTATATATGTCAACACATGCCACAGAGTAATTTTCTGGTACCCTTATTGTGTGAATGAATATTATGTATAGTATAGTAAGGTGTGATAGTGGTTACTGAGAAAAACAGCTATTTGTGTTAGAATATTTATATTAATTGGGAAGTTAATTTAGCCAGCTGGCATACACAAGCCTTTGGCTTATACAACTCAAAAAGAAATGACTCACATGACACCCACTCTCATAAGAGAAAAAAGATTATGAAAAAATGATAATGCATTCTTGAACAGCTACTTAAAAGTCAGAAACCATTCGTTTGGTGAGCTGGAAGATTTGCATGAGTAAAGCTATTTGGATTTATTGGAAACAAAATTTAAATTTTAAAATATAAAACCTAGCTCATTTGAATGCAGTTTAAATGAAGGAGGTTTACTGAAAAGTTGATACTCATTTCTCTCACTGGTCTATATCATACATAACATACTGTTAATAAATAATATATAGATAATAGACTGTATAGGCTACCTGTGATAGCAAACAAGATGTATCTCTCCATAAAAGAATTTATCAGTCCTTCTACACATTGTTTCAGGTATTTATAATACATAATAAGTAGACTTCTTTTTACTGAAGGAACCATAGAATCGTAGAATATCCCAGCCCACAAGTATCATTGAGTCCAACTCCTGGCTCCACACAGGACCACCCAAAAATCAGACCATGTGTCTGAGAGGGTTGTCCAAGTGCCTCTTGAACTCCATCAGGCTGGGTGCCATGCCCACTGCCCTGGGGAGCCTGTCCCAGTGCCCGACCACCCTCTGGGTGCAGACCCTTTCCCTAACCCCCAACCTGACCCTCCCCTGTCCCAGCTCCATGCCGTTCCCTCGGGTCCTGTCGCTGTCCCCAGAGAGCAGAGCTCAGCGCCTGCCCCTCCGCTCCCCTCGTGAGGGAGCTGCAGGCCGCCATGAGGCCTCCCCTCGGCCTGCTCTGCTCGGGGCTGCACAAACCAAGGGACCTCAGCCGCTCCTCACACCTCTCCTCATACGTCTTCCCTTCTAGATCCTTCACCAAACAAACAGATTAGAATCCCTAAAAAAGAGATTAGATTGTCCTCAGGACCAGTAACTGGATTTCTGTCCCATCCTCAGCTTTACAGCTTTTATCCCACTGTCTCCCCTGTGTTTTATCCCACAAGATTTCTTAGGCCCCTCCAAGAACAGACTCATTCTCAAAGCTATCAGCAGCAGTAACTTTCTATAGACGGATATGGAAAAGACAAAACTATCTATTCCTTGCAATGCTGTTCCTTCCAGTGTATCATTTCCTTTTGTTAATAATAAAATAGTCATTGTAAGCAATATCAATTATGTTGTTTTATTCCAGTCATGGTGGTTTTTTATATCTAACAAGCAGACTGATATGACAAAACCAGTCTCCAGCTCCAGAGGCAACAGCTTCTAATGGCAACAGCTCTTCCAATTTGGCCTACTGCTTTTGTTTCTCTAGGACATCTATATTTAACTCTTTTTAGGTAATTTGTGCTTTTATGAGGCACATTTTACCACACATTTATCGCAGCATGTGAACTTTTCTAGTCCACGTATGGAAAGACAACTCTGCAATTTTTCCATCAGTGGTCATTATACCTATATTCCCACACATCCAAAAAGGCAGCAAACACAGAAACATGGTCAGGTTTTAGGATTTTTCCATTTCCATATTCTCAGACTCTCTAATGAACATTACATAAGCAGAGAGTGCAGAGTGAGGGTTGCTTAGGAAATAACAATGTCACTTTTATTTTAGCTAAGTGATTGAGAGAATTTCTGTCCCAAAGTGATAATGGGAATGTATTGCCCCAAGATATATTTAATCACATAGGTACTAACAAGACAAAAATCTTGCTAAGCCTGTTGTATTTCAAGTATATTATGTATTTGGAGAACATTGAGACTTTTTTATTTAAATCATTGTGTCAGGCTGTATGTATTTCTATAAACTTATGCATATTTTAAATAAGAAAGCACGAAGCTGCCACAATAAACTCGTATAGGAGAAACCTGTCTGTCTATCAATACTTTTTTAATGAGCCAACAGGACTGGCACACTTCTGCTGGAGAAAAGAACGGAGGCTGAAGATCCATAAGAAATTGAGAGTCTGCACTTTCTCAGAGCTGTAGGACGCTACTGTGCAGTGGCAGCCTTGGTACTGGCACAGATAGACATTACGATAGAGGCAACGGGCCAAGGAAGAAGTGCAGCACTCTGCAACTTGAGAGTGAGACGTCTGTCCCTTGCAACTACAATGGAATTGCACATTCATGGTATGGGGATTAGATGCCTGGAAATACTTTAGTCATTAGAGAGTGCTGACAGGAAACTTTGACACTTTCAACTCTCCTGAGTGCTACCATGTCCCCAAAGCATTCTTTATTTGATCCCTCGCTCTGTCAGGACAAGCCTTCTAAAGATGCATTGCTGTGTTTCTGGTAGGTAGCTTAATTAACTATGCGCCTTATTAGTATGCTGCTCAAAGGAGCAGGGAAATCTTCAACCAATACGGTCAATTCAAATAATGCCTGGTTTAGTGTGGAACACTTCATTGAATAAACTGGTATGGCTTGACTGTGACTCACAGACCTCTTGTACTTCATGCATAAATCATCTTTTCATGGTTTCACTAAGTCACCATGTGAAGGGAATCAAGAAAATATAAGTGGATAGGCTTTTCACAAAGATCACACCCAGGATTCACAAGGCCCCTCTCGAGCCAAAGGTAGGGCACTTTTTGCATACAACTGCATTGGCCAACCTTGCCTTGCTTCTGCTCCCCCTTGCCTCTGCAGTACATGCTCCTCCTTCATCTGGCAACAGTTTGTAGAGAGGCACAGCAGAATGAATTACTCCTAATAAAGCTCATATTTCAGGCTAATATTTCAAGCAACAGGTAGCTTGTTATATTTTTAATCTTTTCTTCATATCAGACAGAAGGAACATTTCTTTTAAATTAAACACTGATACTTTGATCTAATCGTGTGGCCCTGGGCTCTGTCCAAGATTTTGATGCAGCACCTCCCTTCTCCCCACCCCTGCTGCTATATCTTGTCTTGGCAATACCTACTCCAGCTCAGAGGTCGTCTCCTTGTCTGCATGACTCAGCTGTAATTGCTCTGAATTTTGATATGGGAGTTTTGGAACGTGAATCAATCATGACTTAATGGATGAGTTGTCTGTTTCTTACATATGGCTTTAATGAGACATTATTTCCTGTTGTCCTAGATTTATAAGACAGTACATCTACCTTCACCCACCATTATTATCAATACAACTGTCCTGTTCATTTTTGTTGCTTCCTGCACATCCATGCAGGCACACCTATTCATGCATAGCATATACGTATATGCATGGTGTGGTGAGGCATGGTACTCTGGTATGGAGACCGTGGAAGAACTGTAAACACTGACAATATGGGGATCATGAGTTATGCTTACCTCCTTCATATGCATATCCTTGCACAACTGCTTTTCTATGGTCCCTTTCTTCAAGGAGTTGTTTGCACAGCACATAGTGACTGACTTTTATAGTGCATTGAAACAGTGTCCTGGTCTGTTACACTCAGCTTTTCACATGGACTTTGCCCTTAAAGGTCATTTGCATAATCCAAGTGAAAGAAGTATTGCACAGTTGTTTTCAGAAAATAAAAGCTACCTCTGTGGTAGTAGCACAATAATGATCAAAAATAGATAATGGGTATGTCTGTATTATCTCTTAAGGAGAGCAGCATATTTGACATGTGAAGTCCTTAGCTCAGCTGTGTACACATTCAGTCATCCCTTGCCATATATACTATGAAACCCTCCTAAGAAGAAAGGTCAATATGCCTGCCCAGGTATCTACTAGCTACATGCTACTACTCCACACCACTTTTGGACAGGCAGTGGAGAATTTTGCCTGGCAGACAGAGCCCTGGACATGTCCTTGTGGCAGGAATAAGGGCCCTTGGACTCTTTCCAAAACAGGCAGGATGGGGCCACTTCTCCCTGTTTCTGCTCTTGTCTCAAAGTCCAGCTGACAGAGAAGGGAGCAAGGACAGCCTTTATGAAGATTTTGATGGGTACTTATCAGGCAGGTTTGAAGTAGCCCACGGGCTCTGCCCAGCACTTCTGCGGGAGCTCATTCATTCTCCCCAGCAACTTTGTTTGAATGTTTGAAATACCAAATGGTTATGAAGGGCGTAACAAAGCGCTTCCTGATTTTGTAGGGTAAAAGATGCAACATTTGTATGCCTTTTAAGCTGAAGGGGACTTTGGGAAATTTTGGATTGACGCAGCAAAGTTAGGTAACTGAACAGGGTCCTCACAAAGATGCTTAAGTGGAAGGTAGGTAGGTGAACTCCTGCAGCTTACAGTTGGCAAATGTCCTATCATTAACATGTTTTTTCATGTCTCTTATTATTCATAGTAATTTTCTTTTGAACTTTTAAATTCTTATTAATATGGAAGCCTTTCTTTGATTCTAATTATTTTTTTTCACTTACCTCTGAACTCTTAATTTCTGCTTGATTAAAACACAGCCAGTCATTTTATTCAGAAAGATATCCCTATGTTACCAACAGAGTGCAGTTTTTGCCACCAGGTTTGCTTAAAAAAAAAAAAAAAAAGTAGGTCAATAATTATTTAAATGAGAAGACAGGCTTCTTAGGTACTAAATTAATTTCAATAAACCGCCAAGCAAAATGGTAATTTGCCGCTGCAGAAGACATATTAAACATGTTAGCTATGAATTCTGTAATAACTGGGGCAGCAATTTCAATACATCTGGCTCCAAGACCCACTGTCTCAGCATTTATATTCAAATTAACCAATCTCTGGATATTATGGATGAACTCAGAAATTATATACTTCAATAGAAAACTTGCAAAAAAAAGTCCCTGTTTTTGGAACATAAATGTAGGCTGTGAATTTTCTCATCTCGGTTTACAGAAAACAATCTCAACCTCTTGGCTTAGGTAAAAACAGTAATACTGAGTTCATTAGAATTCTGACAGCATCGTTAGCTCCATAATCACTTGTTTTCCAATGTCTGTGCTGCATACTGTTTTGGCTCAAGCAGGTAATCCCTCCTTTTGAGCAAGACAAGTGCATTATGCCCACTCTTCCCAGATGGGAATCATCTATCCAAAGCGTATTACAGAATATGAGCAAACATGATAAACAGAACTTCCAAACCCCTTCACAGTATGATATAAATGTCAACGCCAAGATTATAAATGCCAGCTTCACAGAGAATAAGATCGGTAATAGTGGAAAATCACTCCAAGTCTCTACCAATAAACCAGACCATTTTCAGTTTTTCTGTTTACCATATTATTTGCATAAGAAATAAGTAGGAATAAGTCCCTTCACACTTTGCATAGACTCTCAAGGAGTTCAAGTCCCCAGTCAATGGTGGCTCCTTTTTCTTTGTGATGAATACTCAGAATATGCGATAAGCTGACAGACTTTTACAAACTTACTCTTTATAACTGATAACAGTGTTTGGCATGAGTTTTCCATGACTAGTCACAGCATTTCCTTAATACTTCCGAAAGTATTACATGGGATCTGGAGTGTCAACCAAATCTCTGTTCTAAAAACGGGGAGAAACATTCTTTCAAAGATAAGGGGAACACGGCTCTGATGGATGGCTACTACAGTCCATCAACAGCATAATGCGATAGCCTGCCTTAGTTGAAAGGATAGCAGCATTACCGTGAGTTGTATATGTAAAATGTCAGTAAGATAAAGGAAGCTTTAGAATGTAACTGAATTGCAAGATTAAAAAAGGATCAGGCAACAACAGAATGGTTGGCAATCATTTGGACAGATCCTGCGGGTAAGGCTGAATATTACACTGCTCAAAAGGGAGGCTTGGATCTAAACCATGTTCAACAATATTCCCTCATGCCTTTAAAAAAATTATTGTACTTACTGCAAAAATAGACAAACAAACAAATAAATAAATAATATCTGAGCCACACTTATGGCAATTTAGAAAGAACACAGAATAACAGCAGTACAGGTCTCCTAAGGTTTGATGGGTAGTTTTCAGAAAACTATATAAGTAAGGATGTATGATATACTCTGAAAACCCTCTTTTTACCCTGTGATTTTAAAATTTCAGCTCCTTTAAGCCACTTATAAATTAACAGAAGTGGAGGCCCAGTGGGGGTTGTGACACAGGGTAAGCAAGCCTGTGCTATTTTGTCACATTGGTTTAAACACTATGTAAGTTAACTGCAGTCCTGTCAACAAAAATCCCAAACACCATTCTGTACCATGTAAATACAGAGAAAATAGCATACGGTCCTTAGTCTGTCTTCCACATATCTATGTTTTGCATTTAACAGATGCGTACCTCTTTTTCGTATCTCATCCACAAAACCACAGCTGAACTGTTCACAATTCTTACAAAAACAAAAAGCAGAACAATCTGTACGGTATGACTTTTCCTCAAGATACCGCAGGCTGCGCAGATGCCTAGGAGTTCAGCAGTTCTGAAAACTCACTATGGCAATGGTTTCATTTTCAGACAGAAAGCATTATGTACGTGCAGAGAGCGTAAGAATCTCTAGAAATGCCCAGAAGGCGAACTTGATTGAACAGATATCAAGCTCTACTGGAGCTAGCAAAGGCATTATATGTGATCTTCCAGGAGCCTGCAGAATAAGCGTAGGCACCAAGATAATGTTTAATGTATAATAACTGATGGAGGAAAGGCCTTATTAAATTTTGTATTATTTTTTTTTTTAGGAACAGGTAGACACAGTCTACATTCTGAATTTTATTACACACATGCAACAGTTGTGATGCTGATATTGCCTGGCATTAGGGTGCTATATACACATGTGCATAGCAAAACAAGCACTGCAAACACATGCAGCCTTCTGAGGAGTAAAGTATATAGAATCTATGCTATTGATCCCCTCTTCCCTGTCCTTATTATGTAAATGAAGGGTTTCACTTTTTAAATTTTTCAATATATTATATGATTAAAAATGTGTGGGAGGAAATCAGAAATTAGAATCAGGAGGATTAAAATGCAACACATTCTTCTTCTTTTTTTTCTTTTTTTTTGTATTTTTCCATAAATGTTATTATTTAAGGGTTTTAAATTAACTGAATATTTATTCAAACACAGAAATAAATTAAAAGGCCCATGATATATTTTTCATATCACACTTGTTTTTATATGTGAAAAAATGAAGTTAACAATCAAGACTTTTTAGAATTCCTTAGCACAGATACTCAGTGTATCTTCATCTGGTTAATTACAAGGGAATCACTAGGAATAACAGTTATACATGGAAGTTTACACTAGCACAATTGTATTCACCCAGCAGAAAGTAAAACTATCATGTACAAGCTGTTGCCTTCAGCACCGTCATGTTTTCTGAAGTGTGATTACTATATATTCTTGTTTCAGTTACATAGACGAGTACCGGCTGGAAAAACAGCATGATTTTAAATTATAGTGCACTTATGTCATGTGCTCTTAGACAACCGATATCATCTATTCTCTTGAATTCTACATCTGGTGATTCATACATAGTCACTAATCAACAATGTGAACAATAGATATTCATTTGCAAATTCTTCACATGACAAACTGATTCTTTGTCTTTCAAAGTTATGGTTATTACCTTAGGTTACGTGCTGAGCTTAGATTTTGTTACCAAGACAGCTGACAGAATCTCTAATATAAACATAAAAAAAGAGAAATAACGTATTTTTTTACTGTTGACATTTGTGAAAACAGTAATGTGAATATTCACATAAAGTAAAAATGATAGAGAGGTAGGAAAGAAAGGGGGCTGAGAACTCAGATGGATACTTAGCAGTCTGGTATTACACACTTTTAACTGGTGAATCTGTAGAACATAACAAACAGATGGTGAGGTCTTTTCCTATAAGACACAGTTTTATATCCACTCATAACAAAGGACTGCTAGTACAATTGGCACAGCAAGTGTAATATTCATACCTTAGTCTCAGTTTGCTACTGTGATAGTTGCCTCCCCCAAGACACAAATATTGCTCTTCAGAAACTATTAACTATAAATAACTTTAAATAAAAAGTTCTGATTGTCACCCGTATTTTTAATACTTTAATTACCAATTTTTTATGCAAAAAAAAAAAAAAATCATGTTGTGATTCTTCTTTGAAAATCATGGTATTGTTTTAAATAAAAGGAATATTTGGCCTCAGTTTCTGGTTTGAGTGGAGAGATGGCAAGACTGAAATATGTTCAGTTATTCAATGAACACAGAACAACAGCATCTCTGACTTCTTTCTTTTGTACACACATATATATGCATTTATTTAAAAAAAATGCATAAGATAAAGTCCAAAATTCTAGTCCTGTTGAGGACTGGAGCTGTTCAGCTGATTTCAGTAAGTCAGGCTGTCATCCAAGGGCATTGTAACTGAACAGATTCAGACAGTCTGACCTCGGGCTAGGGATAAATTGAAATCCTAACAACAGACCAGGGTTATGTCTGTCCTGTGGGTCGCAGGAACATTTCCAGGCTCGTAAGGCCAGTCACATCCTCTGCTTGCTCATGTATTATCTCCATGTCAGAGTGAGGTCGCAGCATTCATCACACCTTCCCTCATGTCCCCCAAATCCTTATTTTCTCATTGACATCTCAATTTTTCATGAGAAAATTCAGCTGTAAGGGCTAGAAGCGAGTCACGGCATTCCCAGAAGAGGTCCTTGATCTGGACTGCCTGGGAACTAGTGCACTGGGATGCACCATGTACCTCCCCTATCCCTAAAATGGCCTTCACACCAAAGACTACACACAGAAGGGAAGGGATGGGAGATGGCTGTGCTGGGCCTGTGTGTACAAGGAATACAGACACATAAGAGTATCCCAATTTAGGTGGCTGAGGGAAGTGAATGTCCCACTCCACTCTTCACTAGTGTGGCCTCACCTCAGTACTGTGGGCAGCTGTGGGTGCCACAGCATAAGAAGGACAGAAAAGTATTGTTTTCTTGACATGACAGAAGTAGTGCCCCTTTTTTTCCTGTGGTCTGAAGTCACTACATTACTAGAGGAAGAAAACCAAGAAAACTTAAGCTAATATTATTCTTTCACCATCCGTACTTAACTAAATCTAAACAGGAATTGGTCTCTCTGCCTGCAGTCATCTAACACGATTGCTTAATTGGGCTGTTTTGTAACACTTCTCTAGCTACCAGAACTTACTTTCTAACCACAAAACCAGAGTATGACAAAACAGACTCACAGTACTTCGTAATTTACTGAATGCAGACTTTCAATTTTTTTTCTCCATAATAATAGAGACGTTTATCAACTGGGCTATGTAAATGGATCTTCAAAGCCGTCATTGATAAACTGAGAAACTGAAGTAAAAAGCAAAACTGCAGAGCGTGTAGAACAGCTGCCACCAAAGGCAACCTGGGCTCCGACTCAGGCTTTTGCTGCCTACACCACGCAGCTGCTGGCTTTGCCAGTTCTGACCAAATGCACTATGAGTTCCCTTCAAATACCCACCTCCATTATGCTGTATGGTCACTGCTTATTTTCCTTACTTTTATGCAGGAACATGGTGTTCTGCGGTCTATCAGGCAGTGTGCAGAAGTAAGAGAAAAAGTGGCTGCTCTCCCCACAAAACTGAGTTCAGTCCTACAGTAAGTGGACGAGTCTTCAGTTCTTTCATTAGACCTCTGTTCATTAAAGTCTCTGACGACCGTCTATTCACTTAAAGAAAGCTTTTACCCATTCTTATAGTTTTATTTAATTTATTGGTGTTGATGGATAATCCTTTCTCCCTGAGTTTCACAGAAGCTGAAATAAAAAGGAAAGCAACTAGTTTGTAGAAATGCAGCTAATGAAAGCTGTTGGAAACTCTACATCCACGAATTAACACATTATGTATAGATGTTCAGTGTCAACATACACATTGTCTTGGTCCTGTTCAACATCTATTTGCATCCCCTAAATGACTTCATCATATACTGCAAAGAGCGACTGCATGTATTAAATTATCATCGCATACCATGCATTCATGAGTAACATTTTCCATGGTCATCATGTGGCTAAAAGCTTCGATCCCACTCTGGTGGGCAGTGACCTGGGTTTTATTCACACCTTCATCACCTCCTAGCTGGTGTGGTCTCTGTTATGGGAGGTTGCATTTAATAACTCAGGGTCTCTTCTAGTCCTATATTCTAAGGATTGCCCTGTTGAAAAGCTGCAACTAGAAGACCTATTAATAGAAAAACTATTGTAGTGAATTGCAGAGCACCTTGGATGGCCATTCATCACAAAATACCACCTTGTGAACCCCCCCTAGGAAAAAGAGGCCATAATGAAACTCACCACATTTTCTGAGATTGTTACAAACAAAATAGTCAAGAGAGAGAAGGGACTAGAGAAAAGGATACTGCTACGAACAGGGGGGGCTGTATGAAAACATCCCGCTAGTTCCACGACTTTCAGTTCCCTCCCCATGCAACATGTACCTTATTCCCCAGAGCTGGAATTGCCACCTGGGTGGGACTGCCCCACTCCTAGCCCCGGCTGTTCCCATGGCAGTGCCAGGTCAAGTCCTATACGGAGGCTGGAGGAAGAACAAAATCTGTGATGGAAGAAAGCGGAGAATCAGGAGGGCAAGCAAGAGAGGCTGAGCACTAAAGAAGGGGGAAGAGAAAAAAATGTGAGGTTAAAATCCGGATTAAGGGATTCTCCTCCTTAATCATGAGAGGCTGTATGACACATCACAGCTGCTGAGATTGTGGTTGGAAGTATAACACGATGCCAGGTAAGCAAATGCTTGTGATTAATGGTAATCTAAATCCACATAGTTTCTGAGGACATAATTCACTGATCTGTATGTCGTTTACTTGACTTTGATGTATGAGAAGCACCAGTGAATATCTAAATGCATTTCTGCAGTAACAGTAAACTACACTTAGCATCCCCTAGATCCTCCTCTCTACTTACCAGGTACACAGGCTGCAGGAACTATGAGCTGCTAAAAGAGAACTGCCGAGGCCTTTCAGCAGGCAGTGCACTCATAACAATCAAATTCTTTGCTTCATCCATCTAATCCACTGCTGCCCAAGCTCACCACTTTTCAGTTCATAGAATTCATTCACTGTGGGAAGGCATGGTTAAGCTTCACCAGCCTTACTGTACTTTGCAGAAGTGTTTTTCCTACACAGAGACATATTTTTGCTGACTTTTGCTTAAGGTACGTTTGATTACAAGACTACAAAACTTTAGTAAGAAAGACATGAAAGAACCCTGAAGGAAGAGACAAAGGAGGAATGAGGGATGAGAAGGATGTTAGTGACCGATCACTTAGCAGAGAGGGAGGTGGAGAAAAGTATCTCCCACCTAGACTGGTTGTAAAGTCTTGTAAGGTGACTCCTTGTCACCAGTGACCAAAGTACTTGCAGGACCTCCAGTCGGGAGAGAGTTTGCTTTCCTAATGCAGAAGTGAAAGGTCACATGGAAGCTGCAGCCTTTCGTGTGCTTGTGTGAGGATGTCTCCCCTCCTCTGAGATGGTCTGACTGCGCACCCTGGCCCTCATTCATAGCTGCTTTGCCCTGATGCAGCCACACCGACTTCCTCACCTTTGGTTGGGAAGGGCTTCCCAAATGCTACGGCTGAAATGCTGAGGTTGTTTAGATGCCCCTTGACTTGTATCCTGTGATCACAGTAATTATATGCTGTCTGGCACAAGAGGATTGCTTGGATGTTTCAAAGGACCCACATACAGTGAAAAAATATCTAAGTTTAAGTAGCTGAGCGTATAGATAAAGATATTAAGTACAAAAGCATATGCTAACATTCAAATTGATATTGGCAGCAGTGTAGCTGCTTGTCAAAAGATAAAGATCATACCCTACAAATGGATTCTCTTTGGCCTCAGTTCAGCAAAAAAAAAGTGTCCAGTACAGCAACTAGAGTCAATACAGCACTGTAACATCATTTCCATTGACATCTTCCTTCTCTTCATCCCTGTCTCTACCAAAATGATTCCAGCAATAAAATCCCCAAGCCAACAATTAAAAAGCTGAGAAACCATTAAGAAAAAGACTAGGAAGGTTATTAAAATAGCCTTGATAGAGTGAATACTGTTTGAACTTCCTTTTTCAACCTAATCCTAATGGATCAAACAAACATTTGTAGAAGAGGTTTCCTCCTTATCACCTAACCATCACCTCCCTTTTGTAACATGACCTCCAGAGCCTGTGTGAGGCTCAGACAAATGAGAAAAGAACAAGAAAAATGTCCCTACCACATAAAAATAGTTTTATGTCCACCAGCTACTGTTACCTCATGACAAGTTCTTCAGCATATTTTTCTGACTTAAACAATCTTTCAAACTCTTCAGAAAGTAAGCATCTCCAGCATGGAAGACAGGAGTCCTGACAACTTGTAGTTAGAAAATGATAAAATGCAACATCATAGCATTATTCAGCAAGTCGACCTCTTCACAACCTAATTGGTCATGCTATGAATTTGAAAATTACAATTCTAACACACATTGGGACTCGAATCTTCTGTGTTGGCTTTACTATCGATGCATTGTCTGATCTTTGACACAGCAGTTTCCCTAAGTTTTTCCATCCATGAAACCGAGATAAAATGCACCTCCCTGACACATTATTTTACTGTTGTGGTTTATTTCTGTTTGTAAAATTCCTTCAGGGTCTTAGATGGAATCTGTTAGAGTCATGCAAATAGACATGTTCACGTAGACAACATTGATTTTCTACGCTCTTGGATTGTTAAAGGACTTAGTGAGTCACTCTCTTCCACTGGATGGTTAATAGCAAAGAAATTAAATTTAATTCTTATCATGTCAGGATTCAGTCCTGCACATGTAAGCCTTATTATTATTATTATTATTATTATTTAAACAACTTGATATCATGTGTATTTTCAGCTGGATGATTGAATTTGTAACATTATGGAAAAGAGGGCACCTGACATGAAAAAGGGTTTTTCATGAAGTCTAACTTCTACACAAACGTGTTACACTCAGCAGCTCCTAACATCTCCATTTGGGGTACAGAGTGGAATTAAATGTTTTGATCATAAGAAAGACTGGTGATGCTATTGATGGTATTTTTCTTATGTTTGATGTCAGTGGACTAAAAAACAGCTGTAGAAACACAACACTGAATGAAGGATACCAAACGCATTCAGAACAGAGAACCCATTTTCAAATGAAGTGGGATGTATATGAAAATAACTAAAATTTGGATTAGTTTTCCATTTTGAATGACCTTTGCCCATCAACATGAAGGTGAACAAAGTCATTTCCTATTCCATAACAGAAGTTCCAATGCAGATGATTTGTTTTGTTGTGTGTTATTATTGACAGAGAAGGTGGAAGTGATGTTGTAATGCTATTAGTTAAAAGCATGTCTTTCTTCTGGAAAGACCCCGTGGAGTTTAATAGGCAAGAAATCAATAGAGAAGTCTTTTATCAGGAAGAGGTAATCTACTGAACTTGATAAAGAATTATCTCCTGTGTTATTTCTTAATGGATCTTAGAGAGTTCTGCAGCAAAGATACTTCTTTCTTTATACTAAAAATTATAATCATTCTGATTAAAATTCATACATTTGCTTAGAAAGTTGTGTAAGCTAGGATCAGGACCATGCAAATCATAAGTTATATGCGGCTCCTTCATTTGATATCATTCTTTTTCTTAACTTTTTCAATCTAGCCATGATACTTATTTGCATAACAATAAAGTTTAGCATCTATGTTGTTTTGTTTGTTTATAATGTTATACAATGAATTTGAACCAAAAGTACCCACTAAAAATAGATAATATGACCTCCCATTATATGAACACAGAAACCAAACAGAGCGAGGTTAAACGAGCCATGTCAAAACAGTCAGAAAGTGCCAGTACCAGGACTAGAAGTCAGGTGTGCCTCAATTCTATTCTAGGTCTAACCCACTACAACAACAAAGTCCAGAGGGGTGGTAAAAGGCAAAACAATTTTTAAAATGTTAGCTATAACCAGTGGAGTGGAAGCATATAGGATATCTCTTGTGACCTTTACATCTGCTGGTTGACCAATATTTTGTCCATATAAGTTTGAGAATATGTTTTTTATATTTTCCAATCTAATAGGAAATTAAAGAGAAAAAAAAAAAGAAAAAGAAAAAATAAGACCTAACTATCTGAAACAATCAATACAGAATAAACATGCACTACAAGTGGTTACTAATAGTAATGATACCCAATGATAAGATCCATCTGGAAGAGCATTTCAGTTGGCTCATATTATTTCTCTCCTTTTCTGTGGTATGTCTTTTTGCTTATTGCTAGCCTGCCCTTGCTAAAAAAAACCACCAAAATAGCATGTGTTTATGGCCACTGACTAATGTACTGATGTGTTTCTGTGTGTATTGTTTATTTCAGCTGATTTTCTTTTCTCAGATTAGTATTATAAGGTTTACTGAAGCATTTACTACTGAGACATCGTTTCAAAATTCCAGCTGCTTGTTTGCCTGAGAGAGGTCACTTTATGTATGGACAAGTGAAAACATTATTATTCTTTTGAGCTCTTGTCCTCAGCTCGTTAAGCATGGACAAGATGACTTTTATACAAAGGCTGTTAAATTTTTATGAAAATTTTGCGAAGTTCTTATTGAGTTGTCTAGGCTAACAATAGCAAAACATGCTTTCCCTCCTGTTATGTGGGATGTTTTCCCAGCATCACTTCATGCATTCTGTTGCGGGTGACGTTCAGCCATATCATTCTATGAAATGCATAAACACTGATATTTTGGAGATACAAAATTCTTAACCATTCATTAGTGTTTAATCTGAAAACAGGCCCTGCTACCCTGTCTGGTTTTCCACATGGAAGTTTTATACGTGCGTGCTGAGGTGCAGGGGTTTCCATGGCAACTATAGGTTTGCAGAGTATTCAAGAAACCGCAAGTTAAAATTAGCTCGGATGGTCATGCATAGATGATAAGGGCCTGGGGCTGTGCAAACTATTTTTGTGAAATTTAGTGGAGGATGTTGCAATCCAAAACCGATGTATGGTATCGATGGTTTAAGGCAACAGTGGATCTGGAGCGAAAGCTGGCTGACTATGGGGATGTAAGATAAATGGATTGGCTTTTAAAAGATATTTTAAAAGACAACCCAAGTTCTAAACACACTGGAGAATGGAGAAAAATTTGTTCTGATTAATTAGAGTTAATGGAAGTTGAATGACTCAGGAGCCTTCTTGCTGTCATTAAGTTCATTTGTTCTTACCATTATTCCAGTTTATTCCTGAATATTTTTCCCTTGCCTGGACACCATTCGCAGCCAGGGTCTGTTGCAGACTTACTCACTGCATAGCTAAAAAACTATAAATTTAGAAGAGAGCTCAAACAAGACATTGGCTTGTGTCCCCTGGGTCTCCATTTAGAGTACAATCACAGCACTAAACCAGGACGCTTCTGATAACTTTTCTGTTTTAACGAATCTTTCTTATAATACTGTGGGATCCATAGAAATTGGAGTAATGCTATAGCTAAGTTGTTCAATCTGCCTCTGAGCTTGTCTTGTTTCCCAATATAGCTGCATATTTAAAGGTAGAGCAACTATGAAGTTATATTTATGCCATAGATTCATTTGTCATTAAATGCCTTTGTCTTATCTTCCATGGTTGTTTGTGCCTCCTAACGAAGGACAGTCTCATGTTCTGTAGGCATTATATCCTGAGGAAATAGAGATAGCCTGTTTGGGTGTTTCTCTGAAACATTTCAGTAGATATAAAATGATTTAAAAGGCATAATCTTACTTCTATTGCAGTCAGAAAGAGACCTAGATGTAAGAAAAGGTGTTGTGTTCTGTCCAGTCACTGCTTTAAGAGATTAAAACCTACAGAATCAGTTACATGTAATCACCTGCTTTCAATCTGAACTACATATTTTTGTATATATTTTAAATAATTTTATTACCGTTTTTAAAAGAAGGGATATGTCATCCTTCCTTTCTGCTAATGAAAACTCTCAAGAAATCAGCTAGTTGATTGAAGATACTGACACTGCAGAGGAGGAGATATATGAAATACTGTGAGCAGAGATGTTTGTCATCCTGATCTTATTATTCTGATAATTTTGATAACACATGAATTCCAACAAAGTAGAGTTCACTCAAGTGTTTTTTTCTTCACTGTGGTGATTTCTACATTTCTTCAAAAATATGTTCAGGGAACACTAAAGTAATACAACTGACTCCATCACAGTAAAACCACCTAGAATTCAGGGGGCATTGTCGATATGGATGCCCTCTTCTGTGACTGAATATTAAAAAGTTGCCTGCAATCACAGGCTTGCCTACTGTTTTCTATCAATCCAACAAGAGACCAACATCTCACTGTGAAAAGAACATGTATCATCTATCATGCTCATGAGCTACTAGGTACTCAAAAACAAAAACATGTTAAGATGCACAAGGAAAGAGATGTAAATAAGAGCAGAAACCTGCCACGGGCCAAATCACTGGTGCAGCTTCATCTGTATACACAGTACTATGCAGATTTACTTCAGAGATACTGTACCTTATGCTCAAAAAAGGATGAGAAAAATGATAAAGGTGCAGCAAGGTCTCTCTCCAGAGAAAGGAGACTGGAAATACTGGCACCACTTATTTTAGGACAAAGACAAGGGTACATGGTAAAAAATATTGTAAAAGCCCACGTAAAAGGGAAGTATGCTAGGACTTCTGCTCTTGCTGCAATATAGTGAAAGAACAAGAAAACAATTCACTGTTTAATTTCCCCCTTTCCAGCCCACTGAAGGGAAAGCAGCATCAATGGAGTCAGTGCCCTACTTCTTACTCCTTCTCTGTACATGTTCTCACACTCCGTTGTGGGTGGTAAGAAATTGTAACTAGGCAGACACTTGACAATAGGGCACTGCCAGTAAGGGTAGGTATAGTTTTCCATCGTCTTAAAGCTATAAAGAGCCAGGATAAATCCCTCTGCAAAAACAGGAGGAAACTGGGACGTCAGTCCTGACCAAATCTCTGTCTGCTCCAATCACTCTTTAGGACATCTCAGCTGCCAGCTGTCATGTGGTTTCTACACCTTAAACATAAATGTATAGCATTTTCTTCAGTTTTACATCATATTGTGCATATGGCATCCAGAAACAAAGAATCCAGTTTGTTGAAAAGAACTGTGAAATGGCGCAGCAAAAAGCTGCATGTTACAGAAAGTTGTTTGAGAAACAGTAGTTGGAGGAAATTACATGATAATACTAGCTGTGCACTCAGGTACAGTATTTTTTCAATTTTAAGTGATCATTCTAAAAAAAAGATTGCTTTTGCACCAAGTATTATTTTCAGCAAGCTGTAACTTGGCCAGATCTAAACCGATTTTCATCAGCACATTCATATACTTCTCTGGTGTGAGGGCTATTTTGTTAAAAATCAATTTTCTACTGAAGCACTTTTGGAACTGCAGCTACTTAAAAGAAGAAAAATGTCTTTATACACACACATATATACATATATATATGTTTTGTTACTCAGTCAAGATGCAGAATTGCTTTGTCTTGGGCTAAAGTAACCTGGGTCCAACAGGTAAAAATTTCTGGAACGGATATCTGGAAGAATGAAGATCATAGTGGGGAGTGCTACACCATCTGTCCAGAAATGTTTACACCTAAAATTTTACTAGTCAAAACAAAGACAAGCACAAATGGCTGTTTTTCTCTAAATACAATTTTGTTAAATCTCAAATTGTCATGCGTGTACTGCTCTGTAGTAAGTCCAACTATCAAAACCACAGTTAACAACCCTTCACTAGTTCTATTAGGACTTACGAATATTATAAATATATGAATAAGTATCCTATGCAAGCCAGATCAGATGATATTTTGGAGCATTTTACTTAAAACAGTCTGTAGGCATCAGCAAGAAAAGCTCATGAGGGTCTTTTCCTTGTTATATTCTGTACAGGAAGAAAATGACAGATAAAATCCTAACAATTAGGCCAGTTATCTTAAAGGGTGGTCTTAGGAGCATGCAAGCTATACAGTTGCAAGGCAGTCATAGAACAACTATCGTCTACCTTAATAATAAAAATGACTAAAGATTAAGTAGGATGTGACCTGTAGTAAAGAAAATGTGCGTGACGTAGTAAAGTTTCCATGGGAACACCATCATGAATTCTAAAATATCTGTCTTCAATGAGAAAAATTTGGGTGGACATCAGCTTCTGTCACAGTGGAGTGCTTTTGGCAGTTAACAGGCTCGCTGAATAGGTGCTGCCCAAGCCCTGTTAGCATCACTGCTTGTGATAAACTCAGTTGCCTACTGCCTTTGTCTTTCCTCTAGCAGCTCTTTTGGTGTCTGCTGTGCAAGCAGAAGACCAGATGCACACAAAGCAGACACATTCAAAGAGTTCCTTACTCATTTAGGGGGCTTTCATATACAATGTCAATGAGCTATTTTGAAGTATATATTCCTAGGCTAGATTCTGGCTTTGTCTACAGCTTTGAAAATGAGGAATGCTTCCATTGATTTCTGTGGACATAGTGGGGACTAACTCAGGAACAGAATAAAAAAGATCAGCAGTGAAATGTCTAGATGTATTCTTTGAAGTGTATAAAACTGTTGTAAACTGCATCATTCTCGCCAGAAATTCGTATTTGTTCACTGAGCAACTGCAGCAGAAACAGTGCAAACAGCTCTAATACGTATCTTCCTGGCTGGGTTTCAAGTGTTTTATTCTGTCTCGTTGACTTTTATAACTCTGGACAGCTTTCTTCTCCCTGATGTTCAATCTTCACGTTTTATGGGTTGTTCCCTTTAGTCTCCTTTTATCCCCTAGCTATTCTTTCAATATTTCTCAGCATCCCTGAGACCTTCATTTTTGTCCCCAATGTTTTTAGTGAATTCATGGACATTTATGTACCGCCCAACACGCTCTTCTAAGATAGTGGCCCTAAAATATACTTCTACTTTCCAATGAGGAGAAGTCTCCATTACAATCTGGGTAGCACACAAGCATCCTGAAGTCAAGGTGGCCCTCACAGAGTAAATACTCTTTCTTTTTCCAGAGCTCCATTCCCTAGTATGAATCACTTCATAGGAATCATCTTCATTTTGCTTTCTCTCATGTCTCTCGTATTTTTGCTCTTACAAAAATCTGGTGTTTCCCCTCCGCCCCCTTTTTTTTTTTTTCCCCTCTACAATGTTTCTTTGAAGTCTACCATCTCTTGATCTCATCATCCTTGTGGTTCTGCTGTTTGAATCTCCTAATCTTTTTGATACTAAAATGTATGCCTCCTCATAGTCTGCCCTACATGCTGAAGCTGCATGTTTTGCTTCAAGAACACAAAATCCCTTCTGAGTCATGTCCTACAGCTGCTTATTGAACTGCATCTTAAGTTCAGTTTTCTCCTTGTTCTCCAAGCTTTCAACAACAAAAACATGCAAGCTCTCTTGATGTATATCGCTTTCTGAAATGAGGCAGTATAACTGCAGCTGAAGTCCCTCCTAGTCAAGCCATTCCTTGCGTGTAGAGCAGCTTCTGTCATACGTCACAACCAGGGCCCTGAGGGCTCTAACAGGGCCACAGTGTCCCTGCCCTGCCACCCCCCCACCCTACCCCTGGCCCAGAGTCCCACATCAGCCCCAGGGCTGCCAGCCCCTGCCCCAGCAAGGCTGCAGCAGGGCCGGGCTCCATCTCCCCACAGCCCAGCCCTGCCTGGCCATGGGCCCCACTGAGCTGGGCCCACTCATGGGCCCTCGGCCCGGCCTGGCCTCAGCCTGTCCTTGTCCCCATCCCCAGGGAAGTGCCCAGTATGCTGCCCCAGTGCCCCCATCATGCTCTGCCCTACCCCACAGCGGATGCCAGGCCCTACCCCACAGCCCCAGGGAGCCCCACAGCTCCCAGCCCCGGCCCCAGGGAGCCGCCAGCCCTTGTTGCTGCAGAGAGACTCCTTTTTCATTTCACTTATCTTATATGACAAGTATAAAATTGATGCTAACATTGAATGTTTAAAGAATAATACGTTCCTCATTCCTACTGGTATGGAGATGGGCAGATTCCCTAATGAATGGGTGCTCCTCTCTCTGGAGACCATAGTCCCTCTGTCTGCGCCTGGCCCTCCACGCTCCCTGCTGAGTACTGCAACCCAAGGCCATGATCTGGTATCCAATACATAATTAATGCCACTTCACTGCCAGGACTATGTCCAGAGAAATAGAAATCTCAGCTGAATCGTGTAATGTTGATTATTCTTTGGAACATCCTTTAAGACCTGTAAGGTGGCTGATAATGTTGTAAGGAAGAATCTTGACTGAATTTGTACAGAATATGTAGAAGGTTTCTGTATGGCTTCGGGGTGAAAGAAAGAGGTTTCCCATTGCTCATGGGATTCATGTGATATAACTACACTACACAGTGTGGACACAAACTCATGTCCTGTGCTAAGTCCTGTCTGTCCAGTTTGTCTGGATGGCCATCACCTTTCTCAATAGTAGAAAAGTGACATTCAGGAAACGCTAAAGAAAACTCACGCCATGATAGTCCTGAGCACATCTTTGCCTGCAATGTAGATGTGCCACTCCTCTGCTTTGCTAGGTCACCCCATGTATCCTGCCTGCCCTTGTGACACCTGCTATGGGGCTGGAAGGAGCCTAGGTCTTTCATACACGAGCCTGTGGCATCATCTGTAGAATACCAAGTGGGCTTTGTGGTCAGACTGAGCACAAGGCTGTCACAGGTTGTTTAAGTACCATGAAGCCTGAAAGGGACAGACAGCAATCCCCAGTCCTGCTAAGCAAGCCCAGGGCAAGAAAAGGGCTGATCAATCGTCTACAATAGTCTTTAGACTATTGTAGGAAGTATGCTTCCTCTGTTGAATCCCTCCTGAGATCCAACATAAAAATATTACAATCCTGCAGTACATTTGAAGGGAATTTTTGTTCTACAGCCAGCCCTAGTTCTAACAGCTGCTGCCCTAAGATTTAATTCCACCAGTTCAGCTAAATCCATATTTACCAGTAAGAAAGATGCTATGGATCACCATTGCAGAATGCCGGACATTCTTCAATTATCAACATATTATTCCACTGAATGAGTTATGATGAACCCAGTATCCAAATAACCCTGACAGTTAATGTTGATAGAGTACATAAACAATGATAAATACAGTTATACTGAAGTAATATGTTATATGAAGAAAATCTAACTCTAACTCCTTTTTACTGCTTGCAACCACATTCCAGACTATAGCATTTGAATCTGCATGCATACGTTCTTATTAGTTTTCTTGCCTGCAGCATTTACAGTATTTTCTGTGTGTTTTTGGTATGAGACATAAATTTCTAGCCAAGTAATATTTTCTTATTCTGAATATGAGATTCCTAAATTATCATTCCTCTGGAACATGTGATAATTTACAGACACGTCTACATTTGGCTTCTATCCAGTTCAATATACCTGGTTTAAGAGAACACCCAGAAGGAAGAAAACCTGCTAAAGCTGCAATTTCTTAACCTTGGCTGCAAAAGGGAAAGACATGGCTAGTAACTGACAACACCAGTAAATTCATTCTTTCCTTTATCTTTTTTTTTTTTTTCCCAGATTTTTTATTTATTTATTTTTTTAAATAGCTGATTGAATAATTTTTTAGGATTACTTCAACAAACAGCATAGAGAGTCTCTAGACACTGTACCTCACCTAACCGATATGTTCCATTAAGCCCACCTTATTACATTTTCTTCTTTCCATACTACTTTAATATATTTGTACAAAATGTAGGAGGAGATAACTATCTCAGGCAATTTCCAGAGTACATGCCAAAATTATATAATGGCTGAAATGTCCAGAAAGGTTTTAAAAAGTAATATGTACTAAACTAAGCAAAACATTTAAACGCATGCATACTCAACATTTCAATTTTAGGGCTCTCTTCCTAGAATAGAATCCAGGCCTTAGCATTAGTCACCTACACTTCCTATTCAGGGCAGCAGGAGAGGATGGCATACCTTAAGGCCCACACCCCAATATATCACGTGCAGCATGGGGAATCAACAGGAAATGCTAAGTACAGGAACATGTTTAAAATCCTCACCTAGAGCCAAAGTACCTGACTCAATGCTTCAGGAAGGTTCCTCCCTGCTTCTGGGATCCAGAACATGGAGTCCACCCCGATATTAGGCATTTATACCTAATCTTTGAAAGAACAATCAGATCACAGCCTGTTCAAATCAACAATCAGGATGGTTACTGATAATGGTACTGCCACACCTTTTCTGTGTGTAATAACAAAACACGTTGCACACGTGTTTAGAGTATGTGCAATCAAGTTTCCATTTCTTCTTCTGCTGGGACTGACTGACACGGCTGTTGTTCCAGGTGCACTCCTGGCTACACTGCATGAAGAATGATGCAAGATTCATCAGGTCGGAAGGAGAACATACAAAAAAGCTTAAACATGAGAATTGGAACTAAACCCCAAAGGAATGGATCTAATTTCTGAATAGGCTGGGGAACAGTAACCAGTCCACAGCTCTTCCATCCGTCCTGGTTCAGTCCATGATCATTCTCTTGATTATTGCAGTTGCAGTTTTGCAGTTACAGGAAGATGAATATTGTTTGGCAAAGTGAATGAAAACTCTGTGGAGTGCAAAGTGTAAAAAAAATGCGGGGTGTAAAGCAAATACACAAATAAGATGTCAGCTTATCAAAAATATGGGATCACAAAGTGGAAGTTACTAAAATGTCTTTATGTAACTAGAAGGTGTACAGGCATTGCCGTCTGTATCACTAATTCTCCCAGTCAAAGAGGCAGACTGCAGGAAAGACTGAGAGGTCATTTACATTAGTTGAATAACAGTCAATATAACTCAAGAAAGTAAACTAGTTAGTATTTGATAGAACAAGGTGGTCTGCTATTTTTGCAGTAAAGCTCATTTTAAACAAGGTGTCCGCCTTGCTGATAGTGCTAGAGTGCTTGAAAGCAAAAATTTTAAAAACCCTAGTTCTTGAATAGCTCACCAATATAACTGAAGATAGAAATAGCACTGCTGACATTGAGTGTCACGCAACCTGCATGCTACCAAAAGATGGAAAGGTCCAATAATTCATTCATCTATGCATACATACATCTTGCATTATCAATATTAAACAGTAACAATACCTTGTTAGGTCTAATTTAGTTTGTAATGAATGAACAGTATAGCATGAGAATCTGAGCATTGGTGATTATAAAACTCCACCTATCGGGCAGAAAAGTTAGTTCATGCATCATGTTGCCACAGATAGTTTATGTGTGCCCAGTTAACACCGGAAAACGTTTTCCCAGTTTAGATTGTTTTCATCAAATGAAGCTCTGCTTTTCCTGGAGCGGCTTATGCCAGCTCAGCAAGTGAAATACACTATGCAGATGAAGCCCATTTATCTGGCGTAACTGTATATATATGAGGACTTTTCTAGTATAAAATGTCACAAGAAATCCCACACTCCGTCATTATTATGCCAAGAAACAGTTCTGCAACGTAGACTTGAACTCATCCTAAAAAAAAGTTTCCTATAGGTGGCATTAAACAGGATTACTGAAGAGGCTTTAAAGACAGCCTGAAATAGGGAAGTTTCTGAAGTTTTAGACATTTCACAGAACTGGAGAACACTGTGTGTCAAATTTGTGCTGCATTACCTTGGAAATTATGTTCAGTGCCCTGGAGTATTCTTCTCAATTACATCAAAGGATCTTAAATACACTGAGAAATGACCTAGAGGTATAGGAGCCTGCGTGACAACACATTTAGAAAAGGTTATCACTTGCATTCATATGCTGATTGTGGCAAGCAATTACACTGGCAGTCATTTGCTCTGGGGCTGCTATCTAGTTCAGCACGAATGCTGTAGATAAGCTTTTTTTAAGAAGTATCTGTGTAAGAGAGTAATCAAACAGCGGAATTTGTTGTCCAGAGAGGCTGAGGGATCTCCATCCTTGGAGATAATCATACCTTGACAGGTCTTGAGCAACCTGTTCTAATTTGCAGGGTACTCCTGCTCTGAGTAGGGGTTGGACCAGATGGCTTACAGAAATCCCTGCAACCCAGAATTGTTGTATGAACCTCTGCTACTCTTCTGATAAACTCATTACACACCAACACAAACAGGATGTTTGTGTTCTTCAGTCAAGTACATGAGTTTTAGAAGATTTGACTCAAGAGAACTCATGCTTAGAATGGTCCTTTGAATTCCTAAATCTAAATATTCTTAAGAGTAGCATTCAAACATAACTATCTGTCTCAAATACAGTACTGAACAGAGTGCTGTTGATGTATACCTAGGCTTTTCAGACAGCTTGATATGGGCCTAAAAGATAGGGTCTTAGCACTCCTGTGAAGTTCTCTGACTATCCTCAAAATTGCCAGTGCCAGGGAAGCAGCTGCTTGCTCAGCCTTCCCCACCACCTGGTTTTGTCCTTAGCCTGGGAAGACCTTTGCTAGAAGAGACATGGTACTTTGCTCTTCATACTCAGTTAGTCTTTGGTTTTCCTACAAGGCTTCCAAAAGGGAGAGTGATTTTGTGGTGGGATGTTTGCCTGCCAAGGGCTGGCCTGTGATCATTAACTCATTTCACACGACCTAGCAGACATTGGATAGTAACAACGTCTGCTCAGCTCTGTGCAAGACTTGACTCAGAGCACTGACCTAGAAGTGGCAGAAGTCCTCTCCCACTGTTAATCCTCCATGCTGCTGCCTTGCCCTTGAACACGTGTCTATCACTCGGAACTATTTAAAGTATGCTGTAAATGTTTGCAGAAGCTGGCTGGCTACCAGAGTGGCTGCAGTACACAATGCAGTCGGCATAATTCGGGTGAGATTACAAACATTGTGAGGAAATGTGACATTCAGAACATTGTAGTTAGGTTATTTTTGTTTCCAATTTTTGTGCATAGCTCCCACTGATGGAGATGAGAAGTCTGAATATAGGAGGCATTCCTACTTGGATTTCATTGTGAGTCACTTGGCTCTTGATTTGTCAGCCCTCTATATGAGCCAAATTTCCGTTATCACCTTCCTAAATCTTTTGGGGGAGAATATTTTCTTAAATTGATTTTGGCTTTACAAAAAAATCTTCTGTCAAAAAAAAAAAACATATAGTTGCCCGCAAGTTATAAATGTTATGGATTTCTCAATCCATAATTTATAAGGACATAAATTCTGGGAAAGTTCTAAGTTTTAGGAAATAAGCAAAGGTATCATTTCAGCGGTAAGAAAAGGGAAAGAAATCTTGAGATATATTACAATAAGTTCTATTAAAAATACATTCTTATATATATGTATATAAGTATATATATAAATATTTTTTTTGCATACAAAAAAAGTCTCTTGCATACAAAAGTTTAATGAAAAGAGATCCAAAAAAGTTGATAGTAAGACTTCTCAGGTCCATTGTACGGGAAGCCCACTGGTGGAAAAAAATAAAAAAGGAATAAAAAAAATGATAATTACAATGGGTTTGGGTCAATCCAACTATAGGACTTCTAAAAATAAATGAGAAAGCAGCAAACAAGTTCTGTGACATTTGCAGGAGTGACTAATTTGCAAATGACAACAGGAAATATCTAATCATATCTGATGAGATATACTTCAGAGCATTGCATCAGAAACATGAGAGACAGAGAAGCTTATGCCTCTAGATAATCAGCATGAATTTATTTATAGGCACGTTACATTCCTTCTTAAGTGAGTTGCAGTAAAACATTTACCAATCTTTTCTAAAGCCTACTATTTAAAAAAAATCAAGATGATAAACAGTCTGCTGCTCACCCTCTATTTTTGCGGTTTTGTTTCTTAAGAAAAGTTCACGTAGTTTTCCAGAAGAAATATTGCAGATATCACCCAGATACCACTGGAAAATATTTTTTATTTTCTGAGTTCAGTCTTGCCATACACTCCTCTTAAACTATCTGAGCACTTGATTCTTGCAGCACGAATAGCTACTTACAGCTATAGAAACTGAATAGAAAGGAACTACCAACTCACATATTTCTCGTAGTGAAAGTCTTTCTCACACTCCTCAAGGGCAAGACAATGGAGAACAACGTCCAGAAACTGAGTACAGGTACTGAGATGTTCGTAAGTTGCAGCAGTACAAATTCTGTTTGAATGAACAGAAAAAATTGCCACCATGATAGTGTCTAACCCCTGGTGTAGTTGCTGTGAGTGGTGCAGGAGTCTCTGACCTTGGAGATACGCAGATCCAGATGGCAGGGCCCTGACTGACCTGCTCTGACTCTGAAATAGATTTCACTTTGAGAGGAGGTTGGACCAGATGACCTTCACAGGTCCCCCCAGTCTTAATTTTTTCTATGCATCCTATGCTGTTCGGATACTGCCCAGTCTGTGATGTGTCCCTTGAGATTCCTCTCCATTTACAAGAATAAAGCTTCCATCCCAGTATCTTGCATTTTGGAGAAAATTAGAAACAGCAGAAGGAAAATCCCTTCCTTCTTAAACTATGGCTGTTTTTGTTTTTTAGGTCTGCTGCTAGGTCTGAGTCTCCTGAAATGTGTTCTGATATAACAAGGAGAGATTTTCCTTTATGAATTTTCAATATTACAGAGTATTTTAAGTATTAAGAACATCTGTATCAGGTCAGACCGAAAGAACATCTGACACAGCATACTTTATTTGGTATAGATATTAATAGCGGATGCCTAGAGAAGCACATCGGGTAGAATGAGTACATTGCAACTTTTCTCCAATGTATTTTCCCAGCCTTTAGTGATTTGTGGTCCAGTGCCTTTGTGAGCTGGAAGTGGTCCCTGGTGGATTTTTCCTCCATTAATCTGACATGTCTCTTTTTGATCCCTTACAACCTTTTAGCACTCACAATGTCATGTGGAAAAGAATTTCACTGCTCACCTACATGCTATATGGAGAAATTTAATCTGTTACTTGTTTTGAATCTTCTGGCTTCCACCTTCAGTTGATAACCTCAGTCCTTGTTCTGGAAGAGAGCAACACCTGTTCTCTATTTGCTTTTTCCATGATGCTCATAATTTATTACATCTCGTTTATTTCAAGGTTGAAGAACCCTCATCTGTTTACAGAGTCGCAGAATGGGAGAGAGGCAGGATTCACAGAATCACAGATCGGTTGAGGTTGGCAGGGCCCTCTGCAGTCCAACCCCCTGCTCAAGCAGGGACACCTATAGGTGCCCAGGACCATGTCCAGGTGGCTTTGAAGGTCTCCAAGCAGGGAGACCTCTCCACAACTTCCCTGGGCAACTTGTACCAGTGCTCCACCTCCTGCAGAGTACAGAAGTGCTGCCTGTTGTTCAGAGGAAACCTCCTCTGCTTGTCCTGGCATGGGCACCACTGAAAAGACCCTGGCTCTATCTTTATTATGCCCTCCCTTCAGGTATTTGTGTACATTGATGAGATCCCCCCTGAGCCTCCTCTTCTCCGTGCTGAAATTCTTATTTGTATTGAAATCATTCCAAACCCTGCTGACCATGGTTTAGGCAGTAGCAATTTGAAATTTTCTGCTTTGTTCACTATGATTTTCCTAATTTCTCTCAACATGCAGTTTTCATTTTTTGCCCACTACTAAGCACTGACATATGTTTTCATAACTCTTCATAGTATACCTGACATATCTTTCTAGAATGGTAGAAGATACCATGAATTTAAGACTTTTTTTTTTTTTTCATTAACAATTTTCCCTGCTTATTTAAAGGGAATTTCATCTGCTATTTTATCAAATGCTTACTAGGTATTTTGGGACTTTCCCACAACTTTACACCCTCAACGTTCATTTTTATTGCTTGGGTAACTTCCTCATATCTGCAGGTGTTACCACATCATTATTCACAATCTTCCATGGATATGTTGAACAGTGCAGGCCTTTGTACAAATCTCTGTGGGACTTGGCTATTAAACCTCTCTCTGCTTTGAAAGTTATCATTAATTCTACGCCATGTTTTTTACTCTGTAGCCGTCATTTTGTCAACACATTTTTCAGAAGAGCACTGCCAGTCATGACATAAAGGTAGACTCACTGAGAGAAAACAGAAGGAATAATTTTGACAATTTTTTTTTGCTGTGTTAGTTTCATCTGAATCAACTTCTGACCAGAACAATTTTTGCAATCCAGTAGCTATATTGAGATCAATAAACAGGGGTAAGTAGAAGTGAAAAGTCAGTGCAATGGTAACGTGGACATTGTTATAAATAATTAAATCTTTGCAAACATGTAGAATTATACTTCCCAATGTTTTATTTTTGTGTTATCCTGCCATATTTATGTACTTTATGTTTCTCACAAGAGAGAAAATAGCAACTGTTAAATTTTGGCACTTTTTTTTTTTTTTTGATACAGAACATATCTTGCAAATTAAAATGTATATTCCACATGTCAAACTCTGTATAGAGGTCAATATGTGCCAGCTTTCTCTGGTCCTAGAATCCACCCTAATGTCATAAGTCACTGAAACCTAGCTTTCATTATGAAACAAACTGTCTCCCCATCCCAGAGCTGTTCAAACAGCACTTGAATAAGCACGAACCTATGCAATGATGTCCTAAGTCTGCAAAAAGTCTGAAATGACTTTGGGAAGAGCTGAGGACTTTGGGGATCACCATTCAGACAAAAAGTTGCTACAGAAACCTCATGGTCTTCAATACTGTGAAATCTGGCCTTTTTTTTTTTTTTTTTGCATCTGCCACAAAAATCAAAATTTATGTCATAGAATTTGCTCTTTTGTAGAAATGTGTAAGAGGAAATGAATATTTCTCTCCTTCCCTGTCATGTCAAGACCTCTCAACGTCTGCAATGCCCCATTTTTTCACAAGGGGCATTGACCTGGGCTAAGGAAAACCTTCCCTGCCCTTGGGGCCAGGCAGCCGGAGGCAGGCTGGGCTGTGGATGGGGGTGAAGGGTGCTGAGCCCAGCTGGGGAGACAAGCAGCAGGGCAGGGAGTGCTGTTAGCCTTTAAAATTGTCACTGAGTGAAATAGCTGTTTGTTAATTTTAATTTAATGAGTATTTTCACCTATGAATCGTTGTGGTGCACGTATGCTTGTGTAAGAGAAGGAAATCTTGATCCTGATTAAATCAATGGAAATTTTGTTAGTGGTGTTAGCAAGGGCATGATTTCTCTCAAAGAGTATTTCATGACAGTAAAATAATTCTTGCTGCAGCATTTTGAGATAAATATCAGTGGGACTAAGTTCCATCATGTCAACAATTACAAAAAGTCCTGTTTTTAAGGACTGGAATTTGTGATCAGATAACATAAACTTGGCTGGAAAAGAATCTGAGTTATAATCTTAGAATTTCCCAGCTCTGTAGAAACGTGAAAGAACATGTTTTTCATCCTCTAAAATGGTGTGATGGTGTTGGGATAATATTTAGGTAATTTGCAGTAATAGGAAGAGATAACAATATAAAACAATATCACTGAGATATATTAAATATGACTGAAGATGCTTCCAACACACATGCATATATGTGCATGTATATACGTATATACAGGTCTAGTTAAGTGCAATTGTGTGATTCAGACCCCGGGTCTTAGGAGTATTATTTGCTATTACAAATTAGAAATGCTTCACTACATTTTATACTAAACTAACTAATACAATCATACAAATTCTATTTCTGATCCTATTTCTCTTGTTGAGAATCAAATCAGTAAAATCAGTGTGATCTGTAGACCAACAAAGCCGTAACTTGAGTGGGATCAGAATTCTAATTTCTGCTGAAATAAAGCTGTTTTTATTGCAATATTAGCATATTTCTGCTTGAAGTCTGCTTAACTTCACTTTTGATTTTCTCTGCAATTCCTCTAGAAAATAAATTCTCCTATATTTAAGATAATTGGAATTACTGACTGAAACATTAGGGGATAATGTCTGTCTGGCACCCCTGGAGACAAAGCACAAATCTTTTGACCTAGAAAGAAATGAAAATAGGAAAGATGCCACAATGTAGACTTTCATTCCAAGGTGTGGGAACAGTAAGTCTCATCCATAGAAAGAATTGTTATGGCAAAGGGACATGAAGCTCTGAAGGAAGTTTGTCTGTCCTGATGTACATACCATTTCTGTTTGTGCCATCTCTGTTACACCATTTCCATGAACATCCCACAGGGATCAGCTGAATTTTGGAGAATGCACTGGGAAAGCCTGAACGTTCACAAAGTGGCTTCAATGGCAGCGCAGTGAGGTTAAGCTAGAAGATGATTGTGCTGAGATGATTCTGGCCCCATGTACTTCCAGGTTTCTCTAAGTGACCTCTCCTAGAAAGAAGCTGTTTGGTCTTTAAGAAAAATGAAATCTGACAGCTTGGAAAGAAAAGCTGTTTTTCTTCCCATGCCAAAATTCATAAAATTTTGGACAGAAAAGTACATTTTTATGATGAAGGTAAGGATTTATTGGGTAATAAATTATATGCTGAATTCCAGTGATGTGTTGGAACCTGGCAAGGATTATAGTTTTGCTGTCAATTCAATTACCCTAGACTTTTGGATGTTGGTTTAATTATTTGTTGTTGGTTTAATTAAAAGGCGCTTAAGTCAGTGCAAGTTTTGCCCCTGATGTCAATGAGATCGGTCACAGGTCTAAGTTGTCTTAACTCTTAGAGTGATTAATAAAGAGCAGATCTTTCAGAAACACTATCAGTCATAGCGACGTGCAGTTAATCTCGAACTATCAGAGCCAAAAAAAGTCACACAAGTTCAATGAATGTCATGTGCTTATACCAGAGTCTGTTAAAATACCAAGAGAACAGGCAGCAGTGGTCATTGTCCTATAAGTAAGAATAAAGAAAGATGAAATGTGAAAAATAGATTTTTGTTATTGTGAACTGAATGGTGAATGTGGCCTTAAGAAGCTGAAGTTAAATGGGAAGAATGAAGGCACAATTTAAAAGAGAAGTACCATGTGATGCGGATGTAGCATTTCAGAGAACACAAGATAAATAAAAAGCAGCCTCCCTCAAGTCTTCTCCACTGCCCTTCTCTCCTCCAGCTGTGCCTGGAGGAGCAGGGGCAAGACTGAGGCCAGCAACCATTGCCCTCTTGTGAGACCACTCACTTGGGCTTTAGCAAAGCAGATTGAACTTTGGTTCCTCTGGTTCCCAAAGCTTGTTCGTGAGCCATCAATATCTGCATGTATACCTCAAATACTTTTCAGAAGAAGAACAAACTTGCCTAGTCTCTCCTAAAATTCCTGCTTGAAAGTACAAGCCAGTGACACTGAGCTTCTTCGAGACTAGTCAAACAATGAAATGTCAGGAGATGGCTTAACTTAGCCATCCCAAATTGCACTCAGCCTGAGCCTGAACTGAGGGACCTTCTTCTCTGCCACATTTAACAGCTCCTCCTGAGCCAAATGTTGGTTTCTGTGGTTTGTGTTGGATTGCGCCTTTTGAAAGTCTACCTACAGCCATCTCACTGGAACCCTTTTCATCACAGAGAGCAAGCCTTTATACCTGCAGGAGAAGCTGGGTCCACCTAATTTATTTGCTATTTCCCTGGCAAGACCACAGTCTTACCAGACAGCTGTGCAAATGCATGTTCACCAGTGCAAACTACACATAGAGGAATATGGAATCAGACATATGAGGAGGGGATGTGAAGTCAGGTATGTAAGCACACTTTTAAACAGCTAGTGAGGTGATGACATTCCTGCATGGCTTGTCTTCAGGAGATATTTGAGCAAAGTCACCATACCTTTGCTAAACAACAGAGATATTTTTGGAGAATCACGTTCTATGTTGTTTAATTAATCTACTTTCAACGGTTTAGCAGTTGGTGTTTAGGTGATGAATTCCCAAGCAAGTGGCTAAACAGCAATTACACTGCACTGAAATTTTCTGGAAAAAAATAGTAAAATCTGTATTAGCCTAATTCATAAAAACAGAAAAATACAAAGTGACAAAGAGACATCAAACTACTCACATCCTCTGAATGTGTATGCCAGTTGGAAAGGGACTGTCTCTGTGACCCTCAGCAAGGTATACAAGATACCTTCTCCATCTACCTCAGTTTACATCCACATGAAATTGGAATAATATTGACCAGATGAGGGGGCTTTTAAATCAGCTACCACTAGTTTGTCTGTTAACATTTATCGGGCTCTTTGAAGATAATGTGATAACTATTAGTAGAACACCTAATCAGAAGGTTCATCATAGATTGTGAATTTTGTTTCAAGTGGAAGACATCAGGATGCACACAGGACAATCAGAGCCTATTAACATCTTTTAAAGCGTTTTCTCTTTGCTCACAAATAGAATAGCAAATGAGTTTTCCAAGCCTTAATTACACCATTTTATTTCAGTAAGTATGTCTTTTGAAGATGCTGGATTGGGAGAAGACATATTACAGGTACAAAATAACCCCTTGAGAATCGCTGAAATGAAATGCAAATGCAAATGGATTATAGATTTTTCAGAAACCAAGTACGTGCTTTCCAAATTTCTCTGAACAAGCCCCCCTCTGTTTGGAGGGCATTATGTCTGTTTGAATAACCCCAGACACAAGCAATGTCAGACTTCTTTCTGTCATGTGCCCCAAATATTTGCTAATCTATTCAAAGATGGTATAGATATGGTTCCATATCTAACCACTTGGATGGCTTTTTCTTCCTGTAAATAAATTGACAATATTAACCAGTTTCAAAGGCACACTGCCTGCCACAACCTACCATTTGATGAGAGAGATGGTTTGGCACCTAACTATCCCATTCCTTCAAAAATCTGTTACTCCTTATAAGCCCTCAGTTCTCTCATTTGTTCTTTCCCATGCCACATCATCCCTTCCCCTTCCTTAAAGCTTCATGGGACTTCCACATCACTCCCTCCTGCTCCTTATAAATTTCTCTTGCATCCTACAGGTATCACTGCATGCCACAACAGTAATATTAGCATGGTGGATAAGTGACTCAGGTTTATGGTGACTTGGGCAAACTTATTGTGAAATCTAAATATTATTTCTCCAATTTTTAATTTTCTTTATTGACAAGAGTTTCATCTGCCAATTCTGGTACACATGTCATAGGTTGACCATCATGATGCCAGACTACAAGCCTCCTGGTGTTTATCTTTCTCCTGATGGGGGAAAAAGTGGTGTCACCCAAGATCTGTGATTATCTGTTTGATCGGGCATCTTTGACTGCAGTAACTATCAGGACTTCTTGGCTTTTCACCCCTTACCTTTGGTCTTTTCATGCATACAGATTTTAGTTTCTCTCACTCTCTCTATAGCCATGTGAACAAATGTGAATAAATGTCTTTCTGTGTCCAAACATGTACTGTCTATGGAAAGCAAGTGCTTTATCAAGTGAAGAACAGGAGTCTACTTTGTAGTGCCTGTGTGTATTCCTTAAAAAGGCTCAAGTTTAAGCAATAAAACCCCTTTTAAATAATTGGTTTTATTCAGAGGGATCAGCTGGGACATCTCCAGCTAGGCTTCTCCTAAGACCATCAGATGAATAAATCAGTGAGAGATGAAATTATCTTCTTTATAGGAGTGGTCTCTTCTTCTGAAAGCTTTTAGCCTTAACACCGCGTCAGGGCCACCAGTTTTCTCAAAAATCCCTTGGTACATATAATTCTTTCATCTGCCTCGCTGAACAGCAGACCCTGCCATTCGGAGACTGACATTGCTTAACTCACGTTTTCTTAATCTCTCTACCCTGATGCTGGCATAAGCAGCAGCCTTTTCTTTGCTCTCTTGGCATCTTTGTACTCAGCTGGCTCCTGAGATCCGCCCTCAGACCCCACCAGGACACACATGTCTATCCAGCCCCCACCTCCTTCCCTTCGCAAGGTTAAAACCGACCCAGCAGCTGCACCTCCCTCCCTGCTGGGTCCTGCATGGGGCAGAAGGAGCAGTCTGCACCCATTCGCACTCTCCTTGACAGGGCTAATGACAGGGAACCAGAGAGTGTGAATATCTACACCAAATATTCACATGAGAGAAGTGAAGAAAACCAGCAGTGAAGATGAAAAGCAACTGGTAAGAGAACAAGTGGGATTTAGAGAAATCTGTAAATAAGAGATTAGAACAGTTAAAGCTGTCTTTGCCAACTGCCTTCTTTGTTGTCTGTTTTCACGACAGCATTATATGAAAGAAATGGTAATAGCAAGACCTTTGTAGACATGTTTTATTATAAGGACAAAGATAAAAAGTTCTCGTGTAAAGAAATTGTCTTGTCAAGTCTGTTAGTAAATTCTTACCTCATGGTTTTATACACTTAATATGCATGACTGAGGAGAAAGTCAACAGCAGAATCTGTCAGAAACTATACATTCATACTAGAGTTTGCTTTCTGTTTACAGGAAAATTACAGCTTTCTTGTACGTGTGTAGTTTTCTGGGGTCTTTCGTCTCAGCTACCATCCAGCAACAATCAAGTAAGGAGATAGACTTTATCTGCCTTTCATCTTTCTGTAATTTTGAATGTCAAAAGAATTATTCTGAGCTTATTCAAAATTAAAATCCTCTCTAGCTAGCCATCACAACAGAAAGATAGAACTCTCTCTCTGTGTGTGTATGTATTTATCTATGTATGCATATGAGAAAGAGGGGAAAAAGTGAGAGCTATGTGTATTATTTTAAGTGCACTATTAGATATATTTTTAAGATAAGGATTAAAATCTGCATATAGGTGGTAGATACATGACACAACTCCCCCCCTCCCCCCCTCTCCATCTTTCAGCGCTCCTAGTTAGATATATTAGTCTGCTATATATGGCAACAAACTGGTTCCATTTTATTTGCTGGGAATAAAATATAAATGGCTGGATGTCAGCCATAAGTCTCATCAAATAATATAGAAAGAGGCTATTTCTAAGGTGTAACATGTCAGCTTGAATGTTCCCTTTAAGCCTATGTTGTCAGAAGGAAACCCACATTTATGGTTGAGCCCTTGCAGCACACAAGAGGCTCTCTGTAGGTTAGAAATGTATCTCCTTCCAACTTGCATGCTTCATTCTTCCCCATCCAGACTCTACTAACATTTTCCATACTGACCTGATACTGGACTTGCACTGAATTCTGAAATTATTTGAATAAATGTTTATTTTCCCTTCTTCCTTCCTTAAATTAGGGGAATCAGTTGGGTCTCCATTTCATTGCAGGGCTTTTTGGCAAATAATATTCAGAAAAATTAGATCTTTAAATTTGCTATCCTCAAACAAACGTTTTCCACGTTCTTGCTTGGGTCAATAAAAAAAGTCTGTAAATCCTTCTTGCCCCTAACGTGTATTTCATGAATGGCCATTTTCTCTGATCAAACGTGGCCCAGTGGATGGTGGGAACACCTGGAATACCAGAGAGGATGGAAGAAGTGCCCACAATTTCTCCCCTCGACAGCCTCGACAGCCTCTTTAGTTGGCATAAAGCTTGTTTAAGTTTCCTTGGGATTAGGAACACTATTGATTTAGGCAGCATTTTTTTTCTTTTTCTTTTTCTTTTCTTTTTTTTTTTTTTTTTTAAGTTTGCTTAAACCAAAAAAAGTTCCAGACCTAAAACTCCTAACACTGCAGGTCTTCTTATGCTGGTACAATTATTCTGCCGTAACTCTGCTAGAAAAGAATAATAACTCCCTCATTTAAAGGTCTAAAAAATCAAATAAAGATTCATTTGAAATTTGGAGCTCCCTAGAAACAGATATTTATTTTCTTTGACCTCTGACTTCACCAAGTACACTTTTCATTTATTATTTATAGTTCTATTTAATTCACAATATTCTTAAATTGCTTCAATTAAATTTTTAAGGTGATCTCTGCAGGCACATGGTTAACTAATCCATCCCTTTCTGCAGGACTACCAGCCATCCTGGGTGCTAGTCGGAGAACTGATCTCTGTCCAACAATTAGGATTGGCCAAGATGACTTACCAGGCAAGTATCATCTGACTTTTTCAGGAAATAGCTGTTGCTCAGAAACTCTAATATTCAGGTTATATTCAGCTCTGTCACTGCACAATGCTGAAATTAAATTAAAATAAAAGTTATATTTTGGGCATGTATGTTTTTTCTTGTAGGCTTTGACCTGATTTCTCAGTTCCAAATAGAAAAAGCTGCTTCCCGAGGAATTATCCAGAGAGTAGTGGGTTCCACTGCTCTACAAGTGGCTTATAAATTGGGGCCCAATGTAGACTTCAGGATCCCAACCAGGTAATGCTCTTTGCTGTTTGACTTTAAAACATACACACACAATAATTTCGCAAGTTTATTTTTAAGGGATAGATCCTCTCTGCAGCTAGATGACCTCATTTGCAAAGTTTTTGGAAAGGGAAAGATGAGTTCAACTTCCATATATATGTATGTATGTGTATATATATATTTTTTTTTTTTTTTTCATTGAAACTACCAGACTAGGTTGATTCTGTAATAGCAATTTCAGGGACATCTAGGTTGATTCTGTAATAGCAATTTCAGGGACATCCACTTTCCTCTAACAATGGTATTGCTCAGGGCTCCTGGAGTTTTGCTGAAAGAAATATATTCACCTCTAGGAACTGAGGCCAAAAGTAGGGAGGTGAAGCAAGGACAACAAGAGGACAGTAAGGAAAGTTTTCTCAAAACATTGAAACAAAGAGATCTTTCTTATGATGTAAAGACTGCAGAGATAAGAATGGAAACTTTGTTGTTGTTGTTTGTTTGTTTGTTTGTTTGCTTTTTGGATAACTGTTACATGCATGTTCCTGTCTGATTTATGGTCACTTAATCTATAAAAGATGGTAGCTATTATTTAGCATGTCACAGGCAAATTGCAACAGGAGCCACTATTTAGGAATCTAATTACGTTTGTTCTTTAGAAGCCAGGATTGGTGCAGGTGAACAAATAGAGACAGTACAACAGGGTAGAGAAGTCTTTGCCAAACTTAGGCAACCCTGCATTCTGGTCCAGCACCTGATGTCATTAAGAATGCCTTTAATTAGCAATTGACTGGTGTAGCCGTCATTGGACTACTGTTTCAGCTAGAAATATTTGGAGATCAAAGTATTTCTGTTGCACGCCAGCTATCACTGACAAGTTTTTCTTGCTGCAGTCTTCCCTGGCTTCTGCCTCCATAGCCATTAGGTTAACCCAGTTTCAAGTTTAACTGGCTGATTGCATTGGACTCATGATTACTTTCCCTCACAGTGGCAAATCAAGGCTGCTAGTGCATAAAGGTGAATCCAAACACAGAGAGAAAACGGGATCTTCATTTCACGAAAAAATGTAGATTCTCGTATTCTCAACTTGTGCATTTTAACTCAGAAAGAGTCTGAAATATCAAAGCCATAATATTTTCATTTTTAAGAGGGCTTAGACGTATTGCTGTAAATGGCTCTAGTGATATGCTTGACACAGACAAATAATCTCTAATCAAGCCTGTACCAACTGTGTTAATATGCTGTGACATCTGAGCTGACTGCTGCCACTGGACATGTTGGCTTAGTGTGGTGCTGTAGTATCAAGGATTTACCACATTCATGATGCTGACTGGCACCCTCAGACAGCGCTGTGCTGTCACACCGCAATGGTAGCTCACAGCTTACCTGAAATTTCAATTTCCCCCTGGCTTAAATTATAGTCATGTGCCCTTGAGCTGAGTCTCTCACCCCACGGAATGTGTAAATGCTTGAGTCCTCATAGCGCTATAGGTGTGCTTCTTCTCTGTCCCTGAGCCAGAGCTTGCTGTGCTGCTCCAGTGCTATTTTACATCATGCCTCTCAGGTGCTGACTCAGAAGTGAAGCTGGCAGTAAGGAACTGAGGTTACCAGTGCAGGAGAAGCACGTCTTAAACCAGCCCGGCATGATGCAGCAATGTTCCCTTGTGGCCAAGAAGGCCAACAGTATCCTGGGGTACATTCGGAAGAGTTTTGCCAGCAGGCCAAGGGAGGTGATCCTGCCCCTCTACTCAGTCCTGGTGAGGCCACACCTGGAGCATTGTGTCCAGTTCTGGGCTCCCCGGTACAAGAGGGACATGGGAGACTGGAGCACCTGTTGTACGAGGACAGGCTGAGAGAGCTGGGCCTGTTTAGCCTGGAAAAGAGAAGACTGAGGGGAGACCTCATCAATATGTATAAATATCTGAGGGGTGGGTGTCAGGAGGGTGGAGCTGGTCTCTTTTCAGTTGTGCCCAGCGACAGGACGTGAGGTAATGACTGCAAACTGAAGCATAGGAAGTTTCAGCTCAATATGAGAGGGCATTTCTTTCCTGTGACGGTGACAGAGCCCTGGCACAGGTTGCCTGGAGAAGTTGTGGAGTCTCCTTTTCTGGAGATATTCAAACCCCGCCCGGATGCCTTCCTGCGCAGCATGCTCTAGGTGATCCTGCTTGGCAGGGGGGTTGAACCAGGTGAGCTCCAGAGGTCCCTTCCAACCTTGGCCATCCTGTGACTCTGTGTGATTCTGTGAAAGCCCCCTCTACCACCACCTCTATAAGGCAATGTGCCAGGAGGGCTCCTGAGGGGTGAAGGGGAGGCGGTGGCTGGCCAGGGGCAGAGGGGCACAGCGCGGGAGCTGTCTGCCCCCGTGGGGCTGAAAGGCCACCCACAACGGCTCCACAGAGCACTGGGACCTCCTCCCATGCCCTCGTCCCAGAGGGGAGCAGCCATGTTCCTGCCAAGGGCTCTCATCTTGTGGAATAGGAAGGGCTGGCCCCTAACTGAGCCTATGCTGCTGTAAGGCGTTCCAGGCTTGTGAGGCCTCTGCATGTTGAAATGGCAAGCAAGCCAATTACACTATCAGCCCATAGGTCCTGCCTGTCACTGTTCATTCAATGTATATCAGGAATAGTAAAATTTAGGCTGGCGTATGATCATTATACCGACCCGTATTAGTCAACATTGCTGTGGCTATGGCATGGGAATGAGAGCTCAGTTAGCTGGCTACGGCTCAATATATTTATTTAGTCTTTGCTGTAGGACTAGCTTACACAGGAGCTGTAGGACTTAGCTTTAAAAAGCTTGCACGGCTTCCTTAAAAAGCTACTAAATTGCAGCTTGGTCTTTTTGCTGCTTGATATACTTGCCAAGGTCCAGAAGTATGTCCCAGAATTAATAGAATGGTTGCACACAAGTCAGGACTTAAGCTTCTCCCATCATCCAAATAAATTTCCATTGCCTTTGCTTCTTCTGGTGGAACATCTGCTGAACAATCGACGTGGTATTCTTAGTGTAATAAGAACCTGTGACACTGCTGTGACTTATATCCATTTTCTCTGATACAGTGAACTTGTAATGTTTCAATCTAATCTATGTGTCTTTTGTAGATGTCCACCACATAGTAAGTACAAAATTAATACTGTAAATTTGAGTAATAATTGTATTGATTTTTAATTGCAAGCTTAAAAAATATGTGATAACAAAGGAATATGTTTGTAATATGTTTTTATGTGGGGAAAAAGGCTAGCCACCTTTTTGCAGTGGATGAAGTCTTAATCCTTTGACTTCACAAATGGGAATCCCACTGCAGGTGTCATGTCACAAGGCCCCTAAGTCAACTTCTGCATGGATAAATTAATGCCAGGGAATGTTCCAAGGCATTCGTACATTATCATCTACACTGCTAAAATATTGTGCAAGACCTTGACATGGTTTTGGTCCATACTAATTAACACTCTTTACACAATTCCTGGGTACTGCTTGGCAGTTAGCATTAGGCCATGGACCTTGGACCGTGTTGCATGTGGTCATTGTGTTTTGGAAGTAAGCAGTACTTTTAAGTAAGCATTTTTTCTTGCCAGGTGTACTTAGTATCAGAGAACAGTTCCAGGCACATTGAATTTAGTAGCATGAAGGTGGACAATGAATCTACGAACTATATCTCTTTGCCTGCAGTCTCTTCTCTGCAGAAAGGAGAGCAATATAAAAATGTAAACTGCCTTTTGAACAGTGCTTGTTCTGAGGTGAGTTGTGTGCTGTAGGCAGTTTTAACAGATGACTTGACAAACATTAAGATAGGAAACTATAAAATGAAAATAAGAGGTTTATAAAGCTTTTTCAGTAAACTTGGAATATCCAGAGAATTTCATAAGCTGATTTCCTGGTTTTTTGTTTGGCAATAATGCTTCCCTGTGAAGTAATGCTCCTCAAATGCCTGAAAGTGTGGTTTTCCTACAACCAGACACTGAAGTTCTTTGGGTACTTTTCCTTTTGCATTACATGTAAGATACCTTACATAGTACTACTCCATTGATATTGATGATGACACTCTAATGGAAAAGAAAAAAATGCAACTAAGAATCTAATTAGCTCACAAGAGAAATAATTAACTCAGACCTGGATGTTTCTGAAGAATAGAGACCAGCTGAGGGTAATGAGTCCTAGCAAATGGCTTCTGGCTAATGACTTTGGACAATTGCTTTTAAAAATGCTTAGTTTTCTACTGTTACTACGCCTTTTTTTTTTTTTTTTTGTTAATGGCTGCCAGATAGTTCCTGCTAGGTCAGCTGTGATTCTAGGCTTCAGGAGGTACAGATACAGAAGTCTCCTGCTTGAGCAAAAGAACCCACACCTGTGGGTGTATGATACTGCATTACCATGGGGTTGGTCAGAAGGATTTCTACAGCCATTTCTAGTTGATAGTACTAACATTTCTAAAATCTTAATTTAGCAAAGAGTAAGTTATCACAGTGGGAAATGGGGCCCACCTAAGAAACTAACTCTTAAAGAAACATAATAAAGCAGACAGTTATTTTGCAGTATGTAAGTCAGTAGTTAACATTTTAAAATACTCTGCTGCTCTTAATGAATTCTGAAGACAATGATGTTATTTAGTGCTTCCGCTGCCTAGTCAGTTGAATCATATTATTTGTATTGATGCCTGCTTTGTAGGACTCAGCCTTAAAATTTTAAAGAAACGTTGCTGGTAAGCACTCAAACTATCAGAATAATAAGATTATTAGGTATTCATGAAAAAAGAAAAAAAAAGAAAAATAGAGAGTAGTGTTTCAGAAGTTTCCTTAGATGAATTATAGATGGGGAAAAACCGTGTACTGAAATACATTGATAGGACTAAAGCCAATGGGATTGCTTTTCATTACCATGGGAGTAACAGAGATGAGAATCTGTCTCTGCTTTACTTGAATTAAAAGTATAAATCTTACACAGTTACAGTCCCACACAGAATACATTTCTGGTGTTGGTCAAGCTGTGTTTAGTTATGCTGATATTTCGCCATTAGTCTAATAGCAGCAGCTCTTCTGATTTGTTATTATTATTATTTTTAATATAAATATTCGTGTTTGTGTGCTGACTTTTTACTGTTTTATAAACATTTCTTATACTTTAGTTTTATTTTACCAATGTCACAAAGTCTTAAACAACTTCTCTTCTTTGTATATCACTTGAAAAAGTTAAAGTAATTCTTTTCTATTTTTATTTCTGAGTAAGAAGGAGGACCCATATGATGGCTTGTAAAGCACAAACACTAAAGTTAAATATGGTGCACAGAATCCTTTTGCCAATCTGGTATAAACATTTTCTTTTTTATGTAAAAAAGCTATAGCTATTATTTCTCTCTTTTCTTTTTTTTTTTTTTTTTTTTTTTTCCTTCCCCTCTTTCTTTCATTTATTTTTCCCAGTGTGTCAGCTGAGGTGAGAATCTGTGTAATATTTTAACCAGTGTTACCATGAGAGTAAAACTTATCAGTGCAGAGAAGGAATGCAAGTCTCTCTTCAGAGGATCTGGGATTAGTAATGCTTTTTTTAGCTGTAAGGCTTGGTGTGTCTGATCCCCCAGAGCCACTGAACTTGATAGAAAATGGAAAATCACATGGAATTTAGTTTAAAAATTACCTAAAAATAATACCTTTGATAGGATAGAAGTAAAAACAGCTGTTGTGCAAGAACATACAGCGGGATTCAGCAAATGAAGAAATAATTAGCTTGGGTGAGCTAAGGTTTTCGCAGTAGAGGAGACTAAAATACTTGTTTAAGAGATATTATAGAAGGACACTAAGGTCCATAAGGGACATGCTGACAGGATCAGGAACTTAGCAAAGTTTAATGTGCATCAGAAGGGGGATAAGGAGTGTACTTGCAAAGCAGGAACATATATATAAATATGTTGCATAAGCTAGAAGCCTAACAAAAGGAAGGACTGGGCAGCAGTAAACGCTGGAAAGTGCTCAGAATATGAGGAAAGATAAAGTGTCCACACATCATTGACATTTGCATTTAAGAAGGCATGATACAAAACAAAACACAACATGACAAGCTAGACAAAATCCTATCAAACAAAGCCAGCTGGGACAGACTACTGCATCTGCAGTCACCAGCAAAATGAGTCACAGCGAACCGCAGACAACTTGAAGATGCTGGCAAGGAGCCCCCTCTCCCACCTGTGTATATCTCTGCACCTTGTGCAAGGAGATAATCTTCCAGCCAAGTGTTCCTGTTCCTCATACACCAGCTTTCCCTGCAGCTGAAGTACATATCAGACTGCAGGCTCACGGGGAAGGAGCAGAAACGCTAGCAGTTCCAGTGGTTTATTATTAAGGTGAAGCTGCTGCTGCTGACAGGCTTTCCCAGTCCTTATGAAATCTTGGTGAGACTGTGCCGTCGCCTGCTGGAATATGATTGTACTACAGCTTTGGACACATTAACACCACTAAGAAATGTGAAGTACTACTCTCTTACCAACTCACAAGCCATCAAGGATACAGAATAAGAACTAGTTTTCTCGTTTTTTCCCCTTTTTTATCTCAGCCTAAGGCTGGAGGTTCACTAATGGCTAAATTCCTGCTGAGGTAGGATTGATTTGCCACTCAAAAATAATCTTTGTTCAAAATGCCTGCTTGCCTGAGAAGTTATTTTAATGAATGCTGGTGACAAAAAAAAAACTCTGCATGTCTCCATACAGTCAAATGTCAAATACAATTTTTTGTCTGTGAAATTCTTAAATGTGGATATGCGGAAAATAATGTGTCAATGTCAACTCAATTCTGGCACTACGATCTTACCATTTATAGAATGTGAAAAGGCATCTTTTAAAAATATTCTACCGGTTTCACTGACACGTTTGAGCTAAAAAATGGCATCACTATTTGAAACAGTGATACAGCCAGTAGTACATGTTTGTGTTTCCAAATCTCACATGTTATAGGAGTAGCAAAACAAAGAAACATTTTATATGTGGCAAATCTTCCCCTGCTACTTGTAGCCTCGTGGTTCAGTGCCACAGGACACAATGCATTTTTAATGTAGGTTCTTACTGTGCGCGTGATTGTCGGTGAATGATCTGTTGCATGATTACTGCTGAAGTGATAGCTAATACATTAACAAAGTGGTTATTGTCAGGCTGAACAGGAAAATGCCTTTGCAAAAGACATTCTTATGTCTTCAAAAATAAAAGCAGTTGTACACTATTTACTTAGTCAATTGAAAGTCACACTAAGTTGATTTTGTAAGTCTAATATTAGAAACAGCATGATTGTAGGATATACTTTCTAAGTGTAAAGTACTAGCCTGCTGTTGCATGATCCATTACACTTCAAAAGGGTTATCATAAATATTTCATAACGGAGGAAGTAGAACCCACATTTCTGAATCAGTTTATTTTGCCATCAGTGACAGTAATGACTCAAAAAGATATACCATTTTGGGACTCTTCAGGTGGAAGAGTGCTGATAAAGAATGTTTGAAATATGGTTCTGCTGAGGACCTGATTTTCATTACTCTGTTGTGGTACGTGGAGGTTTTCAGAACAAATACAACAAATTTACTGTATTTTGATCCTACACAGTGCAATATATTCCAATGGATTGCCTGATGAATATTCCTTTCTTACTACTTTCCGGATGAGTGGACCCACACTTCAGAAATACTGGACTATTTGGCAGATTCAAGATTCTTCAGGAAAAGAACAAGTTGGAGTGAATCTTAATGGTCCAATGAAAAGTGTTGAGTTTTCTTATAAAGGAGTGGATGGAACTCTCCATACTGCATCATTTTTACATTTGCCTTTCTTGTTCGATTCCCAATGGCACAAGCTTATGATAAGTGTGGAAACAAGCAGTGTCACACTTTTTATTGACTGTATTAAAATAGAATCCCTAAACATAAAACCAAAAGGGAAAATCAGTGTTGATGGCTTCGCTGTGCTTGGAAAGCTTAAAAATAATCCTCAAATTTCAGTTCCGGTAAGTATCAAAATCTTATATTACTACAAAAAATGTTTTACAAGATCTTTACACTTAATCTTTTTCATGGAATGCATCTTCATATATTTTCTGAAGGCATAAAAGGCAGAAAATAACCCACTTGGCAGGTAAGTACTAACTTTGATTGTCAAATTTTGCACATATAGATATCCTGTGGAAGGTAAGGGATCACCCAGGTTGTCTGAATTTCAATAGTGAAATGTTTTAGACACCCACACTTCTGTCACTGGATTATGCTGTCAGATATATCAACTGTGTGTTCCCTTGTTTGTATCATATGTGGAGCTTGATCTAGAAGGAAACCACAGGACATGAGCTTGGGGACTCTACTCACACCAAAGAGAGCAAGAACCTTTCACTCCTGTGTGTGCACCAACCATCAGCAAGAGATAATTAGTCCTGTCTCTGTCAGAATAAATATTTTAAATTGTTAATACAAAGGGAATATCTCCTGCAAGAGATTGATGGAGGTCCTTATTTGCTCAACTCTGATGTTCACACAAGAAGTAAGAGAACCATGTTCAAATTGGTGCTAAACCAGAGATTTATCTTCATTTATCTTCACTATCTTATACCTCAGGAAACTCTTCCAATCATTGTGTTACCTGGTATGATCCTATTGACAGCATCATTTTCTCTTTAATTAGCTTGATTTTTTTTTTTTTTTCCCAAAAAGACTGACCCAGAGTAGACAGCTAATTCTTAAAGAGGGTTCTTGTTAATAGGCACCATAGGATGCATACTTCTTATCCTGTATCCTGGAAGTATAGCATCAGAGTCCAGGTCCAATCCAAGTGAAGGGCCTAGCAGAGCTGAGACAAAAAGCCCACCCAGCTCCACAATACTTCTCCTGGCTGCCTCAGGACACCCCATTCCCATATCCTGACTTCTGTGAATCTGCTTCTTAGATATTAACTTTCCTTGTGCGTTGTACTAGATACCTAAACTCACTATAGAGGGTTCCTTTATTCTGTGTAGCAAGACTAGGCAATGAAATTCTATTTTATATCCTGTTAGAGGATTTAATGCTAAAAATATCCTCTTCGTGCTACTATATTTTGGGGAGAGTTGTTTTGATGGAGAAAATAACATTGGGGCTGGCCTACAGAAAATATTGAATGCTTTTGTGACCTTCTACCAAGAAAACTGAATCTGAAAAACCCAAGGGATTTTATTATTTGGTTATCTGATTTAGTTTCCAAGATGAGTGATTAATATAAAACACAGAGAAAGTGACATACCTATAACTTCTGACAGAAAACAATTTGTAGCTGTCACATCTGCATTTTGCCTTTTAGACATTTGTGAAAGTGTTTTTCTCAGGCAGTGTTTTTTCAGCTAATGAGTCATACTGCACTTTATGCTGAATAATAGGAGAATTTTGTCCCATGGTAGCATTAAATGACATTTAAGACTTTGGAAAGGCTTTTTCTGCGTTTACTTTGTAGATTAAAATGAAATAGTTTCTGTTAAATAATAGTTACTGTTGAAAAAAATGCAGAAAGCAATTGTAAAATTCCATATATTTTCCTGTTTCTTTTCCAAGGAACCTCTGTAAGTGTCTTAAGAACATATAAAATGAATAGTGAGGTATAGGGCATTCATTTTAAAATGACTTGAATGGCAAAAAGAGAATTACATGCTTAATATATTGTAAACATTTCTCATATTACTACACAGCAGATTTGCAGCAGCTTTGAAGTAAAACGCGTGAAGTGAGATATAATCTTGCGTTAACTATATCTCATGTTATTTGACAAAATTGAATAAACTTCAAAGGCCAAATGTCACAAGAAAAGTATCCT